>NC_059207.1:43653253-43990753 GCF_020615455.1 Coregonus clupeaformis
TGTTTATGTTCAGCCTTTGATTTGGCGTTTCTCTTCGGCACTGACTTTATAATGACATGTCAGGCTGCTTCCTTTTCAAGATACTGAATGGCCTTTTTTAAAATGTGCCTCTTCTTCACCGGAGCGTTCTCCTCATAGACAACATAACAGGAGACTGAAGGGTACAGGAGGTAAACAGGAAGTGAACAGGAACTCTCTGTGTGTTTGTGTGTGTGTGTGCGATGTCCCTTCTCACTTCAGTCAACATTTTCAAGTACTCTACATTTACATTTTAGTCATTTAGCAGACGCTTTTATCCAGAGCGACTTACAGTTAGTGAGTGCATACATTTTCCATACTGGCCCCCCGTGGGAAACGAACCCACAACCCTGGCGTTGCAAGTGCCATGCTCTACCAACTGAGCTACATCATCACATTGGTGTGACAGTGACGTGTAAAGATACAACATCCAACCTATCAGTTTTAAAAAAGATGCCCTCCCCTCAGATGAAAGATAATATTCGTTTTAAACTGGATTGGAAAATATCAAATGTTATTTAGAGCAATAAGATATTTAGTAACTGCTTGCATAAGAGTGACCCCACTGGGCACAGACGTAATTTAATTGAAATGACGTGGAAACAATGTTGATTCAACCAGTGTGTGCCCAGTGGGAGTGCAATTGCTTGCATATTTTAAGCAATGTTTAAAAAGTTTTACAACATTGAGTAAACTATTCCAGTGCTTGTTATAAAAAAATTAAAAATGTATTTTTCAAAAGGCTTTTTGCCAACTGTCTGTACACATAATTCAATACACAGCACATTTATAAATCTGTACACTGTATAATGGCATTTCATTAGTGCTGTATACTGCATAACGTTTCATTCTGTAAATTGTCACCCAAAGTTGACAAATGCATCTGATGTTTATAAGGCATCCTGCAGATATGTGTTGGTGTTACTGTAAGCAGTATGATCACCAGACCTCATTCACAGGTCTACATCTCTACACGGCTCTTTAGTATTTTCTGTGGCTTACTGCCAGTGTAGCTCTCCTGTTCCTGTATGTGTTGTATCTGTGAGTATATTGTAGTGTTAGTAGCCCACTGGATCAAAACTGCTGTCTGCTTGCCCCCTCCTCATTTATAAAGAAAAAGACAGGCTTCCAATAATGGGTGGTGTTAGCTTTACATCATCTTGGATATGTTAAAGTCTGTTTGCTGATTGTTTGTTTCTTGGTATGCACTACAAATGAACAACAGCTGACTTATTATTAACAGTTATTATGTATGTATGTTATGTGTGTGTGTGGGTGTGGGTGGGTGGTTTGGTTTCACTATCATTGTGGGGACCAGAAGTCCTCACAAGGATAGTAAAACAAGGAAAATTCGGACAGGTGGGGACATTTTGCCGGTCCCCACAAGGAAAGTTGCTATTTTAGGTTTAGGGATTAGGTTTAAGGATAGGAGTTAGGTTTAGGCTTAGTTTTAGGGTTAGGGGTTTGGGGTTAAGGTTAGCGTTAGGTTAAGGGTTAGGGAACATAGGATTTTGAATGGGAATAAATTGTTTGGTCCCCACAAGGATAGTAAAACAAACGTGTGTGTGTAAATATTGTATATCAACGCTGTAGTTGGTGGACTTCTGAGTTAAATCTGTATGCTTTTTGATTGACTGATGCATCTCCAGCTTTGTTCAAGCGCTAAATCCATCTATCCATGTTGGACATCTGTGTGTCCTCGGCTTAAAGCCACATGTCCTCTGCTACTGTGTGTATGTACAAACTTGCATGTGTGTATGAAACTTCTCTTTTTTTGTGCTCAACTTTGTGTTCTTAATGTATTCTTCTACTAGAAGAAGAGAAAATATAGATTTTTGGAAGAAAGAAAAAAAGTGAATGTATCTCTCTTGTCAGTTTTTGTTTGGCCATTTTTTAAAAGTGAACAATGGTGTGGGCTCAGATTAACAAAGGTGTTGGCTCAGATTAACACAGGTGTGGGCTCAGATTAACAAAGGTGTTGGCTCAGATTAACACAGGTGTGGGCTCAGATTAACAAAGATGTGTACATTATTGTGAAGGGCATGCCAATCGTGGGATGACTGTATGTACAGAGGTCTATAAATATGAAGCTGTATAGAGAAATATTTGCCAAATGATGCCCTGTGAATATTGTTTTAATTAAAGGGGAATGGCTGGAATTGCAAATAGTGCTGCTTATGAGCGTCAAGTATATGAAATAAAGATTTATGTTCTCTAGCAAATTCAATCATGTGTTTATTAAACTCCTGAGGATATAAAGCTTGAGTGCATTGCATCTTATATAGGTCTGCTGCAGGTAATTTTGGAGACAATATTATATCAGATAGAGTGCATGCAGACTGCAGAGCATTGGGCCAAAAACCTTATTACACTTCAATAATAATAGCTTTTGTTTAGCCCTGCACTCTCACAATCAGACCTCTAAGAATTGTATGAGTTACCTTGCCTTCAAGTCAGAATATATTATCAATTGTTGTCAGGAATGAAAAATGCAGATTTTCAATTAGTATAGACTACTATAATTCCAGTCCTATAAAGTTGGAAAAGATGATGCGGCTGAACTAAAGTGAGGGCTTGTGGTATTAGTTTTAAAACAACAACACAAACAGCGACAATAAAGACATCAAAATGCTAATCCACATTTCTATATTCATTGCCTTATTGTCGTAACTATTGGGCATTATGCAAGCCAAGTAAAGTAATTACATCTACCCCGGGCTTTTCCCTTTTAATAAAAAAAACTAACATTCCAACAAAACTAACAGATAAAATGTAAAGTGACATTTTACGTGGAATTTGGAGTTCTAGCCTTCTCTCACACACACCCTGCAACGCCAGGAACCGCTGGGACAGGATTGCTCTCACCGCAACGTCTGAAGCATCCACCTCCACAATGAATGGCAGGGACGGATCAGGATGCCCGAGGACCGGGGCCGATGTAAAGCGGCGGTTCAGCGCATCAAATGCATTCCCCGCTTCCGGGGTCCAGGCGAAGGAGCGCACGCTCGTCTGGGTGAGGGCTGTCAGGGGAGCTGCCAGGGAGCTAAAATTGCGAACCCTAAAAACCGCTGTAGTTGCTTGAGGGATGAGGGCTGGGGCCAATCCAGTACCGCGCTGACCTTGGCTGGGTCCATCTGTAGGTCCCCCTGGGTGACGATGAACCCCAGGAAGGAGACTGTCTCTGTATGGAACATGCACTTCTCCGCCTTGATGTAGAGCTGGTGACGGAGAAGGCGTTGGAGGACCTGCCGAACATGCTGCTGGTGTTCACTCATGTCCTTTGAGAATATTAGGATGTTATCCAAATACACGAAGACGCTGTAGTCGAGGAGGTCCCGGAGCACGTCATTGACCAACGCCTGGAACACCGCAGGCGCGTTGGCTAGACCGAATGGCATGACTTGGTACTCGTAATGCCCACTGGGTGTGTTAAAAGCCGCCTTCCACTCGTCCCCCTCCTGAATCCTCACCAGGTTGTAGGCATTGCGTAATCCAGCTTGGTGAAGACCCGGGCTCCATGCAACGACTCGAATGCCGTCGTTATCAGGGGGAGTGGATAGCGGTTCTTAATCGCAATCGCAACAAATAATCTGCTCAGACCCCAACCAAGGAGCATCAAAAGTCGTGCTATAAATTCTCAGACAACACAAAAATTCCTTGATGCCCTTCCAGACTCCTTCTGCCTACCCAAGGACGTCAGAGGACAAAAATCAGTTAACCACTTAACTGAGGAACTCAATTTAACCTTGCGCAATACCCTAGATGCAGTTGCACCCCTAAAAACGAAAAACATTTGTCATAAGAAACTAGCTCCCTGGTATACAGAAAATACCCAAGCTTTGAAGCAAGCTTCCAGGAAATTGGAACGAAATGGCGCCACACCAAACTGGAAGTCTTCCGACTAGCTTGGAAAGACAGTACCGTGCAGTACCGAAGAGCCCTCACTGCTGCTCGATCATCCTACTTTTCCAACTTAATCGAGGAAAATAAGAACAATCCAAAATTTCTTTTTGATACTGTTGCAAAGCTAACTAAAAAGCAGCATTCCCCAAGAGAGGATGGCTTTCACTTCAGCAGTAATAAATTCATGAACTTCTTTGAGGAAAAGATCATGACCATTAGAAAGCAAATTACGGACTCCTCTTTGAATCTGCGTATTCCTCCAGGGCTTAGCTGTCCTGGATCTGCACAGCTCTGCGAGGGCCTGGGATCGGGAGAGACACTTAAGTGTTTTAGTACTATATCTCTTGACACAATGATGAAAATAATCATGGCCTCTAAACCTTCAAGCTGCATACTGGATCCTATTCCTACTAAACTGCTGAAGGAGCTGCTTCCTGTGCTTGGCCCTCCTATGTTGAACATAATAAACAGCTCTCTATCCACCGGATGTGTACCAAACTCACTAAAAGTGGCAGTGATAAAGCCTCTCTTGAAAAAGCCAAACCTTGACCCGGAAAATATAAAAAACTATCGGCCTATATCGAATCTTCCATTCCTCTCAAAAATTTTAGAAAAAGCTGTTGCGCAGCAACTCACTGCCTTTCTGAAGACAAACAAAGTATACGAAATGCTTCAGTCTGGTTTTAGACCCCATCATAGCACTGAGACTGCACTTGTGAAGGTGGTAAATGACCTTTTAATGGCGTCAGACCGAGGCTCTGCATCTGTCCTCGTGCTACTAGACCTTAGTGCTGCCTTTGACACCATCGATCACCACATTCTTTTGGAGAGACTGGAAACCCAAATTGGTCTACACGGACAAGTTCTGGCCTGGTTTAGATCTTACCTGTCGGAAAGATATCAGTTTGTCTCTGTGAATGGTCTGTCCTCCGACAAATCAACTGTACATTTCGGTGTTCCTCAAGGTTCCGTTTTAGGACCACTATTGTTTTCACTATATATTTTACCTCTTGGGGATGTTATTCGAAAACATAATGTTAACTTTCACTGCTATGCGGATGACACACAGCTGTACATTTCAATGAAACATGGTGAAGCCCCAAAATTGCCCTCGCTAGAAGCCTGTGTTTCAGACATAAGGAAGTGGATGGCTGAAAACTTTCTACTTTTAAACTCGGACAAAACAGAGATGCTTGTTCTAGGTCCCAAGAAACAAAGAGATCTTCTGTTAAATCTGACAATTCATCTTGATGGTTGTAAAGTCGTCTCAAATAAAACTGTGAAGGACCTCGAGCGTTACTCTTGACCCTGATCTCTCTTTTGACGAACATATCAAGACTGTTTCAAGGACAGCTTTTTTCCATCTACGTAACATTGCAAAAATCAGAAATTTTCTGTCCAAAAATGATGCAGAAAAATTAATCCATGCATTTGTTACTTCTAGGTTAGACTACTGCAATGCTCTACTTTCCGGCTACCCGGATAAAGCACTAAATAAACTTCAGTTAGTGCTAAATACGGCTGCTAGAATCCTGACTAGAACCAAGAAATTTGATCATATTACTCCAGTGCTAGCTTCCCTACACTGGCTTCCTGTTAAGGCAAGGGCTGATTTCAAGGTTTTACTGTTAACCTATAAAGCGTTACATGGGCTTGCTCCTACCTATCTTTCCGAGTTGGTCCTGCCGTACATACCAATACGTACGCTACGGTCACAAGACGCAGGCCTCCTAATTGTCCCTAGAATTTCTAAGCAAACAGCGGGAGGCAGGGCTTTCTCCTATAGATCTCCATTTTTATGGAACAGTCTGCCTACCCATGTGAGAGACGCAGACTCGGTCTCAACCTTTAAGTCTTTACTGAAGACTTATCTCTTCAGTAGGTCATATGATTGAGTGTAGTCTGGCCCAGGAGTGTGAAGGTGAACGGAAAGGCTCTGGAGCAACGAACAGCCCTTGCTGTCTCTGCCGGGCCGGTTCCCCTCTCTCCACTGGGGTTCTCTGCCTCTAACCCTGTTACAGGGGCTGAGTCACTGGCTTGCTGGTGCTCTTTCATGCCGTCCCTAGGAGGGGTGCGTCACTTGAGTGGGTTGAGTTACTGACGTGATCTTCCTGTCTGGGTTGGCGCCCCCCTTGGTTTGTGCTGTGGTGGAGACCTCTGTGGGCTATACTCGGCCTTGTCTCAGGATTGTAAGTTGGTGGTTGAGGATATCCCTCTAGTGGTGCGGGGCTGTGCTTTGGCAGAGTGGGTGGGGTTATATCCTTCCTGTTTGGCCCTGTCCGGGGTTTCTTCGGATGGGGCCACAGTGTCTCCGGACCGCTCCTGTCTCAGCCTCCAGTATTTATGCTGCAGTAGTTTATGTGTCGGGGGCTGGGGTTAGTTGGTTATACCTGGAGTACTTCTCCTGTCTTATCCAGTGTCCTGTGTGAATTTAAGTATGCTCTCTCTAATTCTCTCGTTCTCTCTTCTCTCTGAGAACCTGAGCCCTAGGACCATACGTCAGGACTACCGGGCATGCTGACACCTTGCTGTCCCCAGTCCGCCTGGCCTTGCTGCTATTCCAGTTTCAACTGTTCTGCCTGCGGTTACGAAACCCCTACCTGTCCCAGACCTGCTGTTTTCAACTCTTAATGATCGGCTATGAAAAGCCAACTGAGAGACCTGAGCCCTAGGACCATACGTCGGGACTACCGGCCGTGGTGACTCCTTGCTGTCCCCAGTCCGCCTGGCCTTGCTGCTATTCCAGTTTCAACTGTTCTGCCTGCGGTTATGGAACCCCTACCTGTCCCAGACCTGCTGTTTTCAACTCTTAATGATCGGCTATGAAAAGCCAACTGAGATTTATTCCTGATTATTATTTGAGCATGCTTGTCACTTATGAACATTTTTGAACATCTTGGTATGGTTCTGTTATAATCTCCACCCGGCACAGCCAGAAGAGGACTGGCCACCCCTCATAGCCTGGTTCCTCTCTAGGTTTCTTCCTAGGTTTTGGCCTTTCTAGGGAGTTTTTCCTAGCCACCGTGCTTCTACACCTGCATTACTAGCTGTTTGGGGTTTTAGGCTGGGTTTCTGTACAGCACTTCGAGATATTAGCTGATGTACGAAGGGCTATATAAAATAAAATTGATTGATTGATTGATGTCGTTGAGCGCCCGGTAATCAATGCACGGCCGCTGCCCACCGTCCTTTTTCCCCACGAAGAAGAAGCCCGCGCCCGCAGGTGAGATAGAGGGACAGATGTGACCCTCGATGAGTGCCTCGTCGATATACTCCCTCATGGCCAGCGTCTCCGGCCAGGACAAGGAAAACAATCGCCCTCGTGTGGGCATGGCGCCCGGCAGGAGATTGATAGCGCAGTCGTATGGCCTGTGAGGAGGTAGGCCCTTGGCATGCCTCTTACTAAACACCTCCCCAGATCCCAATACTCCCAGGGAATGCCTGCCAGGTCTGGGCCGGTGACGGAGTCTGTAGCTGCCGTCCTCCCGGTGGCAACCGCCGCTAGCGCGGTAGGTGGTTCGGAGTGGGGGACCTTGGGAAGAGGTGAGGACTGGTAGGTGGTCTGGGACGGTGGTTTGGGCTGATAAGTGGTCGGTGGAGACCGGAACAGGATGGGGCGGAGCCTCCCTCCAGGATGAGCAGCCCCGTGGACCAGTCTATCTGGGGTTTGTGGGTGACCAGCCAGGGGTGCCCGAGGACGAGGGGACACTCCGGAGAGTCCACAATGAAAAACTGGATATCCTCACATAGCCCCCCCCGCCACCCGGACACGAACGGGGACAGAGCGCCGGGTGATGAAGCCCGACCCCAACGGCCGGCCGTCCAGGCCCATGATCGGAACTGGCTCGGAGAGGGAGAGTAACGGAATCCTCCACCCTTGGGCCAGACCCGCATCCATCAGGTTTCCCGCGGCCCCAGAATCCACCAGTGCATGCGCCCGACGCGCAGCGCGGGCCCACTGAACCCTGAGAAAAGTCTGGGAGTCTCTGGAGTTTCCGGCTCGCTAGCACCCCTCCCAATACTAGCGAGCCCTCCCGTTTCCCGACTTCTCCGGGCATGAGTCGCAGTGGTGACCTGCCTGGCCGCAGTACAGGCAACGTCCCTGGCGCAGACGCCTCTGCCTCTCCATCCTGGACAAGTGCACCGCCCCCAGCTGCATAGTGTCCTCCTGAGGCATCTCCTCCCTGAATCGGCGGAAAGCCTCCTGGTTGATAGGGGACGTGGAGGCGTCTACCCGCACCGAGAGTTTTACGAGGCCGTCCAGTCGCTCAGGCAGCTCCCTGAAGGAGAGTTTGTCCTTCATCCCCTCCGATAGCCCCTGCGCGTCGGGAAGGAGGAGGGTTGTAGGCTGAATACCAGGGAACACTGGGTGATGAATTCCCTGCAGCTCTCTGGACGTCCGTCATACCTCTCCGGAGGTGGTAGGCGGGGTTCCCGCGATGTCGCAGGCGAATCTGGAGATGCCGCTGCCACGGCTTCCTCTCCGCCGGCTGCCGGGGCTGGTCTGGTGTCCACTCGGCTCTGTACGGCGATCGTCAGCTGGCGGAGATTCTCGATGATCTGCTGCAGGCTGCGGTTGTGTTGGTTCAGCATAGCTCCCTGTGTTGCCAATGCGCTCCGATACTGTGCTGCCTCCGCTGGGTCCATATTGGCTCAGTTTTCTGTAAGGGTTGGTGTGAGGTGTGAACCAGGTGCGGTGCAGGATATACAGTAGGCAGTAGGCAGAGATAGTAAAACAAGGATCTTTACTGGTGGTCCCAAAGCCAAAATACAAAATAACGGACTTATCGCGATAAAAGAAAGGCGGAGCAAAAAAGTATCCAAAAACCGTCTGACAGCCAAAATACGAAATACTACCTACGACTGAAACAAATAACGAAACAGGGAGAACACTTTGTCAAGTACCTGTACATAGGTCTCCGATCAGACACTGAGTAGTACTGCTGGACATAGAGAAACTAACAGAGAAAACTGAGCAAGGGAACACATGGACGTGAGGGCATAAATACACAGGTGAACAGGTAGACACAGGTGACACCAATAGGATACAGATTAGTCCAGACTGTGAGTGAGGAGGAGCCTAAGGTTGTCAGAGGATGACACCTAGTCGGTCGCTCCAGAACTGTGACCCCCTCCTGTAACACATCAGCACAGCAGAGACAAGAAAAAACTTGGACAACACAATAAATTGCTACAGGCAGGTATGCCAAGCTGCACTGCACTGGCCTGGTTACATGTCATGGCGGCAGGTGGCCTAGCGTTAAGGGTGTTGGGCCATTAACCGAACGGTCGCTAGTTTGAATCCCTGAGCAAGGTGAAAAATCTGCCGAGGTGCCCTTGAGCAAGGCACGTAACCCTTATTGCTTGTGGGTCACCATTGATAATGGCATTTCTAATTCACATATGCATATTAATACACACTTGTACATGTGTGAAACAGGACATTTATGTAATCCACCATTGCTGGGACAGTGCTTGAATGGAAAATAAAATATCTGAAGAAGTACAGTTCAGGTTGGCATGATAGTGTGTAGCCAGCATGAATTTCTCATCCCTGTCCATAAACCCATTCTATCAGGAACTGAAAAGCATGGCTGTCAGCATTAGGCTTCAGAGGTGGTCAGACTAGCACGAAGTGAGCTATAGGAACTTGAGTTATCAGAAGGGCCCTCTTTCCCCTTTATACAGTAGTGCACTACTTTTGACCAGAGCCCTATGGGCCCTTATTAGGACTAGGCGATTTGGCCAAAATATCATACCACAATATGTTGTCAAATTTTTTATGGTATGGTGACCATAGTACTTGTTTTATACTCAAACAAACTAGGACAAAACTGACAGTGAAGTAGCCCAATTTGTAGAACTTTTAATTTATTTAGCACTGTATCAACATATTGTCGATACCGGTATACCTTAAGATACAATATATCGCCCAGGCGTAGCCCTTATAGTGCACTACTTTTGACCAGAGCTTTATTGGTCATGGTCCAAAGTAGTGCACTCTAGGGGATAGGGAGCCACATGGGACTCAGAACCTCTTCCACCTGGCTGACTTCAAGCTTAGTGTGTAAAGTGAACCTCTGTGATGTCCAGAGGTGGGACCAAGTCACTATGATTCGAGTCACAAGTAAGTCTCAAGTCAAAAGATCCTAGTCTCAAGTCGAGTCCTAAGTTGACTCGAGTCAAGTCCAAGTCGTGCATTCTAAGAGCAAGTCAAGTTGAGTCCAGTAGCGACCCGTCATTCAGGGTGGGTGGGGCAGAGCCCCACCTGTTTTGAGCCCCATCTGTTTAGCTAAAACAATGTATATATACACTACCGTTCAAAAGTTTGGGGTCACTTAGACATTTACTTCTTTTTGAAAGAAAAGCAATTTTTTTGTCCATTAAAATAACATCAAATTGATCAGAAATACAGTGTAGACATTGTTAATGTTGTAAATGGCTATTGTAGCTGGAAATGGCTGATCTTTAATGGAATATTGTCACGCCCTGGCTCTGGGGACACTGTTATGTTGAGCCAGGGTGTGTAATTCTATGTTTGTATTTCTATGTTGGCCTGAGTGACTCCCAATCAGAGGCAACGAGTGTCAGCTGGTTGTCTCTGATTGGGAGCCATATTTAACTGTCTGTCTTTCACTTTGTGTTTGTGGTTTCTTGTTCTGATTTGGTTTGTGTTATACCGTAGACGTCACGTTATCGTTTTGATCGTGTGATCATTCTAAATAAATAATATGTTCACCTTCAACGCTGCGCCTTGGTCCTCCTCCTTAGACGAGCGTGACAAATATCTACATAGGCGTACAGAGGCCCATTATCAGCAACCATCAGTCCTGTGTTCCAATGGCACGTTGTGTTTGCTAATCCAAGTTTATCATTTTAAAAGGCTAATTGATCATTAGAAAACCCTTTTGCAATTATGTTAGCACAGCTGAAAACTGTTATGCTGATTAAAGAAGCAATAAAACTGGCCTTCTTGAGACTAGTTGAGTATCTGGAGCATCAGCAATTGTGGGTTCGATTACAGGCTCAAAATGGCCAGAAACAAATAACTTTCTTCTGAAAGTCGTCAGTCTATTCTTGTTCTGAGAAATGAAGGATATTCCATGCGAGAAATTGCCAAGAAACTGAAGATCTCGTACAACGCTGAGTAGTACTCCCTTCACAGAACAGCGCAAACTGGCTCTAACCAGAATATAAAGAGGAGTGGGAGGACCCGGTGCACAACTGAGCAAGAGGACAAATACATTAGAATGTCTAGTTTGAGAAACAAGCGCCTCACAGATCCTCAACAGACAGCTTCATTAAATAGTACACGCAAAAGACAAGTCTCAACGTCAACAGTGAAGAGGCGACTCCGGGATGCTGACCTTCTAGGCAGAGTTGCAAAGAAAAAGCCATATCTCAGACTGCCCATCTTAATCTTTTATTTTTATTGGCCAGTCTGAGATATGGCTTTTTCTTTGCAACTCTGCCTAGAAGGTCAGCATCCCGGAGTCGCCTCTTCACTGTTGACGTTGAGACTGGTGTTTTGCGGGTACTATTTAATGAAGCTGCCATAATTGCAAAAGGGTTTTCTAATGATCAATTAGCCATTTAAAATGATAAACTTGGATTAGCAAACACAACGTGCCATTGGAACACAGGACTGATGGTTGCTGATAATGGGCCTCTGTACGCCTATGTAGATATTCCATTAAAAATCAGCAGTTTCCAGCTACAATAGCTATTTACAACATTAACAATGTCTACACTGTATTTCTGATCAATTTGATGTTATTTTAATAGACAAAAACATTGCTTTTCTTTCGAAAACAAGGACATTTCTAAGTGACCCCAAACTTTTGAACAGTAGTGTACAGTTGAAGTCGGAAGTTTATATACATCTTAGCCAAATACATTTAAACTCAGTTTTTCACAATTCCTGACATTTAATCCTAGTAAAAATTCCCTGTTTTAGGTCAGTTAGGATTACCACTTTATTTTAAGAATGTGAAATGTCAGAATAATAGTAGAGAGAATGATTTATTTCAGCTTTTATTTCTTTCATCACATTCCCAGTGGGTCAGAAGTTTACATACACTCAATTAGTATTTGGTAGCATTGCCTTTAAATTGTTTAACTTGGGTCAAACGTTTCGGGTAGCCTTCCAAAAGCTTCCGACAATAAGTTGGGTGAATTTTGGCCCATTCCTCCTGACAGAGTCAGGTTTGTAGGCCTCCTTGCTCGAACACGCTTTTTCAGTTCTGCCCACAGATTTTCTATAGGATTGAGGTCAGGGCTTTGGGATGGCCACTCCAATACCTTGACTTTGTTGTCCTTAAGCCATTTTGCCACAACTTTGGAAGTATGCTTGGGGTCATTGTCCATTTGGAAGACCCATTTGCGGCCAAGCTTTAACTTCCTGACTGATGTCTTGAGATGTTGTGCACCAGTCCCTCCTGCTGCAAAGCACCCCCACAGCATGATGCTGCCACCCCTGTACTTTATGGTTAGGATGGTGTTCTTTGGCTTGCAAGCGTCCCCCGTTTTCCTCCAAACACAACGATGGTCATTATGGCCAAACAGTTATATTTTTGTTTCCTCAGACCAGAGGACATTTCTCCAAAAAGTATGATCTTTGTCTCCATGTGCAGTTGCAAACCGTAGTCTGGCTTTTTTATGGCAGTTTTGGAGCAGTGGCTTCTTCCTTGCTGAGCGACCTTTCAGGCTTTGTCGATATAGGACTCATTTTACTGTGGATATAGATACTTGTGTACCTGTTTCCTCCAGCATCTTCACAAGGTGCTTTGCTGTTGTTCTGGGACTGATTTGCACTTTTCGCACCAAAGTACGTTCATCTCTAGGAGACAGAACGTGTCTCCTTCCTGAGTGGTATGATGGCTGCGTGGTCCCATGGTGTTATACTTGCGTACTATTGTTTGTACAGATGAACGTGGTACCTTCAGGCATTTGGAAATCACTTCCAAGGATGAACTAGACTTGGCTGATTTCTTTTGATTTTCCCATGATGTCAAGCAAAGAGGCACTGAGTTTGAAGGTAGGCCTTGAAATACATCCACAGGTACACCTCCAATTGACTCAAATGATGTAAATTAGCCTGTCAGAAGCTTCTAAAGCCATGACATCATTTTCTGTAATTTTCCAAGCTGTTTAAAGGCACAGTCAACTTAGTGTATGTAAACTTCTGACCCACTGGAATTGTGATACAGTGAATTATAAGTGAAATAATCTGTCTGTAAACAATTGTTGGAAAAATTACTTGTCACGCACAAAGTAGATCTCCTAACCGACTTGCCAAAACTATAGTTTGTTAACAAGAAATGTGTGGAGTGGTTGAAAAACAAGTTTTAATGACTCCAACCTAAGTGTATGTAAACTTCCGACTTCAACTGTATATACACTACCGGTAAAAAGTTTTAGAACATCTACTCATTCAAGGGTTTTTCTTTATTTTTTCTATATTTTACATTGTAGAATAATAGTGAAGATATCACAACTATGAAATAGCACAAATGGAATCATGTAGTAACCAAAAAAGTGTTAAACAAATCAAAATATATTTTATATTTGAGATTCTTCAAAGTAGCCACCCTTTGCCTTGATGACAGCTTTGCACACTCTTGGCATTCTCTCAACCAGCTTCACCTGGAATGCTTTTCCAACAGTCTTGAAGGAGTTCCCACATATGCTGAGCACTTGTTGGCTGCTTTTCCTTCACTCTGCGGTCCGACTCATCCCAAACCATCTCAATTTGGTTGAGGTCGGGGGATTGCGGAGGCCAGGTCATCTGATGCAGCACTCCATCACTCTCCTTCTTGGTAAAATAGCCCTTACACAGCCTGGAGGTGTGTTAGGTCATTGTCCTGTTGAAAAACAAATGGGATGGCGTATCGCTGCAGAATGCTGTGGTAGCCATGCTGGTTAAGTGTACCTTGAATTCTAAATAAATCACAGACAGTGTCACCAGCAAAGCACCCCCACACCATAACACCTCCTCCTCCATGCTTTACGGTGGGAAATTCACATGCAGAGATCATCCGTTCACCCACACCGCGTCTCACAAAGACACGGCGGTTCGTACCAAAAATCTCAAATTTGGACTCCAGACCAAAGGACAAATTTCCACCGGTCTAATGTCCATTGCTCGTCTTTCTTGGCCCAAGCAAGTCTCTTCTTCTTACTGGTGGCCTTTAGTAGTGGTTTCTTTGCAGCAATTCGACCATGAAGGCCTGATTCACAGTCTCAGTCTCCTCTGAACAGTTGATGTTGAGATGTGTCTGTTACTTGAATTCTGTGAAGCATTTATTTGGGCTGCAATTTCTGAGGCTGGTAACTCTATTAAACGTATCCTCTGCAGCAGAGGTAACTCTGGGTCTTCCATTCCTGTGGCGGTCCTCATGAGAGCCAGTTTCATCATAGCACTTGATGGTTTTTGCAACTGCACTTGAAGAAACTTTCAAAGTTCTTGAAATGTTCCATATTGACTGACCTTCATGTCTTAAAGTAATGATGGAGTGTCATTTCTCTTTACTTATTTGAGCTGTTCTTGGCATAATATGGACTTGGTCTTTTACCAAATATTGCTGTCTTCTGTATATCCCCCGTACCTTGTCACAACACAACTGATTGGCTCAAACGCATGAAGAGGAAAGAAATTCCACAAATTAACTTTTAAGAAGGCACACCTGTTAATTGAAATGCATTCCAGGTGACTACCTCGAAGCTGGTTGAGAGAATGCCAAGAGTGTGCAAAGCTGTCATCAAGGCAAAGGGTGGCTATTTGAGGAATCTCACATATAAAATATATTGCTTGGAGTCAATGCTTGGAGTTTGTCAGAATTTGTGGGTTTGACCACAAGTTCTCAATGGGATTAAGGTCTGGGGAGTTTCCTGGCCATGGACCCAAAATGTCAATGTTTTGTTCCCCGAGCCACTTAGTTATGACTTTTGCCTTATGGCAAGGTGCTCCATCATGCTGGAAAAGGCATTGTTCGTCACCAAACTGTTCTTGGATGGTTGGGAGAAGTTGCTCTCGGAGGATGTGTTGGTACCAATCTTTATTCATGGCTGTGTTCTTAGGCAAAATTGTGAGTGAGCCCACTCCCTTGGCTGAGAAGCAACCCCACACATGAATGGTCTCAGGATGCTTTACTGTTGGCATGGCACAGGAATGATGGTAGCGCTCACCTTGTCTTCTCTGGACAAGCTTTTTTCTGGATGCCCCAAACAATCGGAAAGGGGATTCATCAGAGAAAATGACTTTACCCCAGTCCTGAGCAGTCCAATCCCTGTACCTTTTGCAGAATATCAGTCTGTCCCTGATGTTTTTCCTGGAGAGAAGTGTCTTCTTTGCTGCCCTTCTTGACACCAGGCCATCCTCCAAAAGTCTTCGCCTCACTGTGCGTGCAGATGCACTCACACCTGCCTGCTGCCATTCCTGAGCAAGCTCTGCACTGGTGGTGCCCCGATCCCGTAGCTGAATCAACTTTAGGAGACGGTCCTGGCGCTTGCTGGACTTTCTTGGGCGCCCTGAAGCCTTCTTCACAACAATTGAACCTCTCTCCTTGAAGTTCTTGATGATCCGATAAATGGTTGATTTAGGTGCAATCTTACTAGCAGCAATATCATTGCCTGTGAAGCCCTTTTTGTGCAAAGCAATGATGACGGCACGTGTTTCCTTGCAGGTAACCATGGTGAACAGAGGAAGAACAATGATTTCAAGCACCACCCTCCTTTTAAAGCTTACAGTCTGTTATTCTAACTCAATTAGCATGACAGAGTGATCTCCTGCCTTGTCCTCGTCAACACTCTCACCTGTGTTAATGAGAGAATCACTGACATGATGTCAGCTGGTCCTTTCGTGGCAGGGCTGAAATGCAGTGGAAATGTTTTGGGGGATTAAGTTCATTTTCATGGCAAATAGGGATTTTGCAATGAATTGCAATTCATCTGATCACTCTTCATAACATTCTGGAGTATATGCAAATTGCCATCATAAAAACTGAGGCAGCAGACTTTGTGAAAATTAATATTTGTGTCATTCTCAAAACTTTTGACCATGACTGTATGTTGTGTAGTAACCTGTTAGTAGCCCATGTGCCTCACCCTAATAATATGACCCTAATAATATGGTCCTTTTCCCCTCATAACTTAGCCTATTGTTCTGACTTGGTGGTGCACATGTAGCCTATAGCCTGTTTTAGAGAAATGTAATCATCAAATATTGTAAGAGCTTTCATTGTCTGCTTATATGCCCCCTTTATTTATCCTACGGTTCTGACTTGGTGTACAGGGAGAATACTGTAAGAACGCTCCATGTTCTGAATTCTGTCGCTGTACATTTCAAAAGTGCTGAACAAATAGTTATATTGACTACGTCCGTCCTAGCTTGCTCATGAATGTCTTAATCTAAATTACGGATTGCCTCTTATCCGCTCGTCGTCCCCTTATGACATAGTTTGTACATCTCAAATGTCAGTAGAAACCACATTTGTTTAAATAAGTCAGCCATATCAGCTATGTTTTTTTTAAAGGCAGTAAATGAGGCTGAATGAACTGTTTCGCTGCCAGACAAGGTTCTGCTGATAGCCAGGTGTAGCAGTGGTAAGGTGTTGGGACTCTGCTGTTGGCACAGCTTTATGTAGGCCCTAACAGTTTGTGGGCACCGTTTGTCCCGTTATAGTGCAATTAATGTATTGTTTAGTGTGATGTTGTGTACTGGCTTTGCTGGCATGCATCAACAACAAAAAATGGCGGAATTTGCCCCACCAAGATTTACATTTAAAAAATCTATACATGCAACAACTTTTTCAACTACAAATCTTTGTCTATTATTGAGCCTACCAGACAGCCCATTTCATTATTTTGTCTACCATATCATACAAAATATACAAGTAGATTTACCAAATATACACGGGTAATAGCCCAAAAGAAATAGCCTCTGTATCAGACTTAACCTGTCCTATCTGAACGGACACAGGTAGAGGGCAAGACTGTATAGCCTCCCCTTAAGAAACCAAATCGAATCTGTCTAACAGGAGCTCAAACAGGTAGGCCTACCTGCCTCAACAAGAGAAAAAAAGCACTCTCCACTGGTGGGAGTTTGGAGAGCGCAAGTAAAGAGCCGCGCCTATGGTGCGTCTTCGCCACAGTAATAATTCATTTTAAACAAATTCCAAATGCAAGCTTCATAAGTAAATGATCAATTTCAAGAAATTGTTACATACCAAAATACCAGTAGGCCTATGCTAGTAATTGTTGCCCCATTGCTGATGAGCTTGCAAAGTAAACAGTTAGTATTCTTAATCAGCAAACCATTTTTGGAGCTGCACATTTATTTATTATGGCAATCCTCTCTTCCTATAATTTGATGTTTGCGCTGCACACGATCATATATCTCACAGCAAATCAACAATCTGTTCGCTAGCTCGCCCCCGACCTGTATTGATTGACAGTTTTCTAGTCCAATCAGAGTGTCGAGTGTGCGTTTCACTAGCCAATCTGTTGCAGTTTTTTTTGCAAATTCAGTGCTGCGGCGACTGTCTCTGGCTCCGTGTAGTCATCCACAAAATGAGTGACAAAACATTACAAAACCTGGCCAGATAAATTGAAGCCATCAGTCTTCAATCAAAGTCGAATGCCGAGTCTTGAGGCTCCAAGTCCAAGTCAAGTCTCAAGTTATTTTATTTTCTATCAAGTCGAGTCTCAAATCATAACATTTGTGACTGGAGTCAGACTCGAGTCCATGTCATGTGACTCGAGTCCACAACTCTTCTGATGTCTGCAAGTCAAGCGTAATGTCATCCCAAACTATCCATGCATTTCTTCATATACCAACTACATCAACTTTAAAAAACGACCCTTTTATTCTAATGATTCCATAGACAATATAGCCACCACATCTTCACCCATTCATTTGCCATCTTGAAGCTATTTTGTCGCCCCTATTCTACCAGCAAGAGATGGACAACTGTCATGATAAATTGGCCACCAGGTGGTGCTAGAGACAGCTAAATAATTAGTGCGGTCTTATCAGTTCAGAGCGCGCCCACTGAACACTTACACCCGACCAGAGGAAAATTGAATGACAAGCACTTTCTGACATGATTCCAGCAAAGGTGAACGCAATGGGAGTTCTGTTGAGCGAGTGACAAGAGGCATGCGGTGCATTTCGGCGGAAAGGAACTTTAGAAAACGGTTTAGCCGCTGCTATTGATAGTGTCACTACTACAAATTAGCTTATTTTTTTTATTGAACTTAAAACTCAAGGCGCGGTTTATGGTTTGCTGCTAGCTAGCGTTGGTTTGACTGGGCTACATTCATACAGTTTATAACCGAAGGAACCGAGGCAGGATGAACTATGAAGAAAAAGCAAATTCACACAAGCCACGTTATGGAAGTAAGTAAAAGTGACATAATCCACCATTTTGCAAATCAATTCACTAGACATTTTTTGTTGTTGTAGCCTACATGTTTGTTAAATGAAACAAGTGGTTTTGTAAAGGCTGTTTTGGTAAGGCGAACCTCACGCGCTTATGTACCGCGGAATGTTCGATGATGAGCAGTGCACGGTAGAAAATAGATGAAATAGAATATGGTTTTAAAACAAATCGAATTAACTTTTCACTCTGAATTTGATTCTGCATTTCTGAAAGCTATCAAACTTTGATGTTATCGAACTTGGAGTTTAAATAAATGCAATCTGACTATTGTCAGACAATTTGTGTGTCCTGCCCCTCATCCCCATGTCCCTCAGACAGACACATTGCCCATCATAAACAACTAAACTTTGCCATTCAGTCCATACAGCTGTAAAATATAACCTTACAGTAATAGGACTAGTCCTAGTACACAATGAATGTAGTCGACAGTCCAAGGCCTCCGACAGAAGGCATTTCCCCAGTGGTTAAATATTAACTTTTTTCTATTACTGTTAAGAAATACACACCTGACTTCTACATGGTATTACAGCAATTTAACAAAGTCAATAAATCTCCTAAGGTTTCAAACTACAATAACATGTTTACCTGTTTGTCACTTTAGGCCTGTGTGTTATTGACAAGCTTTCAGCCTATGCTCACACAGATCTGAGAGCAATGGCAAAGTGCAATGGTGAGAGATATTCAATCAGTCAATCAAGCAATAAGGTCAATAGTCAGTGTATAGCTTAGCTGCATTGTCAGCCATAGTGGAATTGCCTCAACCTGTTTGTTGGCCTGACATTGTTGTTTTCTGGTTTAACATTAACTCTGACTCCATAGGTCCAAACAGGAAATGTATTGTTTGCAGTGTATGTGTCATTAACACAAAATGAGGAGTTTATTATTGGAAGGGCAGAGGTGGTCCTTACTCCTTAGAGGCCTTCACGGGTCCAGAAAGTTGGACCCGTTCCGAAATGGACCTGGAGCTTTCCCATCCGAACCCAATATGCATAAATTAATTTTTCAAATATAGAGACCCGTTCGGAAAGGACCCGAGGACAACTACACCCGTTCCGTATAGACCTGGTCAGACCCGATCCGAGTGAGAGAAGCAGCAGAAAAGTCAATTTAAGCTACTTTATTAACCGGAGCTGATGAAGCACGAGGTAGAGCGCTGATGCTGTAGCAGGGGCCTTGCTGTGTGTAAGCTACGGTGAGCGAGTGACACGGGGAGGAGAGAGCCCCACACCGAGGCTCTATGACTGTAGCCTATTGCCGCTTTGATGACTTATGTTTGGCCAACAACAAGCTACACGCGCCACTCTTGTGAAAAACAAAGAACAGCAGCATAAATTATACAATTTCTCTCTCTACTGCAGCAGTCGCGTTCGGATCTGTATGGGTCCTTCCGGACAAGTCAGTTAAGATTACACATACCCAAGACCCGTGACAAACAAATCAGATCAGACCCATTACATTATTTAGAATTCTGGATCCGGATCCGCTCGAGTCCCAGATCGAGTCTCGGGTATTCGGGTACAGGTGGATCCGTGAAGACCTCTACATTACCTTAGGTCCAGGGCCAGCTCTGTATTGTTTCCTTTGGGTCAGAGAGCCCAAGCGGATTATTATGTTCAGATGGTGATTGAAACAAATATACAAAAAGGAAAACTATTAACAGGCATGCCTAAACTAAAGATTCAAAATCAAAATGAAAGGCCTCATTGCCACCAAACAAACCAACAGCCTCACGGTTTGCAAGCTGACTGGCGATCCCATTAATCTTCTTCGATGAGGTTTAATGGTGGTTGGCATCCAATGAATGTTGCATTACCGCCACCTATTAGACTGAAGTGTCACTCCCTTATACTTTGCTAGAATAGTTTTTATTTATTTATCAACAAATACCCTACCATCTAACCCTACACTCACTCGTCTCGTACACCCAAATACCTCTCTGCAGCTGCCACCACAACCTCAATTTTCTGCGACTTACGTTCCATCCCTGCAGTACAGTTGATAACCATTACTATAAATGCAAAAAATCCAATCTTACTGAAGCATATATCACTTGTTGGTATATCCCTCTGTACAGGTACAGATCTACTACTCACACTACTCAGGATCCTTCCCCCTTGACCCATTTTCCTCTACTTTCTTCACCTACATTAATTTCACATTTCCACAAACTTCGAAGTGTTTCCTTTCAAATGGTATCAAGAATATGCATATCCTTGCTTCAGGTCCTGAGCTACAGGCAGTTAGATTTGGGTATGTCATTTTAGGTGGAATGGGAAAAAAGGGTCTGATCCTTAAGAGATTTTAAAAAACCATCTCTTTTTCCCACCATTTTTAACTGATTCCAGTTCCTCCCTCTCTCTTTGACCTCCTATCTCTCTTTGACCTTATCTCTTTGACCTCCTATGCCTCCTCTCTCTTTGACCTCCATTCCTCCTCCGTATTCCAAGAATACGTCTCCTTATGAAAATACTGCACTTCTCCTGACATACATCTTGTTCTCGCCCTCTAAAGGGACGGCATTTTCCTTTGACGATCCCCTTAATTGCCATCACCTGTCCTTATCATGGCTTTGCAGCACAGCACTTGGACATGATTGCTGCTGCCCCCTGGGGGAATGGAGTTTGGTAGTGAGATGTAGTGTGCTGTCTAAACTACCAAACCTATTCCATAACAATAGGCTTAGGCTACATAATCAATCTGATTAGTGATGCACACCTCTGGTCTTGGAGGGCCACACTGTAAGCAGTTTTTTTTGTCAAGGCCTTTTAATCAGAGACTGATTTAAGACCTTGTTAAGCAGGTGTATGTGTTCTCTAGCCAATCAATAAACTGTAATTGATCTATTAAGGAGCAGGGAGAAACTAACGCTAGCAGGACTGTGGCCCTCTGTGACTGGACTTACACACCCCAGAGCAAAGTGGTACTGTGTCTCTAGGTTACACCTGGAGCCCTTTCTCCATATTTGTAATACTATGGCATGGGCTCTTAACTATCAACTCAATGATTTGATAGGCAGAGCAGTTTAGTCTGTGGATTCACATGATTTGTCACTCCCTCAGGATAGAAAAACATTACCTTAACAAAGGAATGAGTCATCAAGTCTATAAATCATGTCCAGTGGTGTTTAGGGCTGGGAATTGCCAGGGACGTCACAATATGACGTTATCGTGATACTTCGGTGCCGATACGATATGTATTGCGATTCTCAATGTATTGCGATTAGATACTGTGATTTTATTGCAATTCGATGTTCCTAACATATTACTCACCATATGTCTGCTGCAGAGGGACAAGAGGGAGCCATGATAAAATGAATAAAAGTGCTGAAAACAAATTGTCTCCCTATTTAAAAAGAAGATGGAGAACAAGCTATGAAGGAAAAATACTGTTTTGGTGCAGGTACAGCCAACTAGTGCAACATTTTTTTTTCGATATTGTCAAAGCACTACGATATATCGTCAGAAATAATATCTCGATATTTAACTGTATAGATTTTTCCCCCCCCCCATCACTAGTGGTGTTTTGAAGGATGAAGGAAGCGACAAATTAAATATAGCCCAGCTCAGCCAACAGGCAGGCCTTCCATGAAGTGAGTGTGTAACGGATGTGCTGGGGATCCCACGCCTCTGGGGTGAGAGTATACCAACAATCTGGTCCTCCAATAACACAGCTGGCCCAGTGGCCTTCAGACTGACGGATCCTATGGTCATAGATCTCACCCTGGGCCTTCTGTAAACATTGCCTTGTGCGTTGAAATTTCATTACCAAAAACCCCATATCTTTAAGATATTTTCAAATTTCTCTCCCTCATGAGGATGGAGGATAATGAAAGTTCACAGAAGTAACAAGGAAAGGTGGACCTATCAAATAGTTAGTTTTTTTTACTGATATACTTAAAAAAAAAAATGAATTAAGTGATTAAAACTTGAAATTCCGTAAAACTAAATTGGTAACGGAGTTTCCGAAAATCAGTGAAGGAATTTCTGCAGTTGAATTGGCTACAATGGGAAATCATAGTAGTCACAAACCACAGTTGGATTCACAAGTTTGGACATCACAGTGGAGTACAGTTCAATAAAGAAAAGTAGAGTATAGTTCAGTACACGGTATAATAGCCAGTGTGTAGAATAATACCCATAAATGCAAAGGAGGATATTGTATATTTATTTGTGTACCTATTCAGGATATATCACCAGGAAGAGAATGACATTTTATATCCATAACTATGCATTAATGTGTAGTACAGATCAGGGACCCGAGATGAAATTATATTACCACAATTCCGTTACCGGATGTAAACCCACTTCATTTACTGTAGTTCAATAACCAAAATATATATTTTTCAAAGTCAATGTGTCATGTCATAGTTGACACCCCATTTGTTCTGCAGACATCGTTGAAGCTTAATTCGGAGCAGATATTTTAGTTTTTGGAAAACGTGGACATAAAATACTGAGGGAGATTGTACTGAAATTCGAAAATCTGACTCAGCTAGGGCTGTTGCGGTGACCATATTTCTGCCACACTGAGTCATGACTGCAGTAAAATTCCACGTGACCGTTGAGTCTCTGTAATCTTCTCTTATGCACTCTGGACATGCGTTGGTAGTACCCAACTTGCTAATGACCATCAGGTCCTAATGGCCTGGTACTCAGGGCTCTATTGTCCCTCTAACCACTCTGATATCAATGCAAATGAAATCACACCAAACACTTGTCATGAAAACAGTATGTGCTTTCAAAATTCACCTCACTGTGATTGATCATTTTGAAGAAAGAAGTTCAACAGCAGGTTGAAACTGAGTGGAAAACATGGTCGTTGTGGATGTTGTTTCAAAGCCTAACACAACAAAATGGACAGCGCTTTCTAAGGTGATGATTCATTCTAAACACCCATACACGTTAGAGCTTATGCATACGTATAGGCTTATGAGGCCAAGCCCCCCCCCCCCCAAAAAAAACTGAATTAAAATTATAATATGCCTACCGCATATTACCCATAGCAGAAAAACATAAAACAAAACAGTGCATTCGGAAAATATTCAGACCCCTTGACTTTTTCCACATTTTGTTACGTTACAGGCTTATTCTAAAATTGATTAAATAGTTAGTTTTTTCTCATCAACAGTAAAGCATCCTGAGACCATTCATGTGTGGGGTTGCTTCTCAGCCAAGGGAGTGGGCTCACTCACAATTTTGCCTAAGAACACAGCCATGAATAAAGAATGGTACCAACACATCCTCCGAGAGCAACTTCTCCTAACCATCCAAGAACAGTTTGGTGACGAACAATCAAAAAGTCATAACTAAGTGGCTTGGGGAACAAAACATCGACATTTTGGGTCCATGGCCAGGAAACTCCCCAGACCTTAATCCCAGTGGTGGTCAAAGGTTTTGAGAATGACACAAGTATTGGTCTTCACAAAGTTTGCTGCTTCAATGTTTTTATATATTTTTGTCAGATGTTTCTATGGTATACTGAAGTATAATTACAAGCATTCCATAAGTGTCAAAGGCTTTTATTGACAATTCCATTAAGTTTATGCAAAGAGTCAATATTTGCAGTGTTGACCCTTCTTTTTCAAGAACTCTGCAATCCGTCCTGGCATGCTGTCAATTAACTTCTGGGCCACATCCTGACTGATGGCAGCCCATTCTTGCATAATCAATGCTTGGAGTTTGTCAGAATTTGTGGGTTTTTGTTTGTCCACCTGCCTCTTGAGGATTGACCACAAGTTCTCAATGGGATTAAGGTCTGGGGAGTTTCCTGGCCATGGACCCAAAATGTCGATGTTTTGTTCCCCAAGCCACTTAGTTATGACTTTTTGATTGTTCGTCACCAAACTGTTCTTGGATGGTTAGGAGAAGTTGCTCTCGGAGGATGTGTTGGTACCATACTTTATTCATGGCTGTATTCTTAGGCAAAATTGTGAGTGAGCCCACTCCCTTGGCTGAGAAGCAACCCCACACATGAATGGTCTCAGGATGCTTTACTGTTGGCATGACACAGGACTGATGGTAGTGCTCACCTTGTCTTCTCCGGACAAGCTTTTTTCCAGATGCCCCAAACAATCGGAAAGGGGATTCATCAGAGAAAATGACTTTACCCCAGTCCTCAGCAGTCCAATCCCTGTACCTTTTGCAGAATATCAGTCTGTCCCTGATGTTTTTCCTGGAGAGAAGTGGCTTCCTCGCTGCCCTTCTTGACACCAGGCCATCCTCCAAAAGTATTCGCCTCACTGTGCGTGCAGATGCACTCACACCTGCCTGCTGCCATTCCTGAGCAAGCTCTGTACTGGTGGTGCCCCGATCCCGCAGCTGAATCAAGTTTAGGAGACGGTCCTGGCACTTGCTGGACTTTCTTGGGTGCCCTGAAGCCTTCTTCACAACAATTGAACCTCTCTCCTTGAAGTTCTTGATGATCCAATAAATGGTTGATTTAGGTGCAATCTTACTAGCAGCAATATCCTTGCCTGTGAAGCCCTATTTGTGCAAAGCAATGATGACGGCACGTGTTTCCTTGCAAGTAACCATGGTTAACAGAGGAAGAACAATGATTTCAAGCACCACCCTCCTTTTAAAGCTTCCAGTCTGTTATTCTAACTCAATCAGCATGACTGAGTGATCTCCAGCCTTGTCCTCGTCAACACTCTCACCTGTGTTAACGAGAGAATCACTGACATGATGTCAGCTGGTCCTTTTGTGGCAGGGCTGAAATGCAGTGGAAATATTGTTTGGGGAGTTCATTTTCATGGCAAAAGGGGACTTTGCAATTAATTGCAATTCATCTGATCACTCTTCATAACATTCTGAAGTATATGCAAATTGACATCATAATGGTGCCAGGTTTCCTCCAGACGTGACGCTTGGCATTCAGGCCAAAGAGTTCAATCTTGGTTTCATCAGACCAGAGAATCTTGTTTCTCATGGTCTGAGAGTCCTTTATGTGCCTTTTGGCAAACTCCAAGCGGGCTGTCATGTGGCTTTTACTGAGGAGTGGCTTCCGTCTGGCCACTCTACAATAAAGGCCTGATTGGTGGAGTGCTTCGGAGATGGTTGTCCTTCTGGAAGGTTCTCCCATCTCCACAGAGGAACTGTGGCGCTCTGTCAGTGACCATCAGGTTCTTGGTCACCTCCCTGACCAAGGCCCATCTCCCCCGATTGCTCAGTTTGGCCGTGCGGCCAGCTCTAGGAAGAGTATTGGTGGTTCCAAACTTTTTCCATTTAAGAATGATGCAGGCCACTGTGTTCTTGGGGACCTTCAATGCTGCAGACATGTTTTGGGACCCTTCCCCAGATCTGTGCCTGGACACAATCCTGTCTCGGAGCTCTACGGACAATTCCTTTGACCTCATGGCTTGGTTTTTGCTCTGACATGCACTGTCAACTGTGGAACCTTTTTATATAGACATTTTTTTAAATCCATTTTAGAATAAGGCTGTAACGAAACAAAATGTGGAAAAAGTCAAGGGATCTGAATACATTCCGGTTGCACTGTATACTCCATAATTTGAGTGTGGAATGTATTATTATGCATACTGGATGGACTGGTTACCTAATGCTATTCTCCAAAATATGTTTAGTTGCGAAAACATGTTACTATCGATGCTCCTGAACAGATTTCCCAAATTAAGCACTGGGTAGCTGCAGGAACAGGGTTGGAGAGTCCATGGCATACAGAGTTTGGCCGGAATATCACCTGTCGTGCAGTGAGAGCATGCTTCTCAAACAGTGGTTCATGCGTGGAGTGAAATAAGTGTTCTTATATTTATTTCTCAGTTGCTCATATTAAGCACAGCTCCGCTATTAAACTGAAGTAGCCTACCGGGCATCATTGAAAAACGGACCGGCGGGTAAGTGTGCGGCCTCCATTCGCGTTTCGAATGCATACAGATGACATTAGATCATGGGCCATTCTAAATCAAAACTAATTTGACATATTAGTAAAGACTAGATTAAATTGTGAATAGTCTGATGGGTGAAAATATGATCACTTGATGAGAGAACAGCTGTGCAGCCTGAGGCAAGGAACAGAGCGCAAGCTGTTTTTGCGACTTTCTCAAATCATCAATAGCCTATAGTCGCATCATGCAGCTCATATATATTTAGATTTCTAAGACATTCTAAGGTTTGTATCATTCACAACTAAAGTTGCCAAATAACTCTACATCTAGCATATAGGACATCTTTCAAATGGTCACTTTTACTCTCAGCATAGCCACTTCAAATGTGCACTCGCTCCGGAATGGTAAAAATGGCCATTCTATTTTTTCAGCTAAGTTCAATTATATTTTTCTTACTATAAAAGCATATAATATAAAATAATGGCACGGGATTTATAAGCATATCTTGTCAGCTAAATGAACAAGCCTATAGCTTGGAGCGTAGCCAGATAACATAGATTAGGCCAGCTCATTCTGTTCTTCTGAAATACATTTTCTTCATATCATAATGTTTCTTTAGACCTGACTAAAATAAATAATGGATTTATTGTGATGGTGTATATTAAATTGATTTATTATACTTTTTTAAATGTAGATGTTCCAAAGGCACACATCAGCAGGTTGAATGCAGCTTGTATGCTTGGAGGCCTGGAGAGGCTAAACTTGTTTATGTTAATTAACAGTCAATTACCGTGAGACCAGTAGGCTTTTGCATGACAATAACCGGCTGAAAAAATGTCATGACAGCCCTAGTCTCATCGCAATTCCGTTACCGTGGAATTCCTCTGTACTGTCCTGTGTCACAATCCTCTCTTGTCTCTCCGTTGCCCCCCACCCCACCTCACATATTTTGGTTTTTTTAGCATAATAATTTCAGGTTAAACAGACCCTTTTATTAATTGACCCCTAAACTAGAAGTTAAATTGCTTGTCCAATTAAGTTATGTTTCAAGCAGACCCTTGCATCACGATTTGCCCCTCAGTGAGACTGAAGAGGTGAGTGTTGCAGTTTTTGGGTGAGCTCATCTTTGTCACCTGCCTCAGTGAGAGTAGGTTACAAGAGCTACAGGGCTATATGTCAATGATAAGGCCCAATAAAGGTGCACAAATTAGGCCTGATATCTGCTGGGATTTGTTAACAAGATTTCTAGGCCTGACTTGCAATGCTCACCAAGGTGTGTGTAGTGTCAGCAGTATACTCCGTTATTCTGAATGAATGGGCTTTGCAGAAATGTAGCCTAGCCTACTCAGTCAGCTGAATGGGCTTGTCTCTGAGCCTGCCAGGGCCCGCTACTCCACTTTGGGTCTTGAGGGTACTTTCAGTCAGTCGCCCCAGTAACTTAGTGGTCTGCAGATTTAACCAGCTATGCCCTTTAATAATGGTCCATCTACTACATACTCACCCACTACACGCATACTACTGGCTGAGTTGCAGCATAGACATGCACTCATCAGATGTAGAATACATGTGTGTATATACTCACACTCTCCATGTACTATACTCCCTCAGTAACTGCCGCTTGGGCCAACTAGTTCAATCCTCCCCGTTATGAGGCCCGATTTCAGGGGCTGGACGGTATTTGGTATTTTATTAGGATCCCCATTAGCTGTTGCGAAAGCAGCAGCTACTCTTCCTGGGGTCCACACAAAACATGACATACAGAACATTAATAGACAAGAACAGCTCAAGGACATGACTACATACATATCGGTACATATCTAGGCGTTGTGCTGTGAGGTGTTGCTTTATCTGTTTTTAAACCAGGTTTGCTGTTAATTTGGAAGGGAGATGGGAGTTCCATGCAATCATGGCTCTATATAATACTGTACGTTTTCTGGAATTTATTCTGGATAACCAAAATGTTGGTTAATTTTCGGTTTAAAAAAAACTAATTGACCAACTTTGGTTCAGTTATTTGAATTGCATTTCGTTCTGTTTTTTACTGTGAGCTCAATGCTGCGCTGCAGTTTCTCTAGAGATAAATCCGATCATGCCCGAACTGTGCGATTGTATTAGGGAGTTGTAGTTTCCAACAGGCCAATGTTGCAGAAAATGTGTTAACTACAATGACCATAATCCTTTGCGTGGCTACTTGTCCGGTCTGTTTCCTTTACGCCTGCTACGTAAGATACAGAAGAATGCGTGATCAAGAGGGGATACACAGAGAGCAGTTGCTTTGCAAGGTATTGGTATTCAACAGTCATAAAAGTATGCCTTACTTACTTTGAAGAACTAGTAAAATAGTGATTTTGTCAGACAGCATAGGCAGCAGCTCTATAGAGATGAGGTGATGACTTGGAGTGAAATAATAAAGTCAAATAAAACAAATGTAATAAACACAACAACTGAAATATTTTATTAAAGTAATGTGAATAACTGATGGTTAATATGTGATAAGCAGTCATAGGCAATCACTACCATCATGGGACTTTCATTTTTTAAATTTTTTTTTATTAATTGTTTTATTCTGTGTTACAGCATTCAACCCACATAATGCATAGTGCATTTTGTGTTTTTAAAAAATTACCGAAATCGAAAACCGTGATAAAAAAAAAAAAAACTTCATCCGAAACCGAACCGACCTCAAAAAGCAATAATCGCTCAGCACTAGGATTTGAGGACTTTGAAAAGACCCCCAGTGGCATGTCTAGTGGGGTAAGTGTGTGTGTCAGAGCTGTGTGTAAGTTGACTGCAAACAATTTTGAATTTTCAACACATTAAAGTTTCTTATAAAAAGAAGTGATGCTTTTAGCCAAGAGATATTAGCCCTCTGATTACAGTGAAGAGCAAGACGTGTCGCTCTGTTCTGGGCCAGCTGCAGTTTTTCTAGGTCCTCTTTGCAGCACCTGACCATATGACTGGGAAATAATAAAGATGAAACTAGAGACAATGTTCCAATCAGTGTGTTCCAATCAGCCAGAAATAAAGGGATTTCATTGGATTAAGCAGTGTTTTGGAGTGTCAGGGGGAGGGGATCTCATTAGTGGGCAGGTAAAGGTCAACTCTCAGCTCAATCAATCAATCAATTTTATTTTATATAGCCCTTCGTACATCAGCTAATATCTCGAAGTGCTGTACAGAAACCCAGCCTAAAACCCCAAACAGCTAGTAATGCAGGTGTAGAAGCACGGTGGCTAGGAAAAACTCCCTAGAAAGGCCAAAACCTAGGAAGAAACCTAGAGAGGAACCAGGCTATGAGGGGTGGCCAGTCCTCTTCTGGCTGTGCCGGGTGGAGATTATAACAGAACCATACCAAGATGTTCAAAAATGTTCATAAGTGACAAGCATGGTCAAATAATAATCAGGAATAAATCTCAGTTGGCTTTTCATAGCCGATCATTAAGAGTTGAAAACAGCAGGTCTGGGACAGGTAGGGGTTCCATAACCGCAGGCAGAACAGTTGAAACTGGAATAGCAGCAAGGCCAGGCGGACTGGGGACAGCAAGGAGTCACCACGGCCGGTAGTCCCGACGTATGGTCCTAGGGCTCAGGTCTCTCAGTTGGCTTTTCATAGCCGATCATTAAGAGTTGAAAACAGCAGGTCTGGGACAGGTAGGGGTTTCGTAACCGCAGGCAGAACAGTTGAAACTGGAATAGCAGCAAGGCCAGGCGGACTGGGGACAGCAAGGTGTCAGCATGCCCGGTAGTCCTGACGTATGGTCCTAGGGCTCAGGTTCTCAGAGAGAAGAGAGAACGAGAGAATTAGAGAGAGCATACTTAAATTCACACAGGACACTGGATAAGACAGGAGAAGTACTCCAGGTATAACCAACTAACCCCAGCCCCCCGACACATAAACTACTGCAGCATAAATCACTCAGCTGAATCACTTGCTCCTCTGACTTCCTCCGACTGCCTGTTTAAGTGGCTCACAGGCTGCCTGCTAACTCCTCTGTTCACATGCAGCTCTCAGAGAGACCCAGTAGACCATGTGATTTAATGTAAGCTCTGTCTGAATACTGAGGTAGTAGTAGGAGGAGACAGTTAAGTAATGCAGACCTCTCTTTGGAATATTACAGTGTATTATAAAGTAAGGTAATACTGTCCCAAGTATTATACTACTAGGCAGGTTTTTGATTCTTTGGGTTTTTTAAGAAAGGATCATATGTTGTCGAGGATTTTTGTTTATGTCAAACCCAACAATTAATTAGTTAAAACACCAGATAATCCCCTCCATCTCCCCACTGGCCCGTGTGCATCATGCTGTAACTGTACATTGTTTGTTTAATGTTTGTTTTGTTTCTGTCTGCAGCCATTCAGGACGATGAGAGGATCTCGGCGGAGGAGATGGACGAGAGGAGACGACAGAACATCGCCTACGAGTACCTCTGTCACCTGGAGGAGGCCAAACAGTAAGAGAGGAGGAGGAGAGTCATGAGGCATGACATGAGAAGGGGCAGTAGATTGTGATATATTGAGTGCCTTTTTGGTGCGCATGTGTGCTCTCATCAGATGACAGCAGACTGTAATGCGGCTCATTGAAGTGTGTGAGAAATGTAGTGTGTGTGATAAGCAGTTGAGTATATTACTCAAAAGACAGACTAGCGCTCCTGCTGACAGCTACTGATTCTGCTGGGGATTCAGGTAAACTAATTGACATCTAAGAGAGCTTGGTTCCCATTGGACTAAAGGAAGAATGAAACTCATGCTTGAGATGCATGAGAGGACAGCTATTGTAATCACATTCACACTTTAGAGCCCACAATGTCTACATGGGGCCACCAATGTAGTATATATATTTTTTTAAAGATTAGTGTGAAGGATTCTTAATACAGTTGGTTGATGAAATACAGTAATAAAATATTTATTTATTTAAAAAATATATGTGATTGGTTGTGATAAAACAAGGTAGACTTTTCCTGAGAGCTCTGAGCATACCTGATACTGAACCACTTCCTGTCCTTTGTGTGAAGGCACCTAACAGGAAGCGTCCCCTCTCGTGTTCTGGCGTGCTGTTTTTAGGACTTCCCCACCACACCTCTGTAAGCAACCCAGAATAATCATACCCAAATTCAACCTGCTATATCTGTACCATGGTTACATCACCAATCAGTGGGTGGTTTGAACACTTCTAGCCTATATGTGTTGAGGTCTGAGTTTGCTGTGCGCTGGTATGACTGCATTGGCTCCCTGGTGAGATTTTGGATTAGAGTTTGACTGCAGATTATGGACTTTGCTTTGGTAGAGAACAGAGAATTTGTGCAGATGTAGGATCTTAATTTGATGCAATGCAGGAAATGTAAAACTTGTAGTGTATTTGAGGTTTAAAAAGGCTTCTGAAGTTTTGAAATTCCACTTTTTTCCTTACGAAAAATGTATCAGCCCCTACAAAAATGTCAATTCATTATAACCCACATAATAATTCACATTTTCTTTTGTGCAGGATTATTTTTCTGCTGTAGAAAACTGGCTCAAATTAAGATCCTACATCTGTAGTGGTATCATTTGTGACTTTATTGGTGTCATGGATCTGTGTCTGTCTGTCAAAATGTAATATGGAGTCTGGTGACAAACTACTCTGCCCTGTTAACCTGAAACAGACCGCCCTCTCACCTCCCACCTAGGCAGTAGGAGGAAGGGTTGGATAGGTTACTTTCTAAACGTAATCAGTTACAGTTGTTACTGGTTACCTTTCCAAAATTGAAATCAGTAACGTAACTTTTGGATAACCCAAACTCAGTACTTTTAGATTACTTTCCCCTTAAAGGGCAATTCCGCCACTTTTCAATCTCATATTCATTATCTCCAGCACAATACCAGTGTTTACATATGTGAAAACGGCGCGTTTCTATGATCTGTGGTTAAAAAGATATGAAAAGGTCCTAAAAAATGCTTCTCTGTGACATCACAGGGTAGGATTAAAAGTAAGAAAAACAGTGGTTTTCAAAACCTGCGATGAGTTTCTAGCCAGAGGGAGGGCATTTTCTTGCTCCCCACGTCACCGAGAATCTCATAGTGTTTGAAAATCACTATTTTTCAAATGTTTAAATGTTTTGATGATGTCATCGGGTAGAACTTTTTAACTTCTACAAAATGTAGAAATGCCCCAATTTCACATATGTAGACACTGATATTGTGCTGGGGATGTTGAAAAGTGGTGGGACTTGCCCTTTTAAGAGGCATTTGAAGAAGACACAAATGAATATTACCAATTGAACAACATCTATTGCAGGATAAATCAATATTAAGAGTTTACATAGCTGGCCATAAATGGATGTTGCATTTTACTTTATGGGTTGGTTATGTAGGCTTCTTCTAACTCATTGCTTTCTACTAAAGATACTAATACGATTAGGCTATATTTTTATATTAAAAACCAAAGTCTCAAATTTTCAGTCATTCTAGGCTTGGGCAATATCCAGGTTGCCATACTTTTATACCGACCTTGTACCATACTGGAATATTCGGTTATACCAGCACTGAACACAAGGGGAGCTATTTTCAAATCCCACTGAGCCTTTGTAATCCGAAGGTTAACAATGCTAACAGGTAAATGTAAAATCCCATAGAGAATGCTAACTAAATGCTAACGAGCTCATTGCAAACGTTTTATACAGTCTCTGACCTAAACTATTTTCAGGACAGACATCCCAGTTCATAAAGTTATACAAGTAACTTCAAAATGCTACTCACAGTTTGCTGTATGCACAAAACAAATATTAGACAGCAAGGCTCTTGATCCAGGAGGGGGTTGTCTGCTGTTACTGGCAAGCGAAGCTTGATTTTGGAAGAAGCTAACATTTACATTTTAGTCATTTAGCAGACGCTCTTATCCAGAGCGACTTACAGTTAGCTAACTAGCTACTAAATTAGCAAACCAAATGCACAACTGCAGAGCTTTTAACACATTTTAGACAGTTAACTTAATAGTTATGAGATACTGTGGGGGGAAAAAAGTATTTAGTCAGCCACCAATTGTGCAAGTTCTCTTCACTTAAAAAGATGAGAGAGGCCTGTCATTTTCATCATAGGTACACGTCAACTATGACAGACAAAATGAGGAAAAAAAATCCAGAAAATCACATTGTAGGATTTTTAATGAATTTATTTTCAAATTATGGTGGAAAATAAGTATTTGGTCAATAACAAAAGTTTCTCAATACTTTGTTATTTACCCTTTGTTGGCAATGGGTATATAACTAGAGCAGTGATGTTTTGGGGCTGTCGCTGGGCAAGACGGACTTTCAACTCCCTCCAAAGATTTTCTATGGGGTTGAGATCTGGAGACTGGCTAGGCCACTCCAGGACCTTAATGCTTCTTACGAAGCCACTCCTTCGTTGCCCGGGCGGTGTGTTTGGGATCATTGTCATGCTGAAAGACCCAGCCATGTGTCATCTTCAATGCCCTTGCTGATGGAAGGAGGTTTTCACTCAAAATCTCACGATACATGGCCCCATTCATTCTTTCCTTTACACGGATCAGTCGTCCTGGTCCCTTTGCAGAAAAACAGCCCCAAAAGCATGATGTTTCCACCCCCATGCTTCACAGTAGGTATGGTGTTCTTTGGATGCAACTCAGCATTCTTTGTCCTCCAAACACGACGAGTTGAGTTTTTACCAAAAAGTTATATTTTGGTTTCATCTGACCATATGACATTCTCCCAATCCTCTTCTGGATCATCCAAATGCACTCTAGCAAACTTCAGACGGGCCTGGACATGTACTGGCTTAAGCAGGGGGACACGTCTGGCACTGCAGGATTTGAGTCCCTGGCGGCGTAGTGTGTTACTGATGGTAGGCTTTGTTACTTTGGTCCCAGCTCTCTGCAGGTCATTCACTAGGTCCCCCCGTGTGGTTCTGGGATTTTTGCTCACCGTTCTTTTGATCTTGCGTGGAGCCCCAGATCGAGGGAGATTATCAGTGGTCTTGTATGTCTTCCATTTCCTAATAATTGCTCGAACAGTTGATTTCTTCAAACCAAGCTGCTTACCTATTGCAGATTCAGTCTTCCCAGCCTGGTGCAGGTCTACAATTTTGTTTCTGGTGTCCTTTGACAGCTCTTTGGTCTTGGCCATAGTGGAGTTTGGAGTGTGACTGTTTGAGGTTGTGGACAGGTGTCTTTTATACTGATAACAAGTTCAAACAGGTGCCATTAATACAGGTAACGAGTGGAGGACAGAGGAGCCTCTTAAAGAAGTTGTTACAGGTCTGTGAGAGCCAGAAATCTTGCTTGTTTGTAAGTGACCAAATACTTATTTTCCACCATAATTTGCAAATAAATTCATTACAAATCCTACAATGTGATTTTCTGCATTTTTTTCTCCTCAATTTGTCTGTCATAGTTGACGTGTACCTATGATGAAAATTACAGGCCTCTCTCATCTTTTTAAGTGGGAGAACTTGCACAATTGGTGGCTGACTAAATACTTTTTTTCCCCACTGTATCTAGCTGGCAAACATTTAGTTGTGAATTCCATACTGTAACTAGATCACTTGGCGCGTGCTGCACAACAGTGAGTGACTCACAAGGCTCCGGGTCTCTTGTCGTTGTGTGCTGGTAAACAAACACCATGTGACTGACTACTACCGGTAAGCTTCATAATGAAAAATGATGACAGGTGAAATGAAGAACGCTATCTTCTTTATCTTCTAACATATTGCACAAGTTGACTGCAGGTATTTACTTAAAAAGTAACAAAATATTCAATTTTTAAAAATAACTTCAAATAAATAGTTAAAACTATTGACTGTATTGAAAAACCATCCCTTGGCTATTTCCAAATACCCCAAGCCTAAGTCATTCCAATTAATTTAATACCCATTGATCTTCAAGAATATGACTTGGAAATATAGATTAGCTCAATTGTTTTACCTGAGCATAACCCATAAACTAAGGACTTATTAGCCTATAGTATACTCTGTTTATGATTGTGTTGTCATGGATGACTGATTGGGCTCATTGCTTCGAGTTGAAAAAGAGATGCTGCTCTCATGGAATGGCATGCTTTGAGCACTACTGGAAAGTGCTAATTGCATGTGAAAAATGAATGCCATATGCTGCGTTTGGTATAGGCCTATTGTTTATGTTTTTGTTGGTGACACTTTGATATCTTGATAATTTGCAGCTGTTTAAGTAAGCACCCGTGCGTCAATCTAAGTAACATAATAAAAAATTCCCCTTCAAAATCCGTCAGTTTAAGGCAGAGATATCCGTTTTTTTTTGCATGGGCTGCGTCTCAATCCACCACATCCGCCTATGTCGGCCTTCCGCATCTGCGGTGGAAGGTGGCCGAGCTACAGCGGTGTTTGTCAGACCATGAGACATCCCGAAAATCTGTCTTCTCACGAAAACGTCTGTAGCGTCTGAATGGTTTTGACCGCTCTATGGAAAGGGCAGACTCTCACAAACATGATGGTGTTCTCCGTTTTCCTCTATAACCCCCACAAGTGTCACGGGACTCGTCTGAAGGTATCCCATTACAAATGAATGGAAGTATGGAGGTAGTTTTGTGCCAACAAAAATAAGGGGTTAAATATGTGTCCCAAAAATGTCCTGCGCTTTCTTATCTTCTAGATATAGAACAGACACTATTCCTTAAGATGTATTTTTGGACTGTCTTTTTTTTAGCCATTTATGAATGTGTTACTCAATGCGTTTCTATGGGCTGTAGTAGTAAAGGCCAAATTCAATATTTTATCAAATCATTAAGTATAAAACATGTTTATTTTATTTTTAAGGGGTCCTAAATCAAATAGCTAAATGATTAATGGTATGACCATATTAAAACAACCATATGTTAGCTTAGTACCTATTGGGTTAAAATACACACATACAGTGCATTCAGAAAGTATTCAGACCCCTTCCCTTTTTCCACATTTTGTTACGTTACAGCCTTATTCTAAAATGGATTAAATACAAAATGTTCCTCATCAATCTACACACAATACCCCATAATGACAAAGCGAAAACAAGTTTTTATAAATGTTTGCAAAAAAACACCAAAAAAAACGTATTTACATAAGTATTCATAAGTATTGCGATGAGACTCGAAATTGAGCTCCGGTGCATTCTGTTTCCATTGATCATCCTTGAGATGTTTCTACAACTTGATTGGAGTCCACCTGTGGTAAATTCAATTGATTGGATGTGATTTGGAAAGGCACACACCTGTCTATATAAGGTCCCACAGTTGACAGTGCATGTCAGAGCAAAAACCAAGCTATGAGGTCAAAGGAATTGTCCGTAGAGCTCCGAGACAGGATTGTATCCAGGCACAGATCTGGGGAAGGGTACCAAAAAATGTCTGCAGCATTGAAGGTCCCCAAGAACACAGTGGCCTCCATCATTCTTAAATGGAAGAAGTTTGGAACCACCAAGACTCTTCCTAGAGCTGTCCGCCTGGCCAAACTGAGCAATCGGGGGAGAAGGGCCTTGGTCAGGGAAGTGACCAAGAGCCCGATGGTCACTTTGACCGAGTTCTAGAGTTCAACCATCTCTGCAGCACTCCACCAATCAGGCCAATATGGTAGAGTGGCCAGACGGAAGCCACTCCTCAGTAAAAGCCACATGACAGCCCGCTTGGAGTTTGCCAAAAGTCACCTAAAGGACTCAGACCATGAGAAACAAGATTCTCTGGTCTGATGAAACCAAGATTGAACTCTTTGGCCTGAATGCCAAGCGTCACGTTTTCAGCGGCAGGGACTGGGAGACTAGTCAGGATCGAGGGAAAGATGAACAGAGGAAAGTACAGTGAGATCCTTGATGAAAACCTGCTCCAGAGTGCTCAGAACCTCAGACTGGGGCGATGGTTCACCTTCCAACAGGACAACGACCCTAAGCACACAGCCAAGACAATGCAGGAGTGGCTTTGGGACAAGTCTCTGAATGTCCTTGAGTGGCCCAGTCAGAGCCCAGACTTGAACCCGATCTAACATCTCTGGAGAGACCTGAAAATAGCTGTGCAGCGACGCTCCCCATCCAACCTGACAGCGCTTGAGAGGATCTGCAAAGAAGAATGGGAGAAACTCCCCAAATACAGGTGTGCCAAGCTTGTAGCGTCATACCCAAGAGGACTCGAGGCTGTAATCGTTGCCAAAGGTGCTTCAACAAAGTAAAGGGTCTGAATACTTATGTAAATGTGATATTTCAGTTTTTTTTATTTATACATTTGCAAAAAAATCTAAAAACCTGTTTTTGCTTTGTCATTATGGGGTATTGTGTGTAGATTGATGAGAAAAAACAAACTATTTAATCAATTTTAGAATAAGGCTGTAACGTAACAAAATGTGGAAAAAGTCAAGGGGTCTGAATACTTTCCAAATGCACTGTACATTTGTGAACAGCCATCCACAACGACCACAATTCGTAAGGCACAAATAGCTAAATGAGAGAGCAGCAGTATGATTCACATCAATGCGCTATGTAGATTCTCCAGGCCTGTTGTCCTTACCGCCAAGCGTTTATTCAAGTTTGATATTCTTTGGATGCCGACAGTAGTCGCACCTTTGGAAGACATAGCTTGGACTGTAGCCTACAAAAGCCTATTCCTGCTCTTTTCCCACAATCCATCAAACACATTTGGTGTGTTAGTGGTCTCTGACTTGTGGTCGGACTCAACTTAACCCAACTTAAATGTGCGCTTTTTTTCAGTACTGGTTTGAATCATTGAGAAAACAGAAAGGTGTCAAATATTGTTTTCGAAATCTGATTACAATATTTTTGCTGGTAACGGATTACAGTTAGTTTTTTTGGGTAATCCGTTACTCCTCAACCTGGTAGCAGGACATACACCTCCTCACCCTCACCCCACCACACACACCTTACTTCCTGTGGCGTTTCGTTTGGCAGCACGGCTGATGTCCCATCTCTCTCCTTCATCGCTGGCAAAGCCTCTATTCTGGGAAGCCTGTCATCTAGGATTAGGGTTCTGCCTGCTAATCAGGCTATTAGTGGCTATTAGTGACTGAGTCAGGCAGCGGGATTAGGGCCTGTCTAACCATGCTCTGTCTAACCATGCTCTGCTCTGCCTCCATTCTGAGGTCAGGAGTCACAGGCACAGGGCAGGCATGCAGCCCTGGCCCATCAACCTCACCCATGAGAATGTCTTGATTATAACAACTAAACAATGGTGCTTTTGTCTTCTCTGTTAAATGAGGTTAATGTGGCTTACAGGTATGATAACTAAGATCATACAGTGGTAGCTCACACGTTACAATCATAACAGCCTTGCAAAAGGACTTACTAACAAAGACCAGACGTTAGACATTCATTTACAGAATGTATGCCTACCTCAGTCTGTTTAACCAAAACTGTAGTGCAGTGACAGCACTGCACTGATACCAGCCTTGTAGAGCACATAGCTGCTGATATAGGCTAGGCATAAGCCTAGACATTCTTTTACAGACTCATAGGCTGTCAGCTGAGAGACACACCCACTCTCTCTCTCTTTATTTCTCTCACACATAAACCCCACACACACACACCCCTGTGGTAAAGGGGGACTTTGTACCTGTAGTGCTGAGTAAACAATCTGTCAGTTTGCACATGATGTGGGTTTTTTGATAGGGAGTCTTTTTTTACCCTTAGTACCCTTCACTTCATCAATTACATTTTAGTTACATTTTTACAAGTGGGGCAAGAAATGGGCCTATCAACTATAGAACTTCTAAGAAAAATTGTAATCTACCATTTGTCTGATCTTTGATAATTTATTTAGTCAAAACATAATTTAGGCCTAACTTAGCTAAAGTAGCATGGAGCTGTCTAATCAGACATGCAAAAATACCCTCCGTGCCACTAGTATCACACATAAAATAACAACATGAGAGGGGAGGCTTACGGCGCATAGTACAGTAGCACATATTGTACACATACAATTGCTGTAGTAGCGCTTGGCTAAACAGTTTAGGCTAATGTGGACTGGTGTGGGATGTCTCCTTTTGTCCAAGAGAGCAGTAGGCAATATGTTATTTAGCCTGGCCACAGGTCTGACAGTAACAATGACAGGAAAGAGTGGCTGGGGAGTTGTAAACACTGCTGTTGGACCTGTGCTCCATGCAGCTGTATACAACCAACCAACCACATTGTTTCACTCCAGGAAGTGTAGCTTCAGAGGCTGGAGGGCTTTGTTACTGACTGAGCCAGGATGCTCCTCTCTTTCACTTCAACTTACCCTGTTTCTCTTTTTCTTGCTCTGTTGTCCCCAACGATTAAATCGGGGAGGGGACTGTGGATCTGTCTCCGTCTGGCCGTTCGTACGTTAGTCACGCGCGATATCTCAGACAGCGCTGGCCCGATTTCTATGAAACTTGAATTAATTTTGCGTCTTGTCATAGAGATCCGGCATTTAGAAAATTACACTTATTAGCCAGATGGTGGTGCTATAACAAGATTGAAGATGCAAACTTTGAAAGGTCACGCCCCTCACCCTGTTTGACCTAAAGTCATCAAATTCAGTACATAGGTCCCTCTCCTGACAAGGAACAAATTTGCATCAGGGATCCGTAAGGTCCGCCATGATGGATCTTCCACCATTTAGAATTTTGTGAAAAACACTTAAAACGCTACTCTTCTGGCACCGAATGACCGATCTGCACGAAACTTGATATGTTGCAGCTGTGGACAAAGGTCTCTGAATGCAATATTTTCCAGACTAATACCTAAAACAATATGGCCGCTATTGACCAATAAACATTCACGTGGGCTTGGTCTCACACACAAATGCATAGAAATCTGTCAATGATATTCGTATTGTAACAATTTACTACACATGTTGCAAACACTTTCAAGACTCAACATATGCAAGAACAATCATATCGAATACACGGTGGCACTATAACGGGCACATGTTTATATCTTTTGATCTATTTGACTCAGTGCTTAAATTTGGCACACATGCTCAGCGATATGAGTCTAGCTAACCCACGTGATATTCAGACACCACTGGCCCGATTTTGACAACTTATGTGAATGATGCGTCTTGCCATAGAGATCCATCATTTACAAAATTACACTGATTGGCCCATTGGCATCATTCATGGGAGACGACATGTTTACTGTTGCCTTGTTTATCTCTTTCTTTCCATCTCGCTCTCTTCTTATTCATTATGCATTAATACACTCTTCCTGACCTTTACATCTGTGAACTAAAACACCCACATGTGTCACTATAACCTTCCCAGCGTTGTATATGTATCTATAACCTCTTAAATTTCCCCTCTCCTCCACTACATCAGCTCTAGCCAGTGCACAGTACAGTAGGCCGGCCCGCTTTCCAACCAGCCACGCAACCAACTCTCATCAAGTGTTCACTGTCATCAGACGGACATAGTATGGTGTGCTGCTATCTCTTTCAGCCACCCACACAAAGCCCTCTGTGCCTCCAGTCATGCCTCCTCTATTCCTGATGAGGATTTGTTATTGTGGTTCTTTTGGCGAGGGCCGACCTGGTTGTGTTTTTCCTTTAGTCCCCTGGGCCAGTTCTGTAGCCACCGTACTGCAGTGTGTGGAAAGTGGCCGTGGCCTCGGCCCCGTTCCAATATGCTAGATTTACATTGGGTAGCGTTAGTGTGGAAGTGTGCCGATCTAACACAGCGCATAACTCACAGACCAGACACTGTGTGTGTGTTACCCATTCCACAACAAATGTGGTAGAAACAGGCTACAATATGCTGTAAGTGAAGAGTAAGTTATCTTGTTAGTTTATCAGTAACAGTGTAACTCTTGTTACTGATTGAAAATGACTTGCTTCATGGGATGCATGAGGCACCAGTCATTCTCCAGGGCTGTTGTCCTAATTCCCCACTTTCCCAGGCCATTATGGCTCAGCATGGACCAACTAATATCTGGGCCTGTATTCACAGTGTCTCAGAATAGCAGTGCTGATCTAGGATTATGTTCCCCCTGTCCATATAATATTATCCATTATGGTTTTAAAGGCTAATCTGATCTTCGATCAGCACTGCTACTCTGAGACGCTTTAAGAATACAGGCCCAGGTTTCACTGAATGGTACTGGACTTAACTGGTGTTGGTTACTGTACCCTCAAAGGTGTTGATGTTCCTGTTATTTTAGCCCAGGCCAAGAGGCAAGCCTATCCTTGTCACCTACATGTTCTGTTTTGCTGATCGTTTTCTCATTCTATTTAGGAAGAGTTGCTTTTTCTGTGTCCGTCACCATCCTCTCACGTTTCCTTTCATATCAGAAAGCCATTGAATTGCCATAATACAATTTGCTGTAATAATAGGTCCCCATGAACTCCATTTTGGCATTCGCCAGCAGGGTTTTGGTGAAGAATCACAGAATATTATCACTTTAGCAAATCCCCTTTAGCAAGATTGTAGGACTAACAAAGGACTTTACAATGATAGGCAGATACAATGAACCTTTCATTCTGCAATGAAACTCTACAATGCACAATGAAGTTAAATGTATAAATCAATCAACATGATAGGGTACCATTGCACGGAATGGGCTAACTCGCTATAATAACATCATCTCTCCCCAACTGTTTGTTGTGGTTGTCCATTAAGAACCACACGCTCAGATGAGTTAGTGCTGACAGAGGAGCGGGGATGGTGTGTTGCTTGTGTTCAGTGTGCTGACGCGTTTTTGGGCAGAGTGTTGTCTTTGCTGTGGTGGTTTAGCCTACACGCACACACCTTTAATTAAAGGAGGCTAAGGAGGGATGTTCTCATAAAAGGTTGGATGGAGGAGGGCAGGCCTGATGGAGTGAGCAGGATGGAGGGGGGTAGGCCTGATGGAGTGAGCAGGATGGAGGGGGGTAGGCCTGATGGAGTGAGCAGGATGGAGGGGGGTAGGCCTGATGGAGTGAGGAGGATGGAGGGGGGTAGGCCTGATGGAGTGAGCAGGATGGAGGGGGGTAGGCTGGATTAGGGATGGGCATTTGAAATTTTTTGACTGTTCGAGTACTCAAAAGAAATATGTGCACATTTATCTTTAGGCCTATGCCAACAATGCGCAACAATGCCTAATTTATGATAACCATTACAGATAACAAATCCTGATTGCTAAATTGCCCCATATATATTCAGTTAATAAAAAGCAAGTGTCATTTAAGATTAATTTATTGAAGCCGTAATATAAACTGATTATATTATATCGTGGAACACAATCTTTAAAAAGGCAGTAACTTCAGCAGTAGCGCTTGCTTGTAGAAGTCTATGGTTTTGCAATGGCATAGACAAGACACTCTTATTTCCTGAGCCCTTATCACAGTCAAGACACCCGTTTTATAGTTTAAAAAAACATGTAATATAACAGAATAAAATATAATATTTTTCCAAATGAAAAAAGTTGCCAGTGCGAAGTAATGCGTATCTCACGTCTGAAACAGTAATTCTCAAAGCGTGATCATTGGAAATGGGGCTCAATTTGGCGAGTTGAAAGACAATTTTCAATTCCACATTGAACACTGCATGGTGATGAATTACGGCCACGACATCTGTTTGGTGAGTAGGCCTATGCTTAACGATTCTGATAAATATGCTCTTTGTCTTTATCAAGCTAATGTTTTGGGGTATTTTCAGTGTGGAACCTGTCTATGTTTAGGGGGGTTATAGCCTAGGCTAACCAATTCTAAATGGCACTAGCAGTTCGCAAAGTAGCCTAAGCGGGAAACAGACTGGATGCAATTATTACAAAACTGAATTTTGAATTTGTCATAAAACTGTCATCATTTGGCAAGGAATGTAGCTTTTATCTTTTTTGTTGTGCCCCGCAAATGCACATGTACAAATGGAACACTATAATTTATTAATATTTTTATGTGGGACAAAATGTCACTTGCCTGTTCGGGCAGCCACAAAGCACATTCCACCAAATAGTTTTACAGTATTTTATATTTTTTGTTATCTCTGGTTAAAGGTTGAGTTTTGACGTTTGTTCGAGTACTCAATTACTCATGCCCATCCCTAGGGCTGATGCAGTGAGCATGATGGAGAAGGGTAGGCCTGATGGAGTGAGCAGCTGTGGACTTTGATGTGGCAGGGCTTCAGACTAACATTTTCCCCTGGTGCCACTTACTTTTTCAGTTGATGGCACCAGCCCATGATTTGGTGGCACCCCCCCCACAAATTGTTTTGCAGCGTCACACAATAGAATACATTTGAGTCATCATCTTAAAGTCATAAAGTAATTCACAATGCTTTATTAAGAAGTTTAATATACTACTGAGATAATAAGGATATATTATTATATATGTAAAGTGCTTTTCATTATACAGAATACTCTCAAAGTGCATAAAATAAAAACCAAATAAGAAAAAAATAAATGACACAACCTCACAGGGCAACTGACACAAAGAACACAGCTGACGCTACAAGGGACAAGGACACCAAGGAGCACATCTATCAACAGAAAGCCTTTCTAAAGTGTACAGTCTTTAGGCCTGTTTTAATGAAATGTTATTCATAATAAGATGTTACATCTTACATGTCCAAGCAGGAATGCATGATTCAAAATATTTTGATATGCAGCCTTATCCAGTGATTGTCATGAATTTTGGGTTGACTTCGTTTTTTGTTATATTTTACTGTCAAAATAGGGCTCCAGAATGTTCCGATTTTTTTGTTCAATTGAGAGGAATTTGTCTTCATCTTTATGTGGAATAATATTATGCACTGAGTATACAAAACATTAAGGACACCTGCTCTTTCCATGACAGACTGACCAGGTGAAAGCTATGATCCCTTATTGATGTCACTTGTTAAATCCACATCAATCAGTGTAGATGAAGGGGAGGAGACAGGTTAAAGAAGGATTTTTAAGCCTTGAGACAATTGAGACATGGATTGTGTATGTGTGCCATTCAGAGGGTGAATGGACAAGACAAAAGATTTACAGAAAGTGCCTTTGAACGGTGTATGATGGTAGGTGCCAGGCGCACCAGTTTGTATCAAGAACTGCAACGCTGCTGTTTTTTTAATGCTCAACAGTTTCCTGTTTGTATCAAGAATGGTCCACCACCCAAAGGACATCCAGCCAACTTGACACAACTGTGGGAAGCATTGGCGTCAACATGGGCCTGTGGAATGCTTTCGACACCTTAGAGTCCATGCCCTGACGAATTGAAGCTGTTCTGAGGGCAAAATGGGGGGGGGGGGGCAACTCAATATTAGGAAAGTGTTCCAAATGTTTGGTATACTCAGCCTAACTTAGTTGGTGCGAATTCACCACCTGAGGAAGTGGAAACTCAAAACACATTAGCTAGATCGCTAACTCTAAATATAACACCTACTGCTAGTAGCCATGTATTAATCTAACAGTAAATGTAATGTCCCCCCAAAAATGTTGTTTTGCGCGCTCTGTATTTCAAAGCCATATCAGATATCTTGATAGTAGAACAGTGTGCTTTGAACTCAATGAGCCTACAGAAAGCTCAGACCCTCCTCTCTTCTAATATGGTCAACTACAGTAGTTGCTTCTAAATTTTATTTATTTCCCCAATTGCATTTTGAAATGTTATACAATCACGAGGGGCACACAAGGGGGGTGAGAGCGTGTGGGAGGCTCGCTCGTTACAGCAGCCGTCCCCAGCGAAACGGGCAGGCACAGCAGAAGGGCAGACACTTTTATTACAGGAGTCATGAGGATAATGCACTTTACTGTTTAACCAATTTATGGTTTGATCCGCCCCAAAATTAGGACGTTTTGATTGAGGTGACCAGGTAAAATGTGCAGCTCGCAACAGTGCGACCAATTACAAATGTTACTCTCACAGCCAAGTCAAAGGGTCACAAGATGCAACTAAATGGTCGCAGTCTGGAGCCATGTGTGGCTTTGGTAATAATAACCTCTAATCCCCTGTGTGTTAAACATACACCCCCCATATATTACAAGGAAATTAGTTTGTGAAACAAATCTTACCTTTACATTTTACAGGGAACTTAACATTGTTCTGAACTGAAACACTTGCTACAAGGTTCAACATCTAAATTGGCGGTTTCAGTCCAGCTTTCAAGGGGTTTGTGCAATGATTTATATATAGTGCATTCGGAAAGTATTCAGACGCCTTGACTTTTTCCACATTTTGTTAAAATTGATTAAATCGTTTTTTCCCCTCATCAATCTACACACAATACCTCATAATGACGAAGCAAAAACAGGTTTTTAGACATTTTTGCAAATGTTTTACAAATAAAAAAACAAGTCTGGGCTTTGGCTGGGCCACTCAAGGACATTCAGAGACTTGTCCCGAAGGCACTCCTGCATTGTCTTGGCTGTGTGCTTAGGGTCGTTGTGCTGTTGGAAGGTGAACCTTCGCCCCCAGTCAGAGGTCCTGAGCCTCTGGAGCAGGTTTTCATCAAGGATCTCTCTGTACTTTGCTCCGTTCATGTTTCCCTCGATCCTGACTAGTCTCCCAGTCCCTGCCGCTGAAAAACATCCCCACAGCATGATGCTGCCACCACCATGCTTCACCGTAGGCATGGTGCCAGGTTTCCTCCAGACGTGATGCTTGGCATTCAGGCCAAAGAGTTCAATCTTGGTTTCATCAGACCAGAGAATCTAGTTTCTCATGGTCTGAGAGTCTTTAGGTGCCTTTTGGCAAACTCCAAGCAGGCTGTCATTTTGCCTTTTACTGAGGAGTGGCTTCCGTCTGACCACTCTACCATAAAGGCCTGATTGGTGGAGTGCTGCAGAGATGGTTGTCCTTCTGGAATGTTCTCCCATCTCTACAGAGGAACTCTGGAGCTCTGTCAGAGTGACCATCGGGTTCTTGGTGACCATGTTTTGGTACCCTTTCCCAGATCTGTGCCTTCAACACAATCCTGTCTCGGCGCTCTACGGACAATTCCTTCGACCTCATGGCTTGGTTTTTGCTCTGACATGCACTGTCAATTGTCCAATCAATTGAATTTACCACAGGGGGACTCCAAGTTGTAGAAACATCTCAAGGATGATCAATGGAAACAGGATGCACCTGAGCTCAATTTCGAGTGTCATAGCAAAGGGTCTAGCAAAGGTATAGAAATGCATTTTTTGTCTGTGTATTTTTTATTATTATTTAAAACATTTACCTCCTTTTTCTCCCCAATTTCGTGATATCCAATTGCGATCCAAGTAAGATCTTGTCTCATCGCTGCAACTCCCCAACGGGCTCAGGAGAGGTGAAGGTCGAGTCATGTGTCCGCTTCTTAACACCCGCCCGCTTATAATATAATAATAATAATAATAATAATATGCCATTTAGCAGACGCTTTTATCCAAAGCGACTTACAGTCATGTGCGCATACATTTTTACGTATGGGTGGTCCCGGGGATCGAACCCACTACCCTGACGTTACAAGCGCCATGCTCTACCAATTGAGCTACAGAGGACCACGAAACGAAAGCCAGCTGCACCAATGTATCGGAGGAAACACTGTTCAACTGACAACCGAAGTCAGCCTGCAGGCGCCCGGCCTGCCACAAGGAGTCGCTATTGTGCGGTGAGCCAAGTAAATCCCACCACGGCCAAACCCTCCCCTAACCCGGACAACGCTGGGCCAATTGTGCGATGCCCTATGGGACTCCCGGTCATGGCCGTTTGTGACAGCCTGGGATCAAACCCGGGTTTGTTTTTGCCACGTTTATTCTATTACAGACACCTTAATGCATACTTTTAAATTATATGTGAGCTAAACATAAAAAAATGACTTTTTCTCTAGCCCTTTACACTTGTACCCATATACGGGTTGAAAATGGCAGATTTGGGCACTAATAAGCGCCTAAATTGGAATGTAGTGGCTGTACAGTAACATACTATACATGATGTCAGAGCTCTGGCTCTGCGCTTCACAGTGATGTATGGGTTTTTTGACGGACAGCCGTTCTGAACTTGAGCACCTCACGCGACAAGAAGTTGCCCCCATCCCTCCCGGTAATTGGGCAACTTTTGGAGTGAGGGAAATGCTGAAAATGTATGACTCTATGTATTTTGAAAGATGAGATGTTTTGAGGATTGTAATAAATACCGCTTTGATGTCATACTAGCATAAAACTCATTTCATATACAGTGTCAACATTTATGATCACTATGTTTGATGTACAGTTACAAGATGACGTGGCGTCATACCCTGGGTTGTTCTGAACAGAATGAGCCTAGTGAGTGTTTGTTTATTGTGAAGAACATTTGCAGCAGAACACGCACCTGAATGCACTCATGACTCCTTTCAATGCACACAAAAATTACGATCTGTTTCTCTGAATTGCCTTTTGAAAGCCTAACACTGTAAGATCGTATTTTATATCTTAGCTAGTCATGTTGGCAATAGAACAAGCTTTCAAATCATGCCCACCAGACCCAGATTGCGATTTAAAATGGACCGTTTTTGGATTGCGTAAACAACAACAGTAATTGTGTGATGGCGGGGATGCAGGGGTGTGTTCGAAACGACTACAAGTGTGCTTGCTTTAGTTCCTCAACGGCACAGCTAGGAGAGCTTAAAAAAAGTACCTTATAGTTAGACTCTTCTTTGAGTCATAAAAGTGCATTGAAATTGCTTAGGAACTGTGCACACACCATTTTCCAGGAATAGTCTTATCATGTTACTGAATGTATCCAGAGTATTTTCAGATTTCATTATCAACAAATGCGGCGAAAAGTACAGTAAATGTAAAATGCATATAAAATTAACAGTGTAATGTTTGGATTCAGTCTTGTCAGGTGAACTGTTGTGTACTCCCTTTTGGTCTAATAATTTCCCCATAATCTCCAAACTGTTCCATTTCAATTGCTACCATGATTATGCATATTATTTTCATATTTATTCTGTAAGAAACATTTCAATTTAGCCCTGTCCGTATAGGCCAATTCTCAAGGGTTAAAGGGTTAAAGAATAAATATATTTTTGAAAGTTTTAATGTCTAAGTGATTTTAAAAATAAATATTGACGCCACTGAGTCAATACATGTTAGAAACACCTTTGGCAGCAATTACAGCTGTGAGTCTTCTTGGGTAAGTCTCATAAGAGCTTTGCACACCTGTATTGTGCAATATTTGCCCATTATTCTTTTCAAAATTCTTCAAACTCTGTGAAGGTGTTGGATCATGGCTAGACAGCAATTTTCAAGTCTTGCCATAGCTATTTAAGCAGATGCAAGTTAAAACTGTAACTTGGCCACTCGGGAACATTCACTCTCTTCTTGGTAAGCAACTCCAGTGTAGATTTGGCTTTGTGTTGTAGGTTATTGTCCTGCTGAAATGTGAATTCCCCTCCCAATGTCTGGTGTAAAGCAGACTGTAGCAGGTTTTCCTGTAGGATTTTGCCTGTGCTTGGCTCCATCCCATTTATTTTCATCCTGAAATACTCCCCATTCTAATGTGTTGCCTAAGGTGTTGGTTCCAAAAAGCCTTGTCTTTCCACCCCCCCTCCTTACACGGGAATGCTGGACAGTGAGTGTGGGAGCTGGAACAATAGCCTCTTCTCTCTGGTTCCACTGGGTCAGTACCAGTCTATTAATGCCACAGACAGAGAGGGTTTATCATCACCAAGCATGTCAGTCCATTTATAGACACACTGACATGTGATGTGTTATGTCAATGTATGTAAGTAGCTGGTGGTATACAGTGCTGTGAAAAAGTATTTACCCCTTTCTAATTTTGCATATTTTTTTATATTGAATGTTATCAGATCTTCAACCAAAACCTAAGATTAGTTAAAAGGAACCTGAGTGAACAAATAACACAACAATTACATGCTTATTTTATAAATAAAGTTATGCAACACCCAATGCCCCTGTGTGAAAAAATGTAATTGCCCCCTTACACTCAATAACTGGTTGTGCAACCTTTTAGCTGCATTGACTCCAACTAAATGCTTCCTGTAGTTGTTGATCAGTCTCTCAAGTCGCTGTGGAGGAATTTTGGCCCACTCTTCCATTCAGAACTGTTGTAACTCAGCGACATTTGTGGGTTTTTAAGTATGAACTGCTAGTTTCAAGTCCTGCCACAATATCTCAATTGGGATTAGGGATGGACTTTGACAAGGCCATTCCAAAACTTCAAATTTGTTGCTTTTTAGCCATTTTCATGTAGACTTGATTGTGTGTTTTGGATCATTGTCTTGCTGCGGTTCAGCTTCAGTTCACAGACAGATGGCCTGACATTCTCCTGTAGAATTCTCTGATACAGAGCAGAATTCATGGTTCCTTCTATTAAGGCAAGTCGTCCAGGTCCTGAGGCAGCAAAGCATCCCCAAACCGTCACACTACCACCACCATGCTTGACCGTTGGTATGAGGTTCTTACTGTGGCTGCAGTATTTGGTTTTCGCCAGGCATAATGGGACTCATGTTGTCCAAAAAGTTGTACTTTTGAATCATCTGTCCATAGAACATTCTTCCAAGAGTCTTGATGATCATCCAGGTGCTTTTTGGCAAACTTGATTCAACTTTTTAGATGACATTGTTCTTGGACCGTGGCATCCCCGCGGCCTCAGACCAGTGTCTCGTGTGCCATGAAAATGATATGTGTGTGTGTGTGACTGCTCGACAAAATAAATTATTGGTTGACCAACAGCTTATCGACCAAACAATCGACCAGTCAACTAAATGGGGTCAGCCCTAGTAAAAAGACAGGTGCTGCTGATAATACTGCCATCGTCGTCGAGGCAGAGGATGTGTAGGCCATGTATATGATGCTGTCTGGCTAAGAATATTATGGCAGCATCAGATACATGGGCTACATATAGTAAGACAGGGGCGCTGTTTTACTAGCTCGGATGCTTTGTCCGATGAGGTAGTTTCAGCCACTTGCAAATTGATGTAAAGTTGACGGGTGCACGGTGGACTGTTCTGATGCTGGAATTATTTTGGATGAATGTGTGAACTACTGTTTGAAGTGATTTGTTTGACAATCAGATGAAAACATCAATGCTGGTTGTGTTCATTGCACATTAAAAGGTAATACATTTTTACAGTTTAATGACATGTCTTTAAGTCTGCCCCTGACTGTAGGTACAGGGAAAGCCAATATTGACTCACGTGGCACTAGTGTAGGTGGCCATTCAGCCAGTCAGGTAATGGCTCACATGCTCTTAGATCTCATATCAACACAGGGGCAAGGTGAGGGACAGACCAAGGTTCTGTTTGTTTATATCGGCTTGTATCCATGACGACAGCTTTCATATTGAGAGAAGTTAACTTGAAGCCAAAGAACAAGCGTGCAATTCATAGGTTGCACCTCCGTCACTCGGTCATGTCATGCCATTGTTATGAATGTTCTCAAGCCACCCTCTGCCGGCAGCGCCATTGAGGTGCCCAAAAGTTGTGATAAGCCCAGTCATTCTGGATGAAGGCTCACATTTACATTTTAGTCATTTAGCAGACGCTCTTATCCAGAGCAACTTACAGTTAGTGAGTGCATACATATATTTTTTTAAATGTTTTTATTATTATTATTATTTTTATTTTTTCATACTGGCCCCCCGTGGGAAACAAACCCACAACCCTGGCGTTGCAAACGCCATGCTCTACCAACTGAGCTACATCCCTGCCGGCCATTCCCTCCCCTACCCTGGACGACGCAGGGCCAATTGTGCGCCGCCCCATGGGTCTCCCGGTCGCGGCCGGCTACGACAGAGCCTGGATACGAACCAGGATATCTAGTGGCACAGCTAGCACTGCGATGCAGTGCCTTAGACCACTGCGCCACTCGGGAGACTGTATCATCTAAATTACACTATAGTGTCCTGGAAAAACGATGTCATTGCTAAATTAGGCAAATATTTAGTAGGAAACAACTTTGCAATCATTATCCTGTTGTCAAATTCCTACTTTAGACAGATGGCAATGTTGTCATTAGCTAGCAAAGTTTGTCATAAATAGCTAGCAATGCTAACGTTAGCTTGCAAAAATCTGGTGGTCTCCCCTCAATCTTAGCTAGCTAACGTTATACTGCATCTAAAGTCAACATCAAAATGATGACAAAAGCTTTTCCTACTAATTATTTGCCCCGTTTTGAAATGTCATTGTATTTCCAAGACACTGTAATGCACTTTTGATGAAGTCTTCATCAGCGCTCATTGACAATGCATTGAGTAGAATGCTCAGTCGGTCATCAGTCCAAAACGAATGTTCAAAAAAATATTGTGACAAAACTTGCCATCCATGAATAGTTTCAAATAGTCTGGCTTTGGTCCAAACATTGTATTTTGTTATGGGAAATTCCACGGTAACGAACTTACGCTGAGACTAGGGCTGTAATGGTAATTGAATAACCGTGTAACTGATGGTTATGGATGAAGACTGTTGAAGACCGGCATGAAAATAAAACAAAATAACTGTAAAAAATGTTTAAATAGGCCTACATTCATTTTTGTAGATAAACTACATAAATTGTTTGTGTGGACTTTGTTATACAATGCACGTTTTCATTGCTTGCTAGTAAATAAATAAATCAGTCTTTTAAAAATTGTTAGATGTGTCTGACTATTCATTAATCATTCAACAGCAGTCGAAAAGGTTGTTCTGGGTCTGAGGCCTATAATGCACTAATGTTGTGTCAAATGGACAACGCGCCAATCCTCTCCAACCTGGCATGGTACAGTACCTTGCAAAAATGTTCAGACCCCTTGGATTTCTTCACATTTGATTGTATTACAAAGTGGGATTAAAATGGATTTAATTGTCTCTTTTAGTCAACAATCTACAGAAAATACTCGAATGTCAAAGTGGAATATTTGTATATATATATTTTTTTAGCTAAATAAAGAATGTATTACTAAAATATAGGGAGGGGCATTTGACGTTTTCTGACTGTCTGAGTACTCCCATTATAATTATTTTGTACTCGAATGACTTCCAGTCATTGCACTAACGCTAGTTAGCTTTGGCTCGCGAAATTACTTCTAACTTCATACCGGACACCGAGACTTAAAAATGGTATCCACAAGTTCATCTGACTCTGGCGGAGTAGATAAAGGGCCTCATTGTCAAAAGCCCAAAGTATCCCTTTAATTTGTAGATTATTATTTATGAGTAATAACCTGAATAAGAATAATTAAATGCCATGATGATAATGAATTGTGATGGCTTGTTTCAAATTGGTTTTTATTAAGAAACATATCCATGTAAACAAGTGTACAAACAGAATTGTGACCACCCCTTTTTACCATGGCCTTATAGAGTCATAATACCCATAAAACCTAGCGGTCAAACAAGGAAATAGTTTGAATCGTTTTTCCACCATTCATGTTTCCCGTAGGGGATTTTAGAAACACTTAAAATAAGGCTGTGTTTTGTGTAGGCTTACCCTGGCGTGACGTTTCAATAACTGTGTAAATCTCTCTCTCTGGGACAAGGTGACTTATATCAATATATTTGCCTGTATTTACCCCCCAAAATGAAATGCTATTTAGCTGCTAATGTGGCTAACATAAAGAACTACAAATGCCATGATGATCTAAACGAGACTGCCGAATCAAGGCAAAAGTACGAATCTGTGGATTAACTATCTAATGTTAGCTAAATGTAGTAATGAATAAATTGGCTACATTTCTTTAAATTGACAATTCTGTGAACTGTCTTGTGCAAGTTTTAAATTGACACAATACTTGTTAGCAAAGGTGCCAGCTAGAGATGACTTGCAGGGATTAGCATTTTAGAATCTGAGAGTAAATAGAGCCAAAATTTATTGATAAAAGTCACCTTGTCTCGATTTACACAATTATCAAAACATCACGCCAGGGTAAGCCTACACGAAACACAGCCCTTATTTTAAGTGTTTCTAAATTTCCCTATGGGGAAAAACAATTGGAACCATTTCCCTGTTTGACCTCTAGGGTTTATGGGTATTATGACACCTCCACTGTGTGGCTCTATAGGCCTAAGACAACAGTAATATACATTTTAAACAAATTGGACAAATATGAAAAATAAATGAAAAGGGAAAGAAAAGCCTTAAAGAAGTGTAATGCAGTAGTGAAATTACAAGTTTCTTTTGAGTCTGATAGCCTATATGTTAAGTCAATATCAAAATGTGACAATCCTCTCCAATCTGACATTTCTTCATTGGTATAATAGACTAATATTTAGAGGTAATAACTTGAATAATAATAATTAAATGCTACTAATAATAATGAAGTGTAATGCTAATAGTGAAGTTGCAGAGAAAAGCCATGTGTATCATTTGATTCTAATATATGCCAATCCTCCCTTTATGCGACCAAGTCTTCCCAAAATGCAGAAAGAATGGGGTGTCAGCTATGACATGACACCTTGAGTTTGAAAAAAAGCTATTTTGGTTATTGAACTACAGTAAGTGAAGTGGATTTATACCTGGTAACAGAATTACATCTCGGGTCCCTGATCTGTACTACACATAAATGCATAATTATGGATATTAATGTCATTCTCTTCATGGTGATAAATCCTGAATAGGTACGAAAAAGTAAAAATACACAATATCATCCTTTACATATACAGTGCATTCGGAAAGTATTCAGACCCCTTCCCCTTTTCCACATTTTGTTACGTTACAGCCTTATTCTAAAATGGATTAAATAAATGTTTTTCCTCATCAATCTACACACAATACCCCATAATGACGAAGCAAAAACATTTTTAAAATATTTATATATTCCTTATTTACGTAACTATTTAGACCCTTTGCATTGAGACTCGAAATTGAGCTCAGGTGCATCCTGTTTCCATTGATCATCCTTGATGTTTCTACAACTTGGAGTCCACCTGTGGTAAATTAAATTGATTGGACATGATTTGGCACACCGGTCTATATAAGGTCCCACAGTTGACAGTGCATGTCAGAGCAAAAACCAAGCCATGAGGTTGAAGGAATTGTCCATAGAGCTCCGAGACAGGATTGTGTCGAGGCACAGATCTGGGGAAGGGTACCAAAATATTTCTACAGCGTTGAAGGTCCCCAAGAACACAGTGCCCTGCATTATTCTTAAATGGAAAATGTTTGGCCGCCCAGCCAAACTGAGCAATCGGGGGAGAAGGGCCTTGGTCAGGAAGGTGACCAAGAACCCAATGGTCACTCTAACAGAGCTCCAGAGTTCCTCCGTGGAGATGGGAGAACCTTCCAGAAGGACAACCATCTCTGCAGCACTCCACCAATCAGGCCTATATGGTAGAGTGGTCAGACGGAAGGTACTTCACAGTAAAAGGCACATGGCAGCCTGCTTGGATTTTGTAGAGATTTTTTTTTTGAGGGGTAGATCAGATTTAATATTGCAGATAGATTGTAGCTTCAATCAATGTAATTGTCTGCATCATTTCCAATCCCCCATATATTTTTATTGTAATTATACAGTTGAAGTCGGAAGTTTACATACACCTTAGCCAAATACATTTAAACTCAGTTTTTCACAATTCCTGACATTTAATCCTAGTAAAAATTCCCTGTATTAGGTCAGTTAGGATTACTACTTTATTTTAAGAATGTGAAATGTCAGAATAATAGTAGAGATTTATTTCAGCTTTTATTTCTTTCATCACATTCCCAGTGGGTCAGAAGTTTACATACACTCAATTAGTATTTGGTAGCATTGCCTTTAAATTGTTTAACTTGGGTCAAACGTTTCGGGTAGCCTTCCACAAGCTTCTCACAATAAATTGGGTGAATTTTGGCCCATTCCTCCTGACAGAGCCGGTGTAACGGAGTCAGGTTTGTAGGCCTCCTTGCTCGTACACGCTTTTTCAGTTCTGCCCTCAAATTTTCTATAGGATTGAGGTCAGGGCTTTGTGATGGTCACTCCAATACCTTGACTTTGTTGTCCTTAAGCCATTTTGCCACAACTTTGGAAGTATGCTTGGGGTCATTGTCCATTTGGAAGACCCATTTGCGACCAAGCTTTAACTTCCTGACTGATGTCTTGAGATGTTGCTTCAATATAGCCACATCATTTTCCTTCCTCATGATGCCATCTATTTTGTGAAGTGCACCAGGCCCTCCTTCAGCAAAGCACCCCCACAGCATGATGCTGTCACCCCTGTGCTTCACGGTTGGGATGGTGTTCTTCGGCTTGCAAGCTACCACCTTTTTCCTCCAAACATAACGATGGTCATTATGGCCAAACTGTTCTATTTTTGTTTCATCAGACCAGAGGACATTTCTCCAAAAAGTATGATATTTGTCCCCATGTGCAGTTGCAAACCGTAGTCTGGCTTTTTTATGGTGGTTTTGGAGCAGTGGCTTCTTCCTTGCTGAGCGGCCTTTCAGGTTATGTCGATATAGGACTCGTTTTTGGAATATAATGACCACTGGCTTCCAGTTGAGGCTCGCATCTACTACAAGACCATGGTGCTTGCCTACGGAGCTGTGAGGGGAACGGCACCTCCTTACCTTCAGGCTCTGATCAGACCCTACACCCAAACGAGGGCAGTACGTTCATCCACCTCTGGCCTGCTAGCTCCCCTACCTCTACAGAAGCACAGTTCCCGCTCAGCCCAGTCAAAGCTATTTGCTGCTCTTGCACCCCAATGGTGGAACAAGCTCCCCCACGATGCCAGGACAGCGGAGTCACTGACCACCTTCCGGAGACACTTGAAACCCTACCTCTTTAAGGAATACCTGGAATAGTATAAAGTAATCCTTCTGATTGACCATCATCTTGAACTTCTTCCATTTTCTAATAATTGCGCCAACAGTTGTTGCCTTCTCACCAAGCTGCTTGCCTATTGTCCTGTAGCCCATCCCAGCCTTGTGCAGGTCTACAATTTTATCCCTGATGTCCTTACACAGCTCTCTGGTCTTGGCCATTGTGGAGAGGTTGGAGTCTGTTTGATTGAGTGTGTGGACAGGTGTCTTTTATACAGGTAACGAGTTCAATCAGGTGCAGTTAATACAGGTAATGAGTGGAGAACAGGAGGGCTTCTTAAAGAAAAACTAACAGGTCTGTGAGAGCCAGAATTCTTACTGGTTGGTAGGTGATCAAATACTTGTGTCATGCAATAAAATGCAAATTAATTACTTAAAGATCATACAATGTGATTTTCTGGATTTTTGTTTTAGATTCCGTCTCTCACAGTTGAAGTGTACATATGATAAAAATTACAGACCTCTACATGCTTTGTAAGTAGGAAAACCTGCAAAATTGGCGGTGTATCAAATACTTGTTCTCCCCACTGTAGATACTTTTGTACCTGTTTCCTCCAGCATCTTCGTAAGGTCCTTTGCTGTTGTTCTGGGATTGATTTGCACTTTTCGCACCAAAGTACGTTCATCTCTAGGAGACAGAACGCATCTCCTTCCTGAGCGGTATGACGGCTGCGTGGTCCCATGGTGTTTATACTTGCGTACTGTTGTTTGTACAGATGAACGTGGTACCTTCAGGCGTTTGGAAATTGCTCCCAAGGTTGAACCAGACTTGTGGAGGTCTAAAAAAAAATTCTGAAGTCTTGGCTGATTTCTTTTCATTTTCCCATGATGTCAAGCAAAGAGGCTCTGAGTTTGAAGGTATGCCTTGAAATACATCCACAGGTACACCTCCAATTGACTCAAATGATGTCAATTAGCCTGTCAGAAGCTTCTAAAGCAATAACATCATTTTCTGGAATTTCCCAAGCTGTTTAAAGGCACAGTCAACTTAGTGTATGTAAACTTCTGACCCACTGGAATTGTGATACAGTGAAATAATCTGTCTGTAAACAATTTTTGGAAAATTGACTTGTGTCATGCACAAAGTAGATGTCCTAACCGACTTGCCAAAACTATAGTTTGTTAAAAAGAAATTTGTGGAGTGGTTGAAAAACGAGTTTTAATGACTCCAACCTAAGTGTATGTAAACATCCGACTTCAACTGTGGATACACTACCAGTCAAAGTTTTGGACACACCTACTCATTCAAGGGTTTTTCTTTATTTTTACTATTTTTTACATTGTATAATAATAGTGAAGACATCAAAACTATGAAATAACACATGGAGTCATGTAGTAACCAAAAAAGTGTTAAATAAATAAAAATATATGTTTATATTTGACATTCTTCAAATAGCCACCCTTTGCCTTGATGACAGCTTTGCACACTCTTGGCATTCTCTCAACCAGCTTCACCTCGAATGCTTTTCCAACAGTCTTCAATGAGTTCCCACATATGCTGAGCACTTGTTGGCTGCTTTTCCTTCACTCTGCGGTCATCCCAAACCATCTCAATAAAAAATAAAAAAATTAACTTATGAAGCTGGTTGAGAGAATGCCAAGACTGTGCAAAGCTGTCATCAATTTAAAGAGTGGCTATTTTTATATACACTACTGGTCAAAAGTTTTAGAACACCTACTCATTCCAGGGTTTTTCTTTATTTTTACTATTTTCTACATTGTAGAATAATAGTGAAAACATCAAAGCTATGAAATAACACATATGGAATCATGTAGTAACCTAAAAAGTGTTAAACAAATCAAAATATATTTTATATTTGAGATTCTTCAAATAGCCACCCTTTGCTCCCCATCCAACCTGACAGAGCTTGAGAGGATCTGCAGAGAAGAATGGGAGAAACTCCCCAAAAACAGGTGTGCCAAACTTGTAGCGTCATACCCAAGTAGACTCGAGGCTGTAATCGCTGCCAAAGGTGCTTCAACAAAGTACTGCGTAAAGGATCTGAATACTTATGTAAATGTGATATTTCAGTTTTTTTATATACATTTGCACAAATTTCTACAAACCTGTTTTTGCTTTGTCATTCTGGGGTATTGTGTGTAGATTAATGAGGAAAAAACCCAATTTAATCTATTTTAGAATAAGGCTATAACGTAAAATGTGGATATAGTCAAGGGGTCTGAATACTTTCCGAATGCACTATACGAGTATTATTCTACACACTGGCTATTATTCTAATGAGCTTCGCCCCTAAACAAGACCAAAACTGACCCAATCATGGACGTCTATGTTTCACAAGTTTGGACTTCACAGGACAGTAGAGTACAGTACATCACAGTAGAGTACAGTACTGTACGGTAGAGTACATTATACTGTACTCTACTCTAGTGTGCTGTACTGTACTGCACTCTACTATAGGCCTACTGTACTGAACTGTACTCTACTTTTCTTTACTGTACTCTACTGTGCTGTGCTTCACTGTGCTGTAATGTGCTGTCTAAACCTGTGAAACATGGACATCTATGACTGGTTCAGATGTCAGATCATGGATGTCTATGTTTGGGCCAAATCAAGGCCTTTCCGGACCGGCCCAAAAACAACGTCTATGGACATTGAAATCAAGGCCAGTGCGGACTGACCGACCTTCAACTACTTTTCAACGTCCATGAACGTCCGGTGTCTGTCGGTGTTCAGTGAGTGCAGATGCTGGTTTACACTAAATGAAAAGAGAGGGGGCTCATGGGTAGGTGTCATTAAGAGCCGGGAGAGGTAACATTAACTGGAGAGATAGAGTAGAGCGAGGCAGAGTCAGAGAGCGAGGGAGAGTGTTTTTACACTCTTGCTTTTACCACCAGATGACAGAAAGAGAAAGAAAACAGTTATGAGCTGAACAACAGTATGCCAGTGGAAGGGAGGACAGTAGCAGGTGACCAACTGTGTTTTGTGACTACAATGATTTCCTATTGTAGCCAATTAAATCGCATTAATTCCAATTTGGAAACAGAATTATGAGTTATAATCATTTATATCAGTAAAAACACAAACTAATTGGTAGGCCTGTGTGTGGGTTTTTGGTAACGGAATTACAAGGCACAAGGCAATGATTCTTAAACTTACAGAAATAATTGATCCAAAACTAAATATAAGTGTTGATATTAGTGTGTTTTGTAAATGTCTAATTCCTTTTAAGGCTTTTTCTAGTAGATGTTTTCTAAGTCCTCTTTTCCATATGTTTGACCAGAAATCAAAGCCATTACTTGGGCCTTATTTTTAGGATGGAAAATGTATCTTTGCTTTCATTTCCCAAAAATATAGATTCTTAGCCTTCATTTGACACCCAATTTGATATGCACCTATGAACTTCACATGTTGGTGCTCATGGGTCCTTTTACATGGAAATGACCTTATCCATAAGCTCCTCAAAGCTGTGATAGTTAAATGAACCTATGCCGTTCTTAGGCCCGTGTTTCTAGAAAAATAACAGTATTATTCTGTTGTGATATCAGTGTCTCTTCCCTATTGCTCCATATGAATGACTCGAGAGATGTGGCCATTTTGTTGTGGGATCCCTCAGTTTTTGTTCCAATCGTCTCCATATAAATGACTGAACAGATGATGCCGTCATAGAATTAGTAGAACGGGCATCCCCAGGTCAATTATGCCATAATGGTTGGACTGGCAGCCATTATGAGTGCCCCCAAAGGAGCAAAGCAGGAAGTATTATTTTTATTTCCATGGTTGCCATTCTGTTCTGAGATCAGTGTTTGTGCGTATCCCCAGGTGGATGGAGGCGTGCGTAGAGGAGGAGCTGCCCCCCACCACAGAGCTAGAGGAAGGTCTGAGGAACGGAGTCTACCTTGGAAAACTGGCCAAGTTCTTCGCCCCCAAGATGGTGTCTGAGAAGAAGATCTACGACAGGGACCAGGCCCGCTACAAGGTGACCTTTGTCCTCATACCATGGGATACTCTTACACTTCAGAGATTACTAGGATACTGAATAAAACTGTCACACACACACAGGTCCACAAATCTGGGCAGCAGTGGGCGCCATCTAGTTCCTACCCTCTCCCCACACCTCCTCCCCTCTATCTAGCTCCTCTCTTGCCCCACACCTCGTCTCATCTAGTTCCTCCCCGCTCCCCCACACCTCCTACCCTCTATCTAGTTCCTCCCCTCTCCCCCATACCTACTCCCCTCTATCTAGTCCCCCCCCCCCCCACCTCCATGGAGTAAGACAGGAAGTGTCTAATCCCAGATCCATCGCAGACATTTCCACTTCCTGTCAACCATCTCCCATGGGACAGAGAGATAGCAACCCCCCCTACAGCCAGCAGCTGTGCTGACACAACACACTCACACACTCTCCCTCATCTTTTCGTGCGCGTGCGTTTCCAACCAAAAACATGCTATTTGTGATATACACAACAGACTCCGTTGCTGGTATCTAATGTTTCTCTTTTGTCTGATTTTGTCTCCAGCACACAGGACTTCACTTCAGACACACAGACAACACGGTGCAGTGGCTACGGGCCATGGAATCTGTAGGGCTGCCCAAGGTAAGACTAACACACACTGCCCAAGTCCCTCCTACCAGTGGCATACAGTATCATAACCTGGTAGTAACTGGTGATATCACAAGGTTGATTTGCCTGTTTTATGACAGAGTTTACTAAGTCAAATGACACACACACATACACATACACCTTTATGAGACTTTCACTGGGCCAGGTAAATAAAGCACGCAACTCTACTGCTTTCTTATGAGAGGCCTGAGACCCACGCTAGGAGGGTGTAGCTATGGTGGCTGTACTACTATTGCTACCACTAATAGTGTTATCAGCACCAATGTATCTTTTATGAGTAGGGACAAAAGGTGTTTCCTCTGGAGATGATATGGAGAATGCTAACACCTTATTGTCATGCCATGTGATGGTAACACTGGAACCGCTCTGGAGATACTTGTTTGATGATCAATTCCTCTGTTTTGGGGGAAGCAGAATCTTTAGGAGTAGACAGACAACTAATGAATATGAGACATTGTTTATTCATATGGTTATTATGGGCTCTTGTCATTATTGATGGATTAAAATGTTTCTCTAATCATTTTAATTCACAAGAATGATCAGGGCAGGGGAATAGGTTGCTTCACTGTTGTTCCCTTCACTGTTGTTCAGCAGTGCTGTTCCCTTTTGAGAAAACACATGCACATACACAGCAGCCAGATGTACTGAATGTATAGTGAGAAAGGAAGCACACACTGTAATACACCCAAAGGCAAGTATTACACCAACTAAAGGTGTGTGGCAGTGGCCAGGAGGAAACAGAGGAATCGTGTCAGACTGCCACAGCTTGAAAATGAAACTGACAGCCTGAAAGATGTAGTGTGCTCACTATGCCTCCTTGGCTGCTGCACTAAACAAGGTATCAGAAGACACTAATGAAAGATCCATGACTAATGCCTCCTATGGTTTCTACTTTCAGATATTCTATCCCGAAACGACAGATGTGTACGATCGCAAAAACATGCCCAAGGTAGTGTACTGCATACACGCATTAAGGTAAGACAGAGAATTCCAACACAAGGTGTTTTTTGTCTCTGACTGACCATCCCCCCCCTCTCCCCCTTTAGGCTTACTGCTTACATCATGTGTCTTACTCTTTGTATCTACCACACAATAGTCTATTTCTTGTTTCTGTTTCTTGACTGCACTTTATATTGTGGCGATCTACAGTGCATTCAGAAAGTATTCAGACCCCTTGACTTTTTCCACATTTTGTTACGTTACAGCCTTATTCTAAAATTGATTAAATAAATAAAAATTCCTCATCAATCTACACACAATACCCCATAATGACAGTGAAACAGGTTTTAGAAATATCTTATTTACAAAAATTACAAAGAGATCCTTGATGAAAACATGCTCCAGAGCGCTCAGGACCTCCGACTGGGGCGAAGGTTCACCTTCCAACAGGACAATGACCCTAAGCACCCAGCCAAGACAACGCAAGAGTTGCTTCGGGACAAGTCTCTGAATGTCCTTGAGTGGCCCAGTCAGAGCCCAGACTTGAACCCGATCTAACATCTCTGGAGAGACCTGAAAATAGCTGTGTAGCGACGCTCCCCAACCAACCTGACAGAGCTTGAGAAGATCTACAGAGAAGAATGGGAGAAACTACCCAAATACAGGTGTGCCAAGCTTGTAGTGTCATACGCAAAAGACTCGAGGCTGTAATCTGGTGCTTCAACAAAGTACTGAGTAAAGGGTCTGAATACTTATGTAAAAGTGGTATTTGTTTTTATTTTTATTTGCAAACATTTCTAAAAACGTGTTTTTGCTTTGTCATTATGGGGTATTGTGTGTAGATTAATGAGGAACATAATTAAAAAATAAAAATAATTAGAATAAGGCTGTAACGTAACAAAATTTGGAAAAAGTCAAGGGGTCTGAATACTTTCCGAATGCACTGTACGTTTTTATCTCATCTTCTGAGGTTTGAAGAGTCCTAAAAGCAGATCACATGATATCACTGTCTATAGGGGACTTCAGGATCATTTGAAAAAGATTGTGTGAACCAAGAGACGTGAAAAAGGCTGGATGAAAATTGTAAAACTTGACCTGAAACTATTCTAGGCTGTGGTGCTTTTGGTTTCAGTTTGTGGTTAAAACGTGCCATCTTCAACATTTTAGTAACAAAGGTGTGGCAATATGCAGTCATTTCACACACGTACTGTTGTTTTTGTATGTTAGCATGGATATGCGTGTGCAACGCTAGATACACCCTCGGAACTGATGAGGTGACTTCCTGTACACATTGAGTAATTTCCTGTCTACAGACAGTTTCAATATATAGGCCTAGGCTGTCTCAAGCCATTTAGTGTCTCCTTTGATAATATTGTCCAGGTCTACAAGTGATGGCAATGATGTCATTCTCACACATGATATCATTAGGCTCTAGAAGGAAAGCCTGATGTTGTTTTGGAAGCTGGGGTAGAAGGGCATGTCTCTCACTCAGCTTTTTAGTTTTTTAATTAATAGGCCTAGTGCCATCTTTATCTGAAGCCTAATTTCTTTTCATGTGCAATCCTAACTTGCAAAGAGAACAAGTGAATATTACTTGTTAGATATTACTGCACTGTCGGAGCTAGAAGCACAAGCATTTCGCTACACCCGCAATAACATCTGCTAAACACGTGTATGTGACCAATACAATTTGATTTGATTATATAAAAGAGGAACTGGAAATGGTCATCCTGATCAGAGGGATTTAACTCCACGTCCTCCAGATTTCTTCTCTATATGCATCACACACACATTATATAGCATAATGTTATATAACGTAATGTTGTTATGGCAACATAATGTTGTTATTGCAGGTTCACACCTGTTTGACACTCACTGGCCTTGGATTATTATACTAAGAGGCATAACTGTTGAAAAACTTAATTCATGGTATAAAAGTGTGTTGAAGGTCATGATTGATTCATGTCCTGATTATTGACTGTGCGATCATAAACATCACACAGGCTTGACAGAGGGCTAAGGTCCAGCAATGTACTGTAACTAACGGCTGTCTGTCCCGTGCTTTTGAACACTGAATAACTGATATCCCTGCATACTGTGGTAGACACACCCTGTTAACATCTTCAGAAAATAAACAGGCAAGCCTACACTCAGGGTGCATCCCAAATGGAAACCTTTTCCCTATTTAGTGCACTACTTTTGATCAGGGCCCATAGGGCCCTGGTCTGAAATAGTGCACTATATAGGGTGCCATTTGAGACCACCGCAGTCTCCAGTCTGCTGTCATAGTGTGGTGGTGGTAGTAGTAGAAAGTAACAGCTCTGTAGTGACATTTTGTCATTGTGTGATGTCAATGGTGTCACTATTAGTAGGTGGTTTTGTACTGACAGTTTTCTTTAACCGGGCTCTGCTTTCTGTGCCCACACTGACTGTCATGTATACAGCTATGTCATGTACACTGTCATGTGTACAGAAAAGGGTGGCTCGTATATGCATCTGAATGTGACAGAGAATTGGAGTGAATGTGTTAGCTAGTTGGCTTGTTTTTGGTCAGGGCCCATGAGGATCAGCTTCCTTCCCTGCCTGTGCGCACACACACACACACACACACACACACACACACACACACACGTGATCTTCCTTCCTGGCAGGCCGGTCTAACCCCCACTGGGAGCCAGGGAATACACTAGCTCTGAGGAGAAGTAGACACACTGGGCTAGTGGGTCTTTTGTCTTTGTTGAGAATTCAATACAGTGGAAAAATTGAAAGGCACCACAATAGAATGGAAACTGAACATAAATATTCACTCTGGATCTGATGGGATTGGTTGGGCATGCATGGGTACCCGTGTGTATGTTGGTGATGGTGTCACATTTTGTGTATGCGTGTGTGTGAAGAGAGGGGGAGTGTGTGTTTGTGTGGAGGGAAAGGAAGGAGGATGTTGTTGTTCCTTGTCTTTCCTACCTGCCTTATCGGCCAAGTCAGCAGGATGATCTAATAAAGTCTCCATCATTAGCCTCAGTCTCAATCAGCTGTTTATCTCACTGCAGGGCTGAGTTAGCCAGCCAGCCAGTCAGCCAGTCATGGTTAACAACGTATTAAGCCCTAAGGAAGAGACCTGTGTCCCTGTTTACACACACACAAACTCAGAGTTTAGAGGCTAGCATAGCACTATCATAGCCTCCTCATACACACAGTTACAGGCACTAGCCCAATATAATGAATGCCAACTTATCAGGAACCTGCTGGCAGATAAAAGATGCAGTTTCCAGCCACCTGTTTGTTTCAGGCCAACCTTAGTTAGTGGCGTTGGCAGAAAGCGGATATTTCTGGTTTTCAGGGATACAGTATTTTCAACCGAACTTCCATTTCAAATGGGAACTCCGCTCAGGTGTCTTTCTACGCCTGCTACGTTAGGTTAGTTTCAGGCTGACTGGGCTCAGGACAGTGCAGTTTGCATGTCATGATTCTGGCAGCTGCTTTCTCTGAGCACGCAATGCCTCCCTGTGGGGAGAAGGGGACATTGCAGTTTATTTGGCCGATGCTCTCCTAGTTCGGTCTGGAGCAGATGGCTGTTTCAAGTTCATTTTGGGATTCATCCTTCCTTCCTCATTTCCTTGAAGTCATCACTGATCAGATTGACATGCTTTCAACAATATGATGGATTCCTTGCTAACCCAAGGCAAGAGGAAGGATGCATTTCCAAAGTATTCAAGCTCGGCAGAAGTGTAGATGGATGCAGATGTATAGATGTTTGTAAATTATGTTTCCCCTGCCTCTGTGAGTTATTGAATATACATAGCCACATCTTAGCTTCAGCTTGCTACCCTTTCTTCCTAACCATTTAAATCTAGATCAGTTAATTCATTGAAGTTTGGAGCTTCATACCTTTCCTTCCCTAAACCCCCAGGCAGATATTCTCCAGGATACTTGAAGCATAACCTGAATAGAACTAGCTCTGCTGAATGTCCAAAATGTCATTTAAATGTAACATAACCTCCCCCCCCCTCAGCTTATACCTGTTCAAACTGGGCATTGCACCACAGATCCAGGACCTGCTGGGGAAAGTGGCCTTCACAGGTAAGACCAGGCTACACCACCTCTACTAGTCTATCATGATAGTTAGAGGGATCATAAGAGCCATAGCTGGAGTTCATCCTGTACTCTAAAGTCAACCCATGGTGTTCTTCCCTGCCTGGCACCAGCCAGGTTTGAACTGGAGGCTGGGTCCTTGAACCTGTAGGAACATGTTGCTGTATAGTGGTATTATAGTATAATGAGCATGTTGCATTTAGCTAACTGCTCCAGAATGAACACTAACATAACATACAGCGTTGTAGTGAAGGAGGAACCGCTCTAGTGATTACTACCTCCCTTTTTGAAACTAAAGGAAAACATGAGCCTCAGGGCTTTTCTGAAGACTCATTTAAATTGGCTTGGCTTGCACGTGTGGGTGGTAATGACACATAATTGGTGCTCATGTTTGGTTTTTATTGAAACAGATTGTCATCACTCACACCCAGCTGCGTGTTCAATTCAATAAGCACTGTGGAGATCAGTATGATTGTACCGTGGTTGATATGAGTGAAGTGTGAAGGACCAAACATCTCTTTACCATTCTGTTTTACAATCTCCAGTGTGTCTTGATGTTATATAGGTTGCTAGTGAATGAGCAGTCCCTCTCCTGGGCACAGGAGGCTGCTAACGGCTCATAATAATGGCCGGAATGGAGCAAATGGGATGGAATCAAACACCATGTGTTTGATGTATTTGAGACCATTGCACCTATTCCGCTCCAGCCATTACCACGAGCCTGTTCTCCCAAGTTAAGGTGCCACCAACCTCCTGTGCTCCTAGGGTATAGAGGTTTCCTGCTGTGCCAGTTTGGCTGACCTGTTGTAATGTGTTCCTGTCTGTCCCACAGAGGAGGAGATCAGTAACATGCGGAGTGAGCTGGAGAAGTACGGCATCCAGATGCCAACCTTCAGTAAGATAGGAGGCATCCTGGCCAACGAGCTCTCAGTGGACGAGGCAGCCTGTGAGTAGTACAGTACACTGTTCCATCCACTGGATTACCTCTGGAGACCACTGGTCTTCTATTCTGCTCCTGAATAGACCCATAGGGTGTGCAGGGTTTGGTTCCAGCCCAGCATTAAAATACCTGATTTGAGCTAATCCAGGCCTTGATGATTAGTTGAATATGTTGTGTTAGTGCTGGGCTTCAACAAAAGTATGATAGACAGACATAGATAGACAGACATGTTTGATGCTGAGTGGGACTTATTCTTGCCTCTGTCCCCAGTGCATGCTGCTGTGTTTGCCATCAACGAGGCGGTGGATAAGGGTGAGGCGTCAGTGACCATGGGGGCTTTGAAGAACCCCAACGCCATGCTGAGGAACACTGGGGAAGAGCTGGCCCAGGACTACCAGGTTACACTGAGCCGGGCCAAGGCCAGCAAGGAGGACCAGGCCTCAGGCAGGGTGAGGAACTCTCAGACAAGGTTGTGTCCCAAATGGCATCCTATTCCCTTTCAAGATCACTGCTTTTGAACAGAGACCTATGGGCCCTGATTCCGGGTAGAATTTTCTAAACTGACCTTGGATCAGCAACTTGATCCTGTTCTGAACAGAAACCTCTTAGACCAGGCAGAGAGGTAGTGAGAATTGGTAGTATATGAGTCTTGTATGCAGTGACTACCACCTGAAACACTTGCCATGACATTCCAGTGGCTGCAGCGTCAGCGGAACTCCCACTACAACACTCGTCTTCCCACACAAACTGGCATCTCTCCTCCCATCCTCCTCACTAACTCTGTTAATTTACAATTTTTTTCAGCAAAGTCATGAAATCTAAAGTTAATATGATGGCCAGATGATCAACAATTTTAGCATTACAGATTTAGTTTCAATATGCACAACATTTTTAAAAAACGTAAAGGGATAGTGCGATATGAACTCATGGATAACATCTTTATGTCTTTCCATGCAGTGTGAAGGAAGTAACTAGCATTAGAGCAATGACTGGAAGTCTACCGATATAGCTAGCATGCAAAAAAATGGTATCCATGAGATCATCTGACTCTGGTTAAGTAGAAAAACGGCTTGATTGCCAGAATCTCGCATTATCCTTAGTCCGTCTAACACAATGCTTTTCTCTTGTCTCCCTGCTCAGCGCTCATCTGTAGCCACAGAGGAGAGAGATGTTTATGAGGAGCTGCTGACCCAGCAGGAGATCCAGAGCTGCATTGACCTCGTTAACAGTAACAACAGTTCCTGTCTTATGACCTCAGTTCTATTCTGAACATCTCTAGGATAGGCCTTCAGAATGTCTAGAGCAGGGGTGTCAAACTCAATTCCTGTAGGGCCATGTGCTTTTTGTTATTTTTTCTCAATTTGTGTCCAATTTAAGACCTAGACAACCAGGTGAGAGGAGTTCCTAACTAATCAATGACCTTAATCAATCAAGTACAAGGGAGGAGTGAAAATCCGCAGACTCTCGGCCCTCCACCCATGGTCAAGAGGTAGTGGCCGGGGGGGGGTAATTTATTTGGGATGTGGCCAGTGTCTCCATCCAACCCCTGCTCCCTCCTGTCTGTCTCTCCAGCCCAGGTGGCGGTGCGGCAGGTGAACCAGGCCATCTCTGCCCAGGACGAGGCTGCTCTGCTGGCTGGGCTCAGGGTGCCCGCTCTGGGGATGCTGGGGGTCCAGGAGGCCAACTCCCACTGGTACCTGGAGCACTTAACCTCCTACTGCCAAGTCAAGGCTCGGGTCAGTAAGGCCAGTGGTCAAAGTAGGGGACGCATGTCTAGTAGGTTTTACAGGTGTCGGGTATAGAAGGTATCCTGTCAAAAGAAAGGAGAATACTAACACACTGTGTAGATGTGTTTTTGCCTTCAACAGTGTATGATGGCAGACTTTATTCGTTGATTAAAGTTACATTAGTGTTACAGAACCAGGATTTTTCTATTGAATTGTCACCCAAACACTTTCTCCTTGGACCTCAGGATGCTGGAGGTGCAGTGATGCTGCAGAGGGAGGAGATTCAGAGGGTGGTCAGCTCCAGTAACGACTTTGCTGAGGCAGAGAAACGAAGTAAGCACCCCTCACCTCCCATTCCAGTAATTTATATGAATTACATCAGAATAAATGTGTTTGTTGGGTATTTGTAGGTTGCTAATCCTTTGCAATCTGCATTATAAAAAGATTGATGAGTATGATGGTTTTCCTGTTCAGAACTGGAGGCCATTGCATTGATCAACGCGGCCATTCGTCATGGCGTAGCAGCAGAGACGGTGGAGGTGCTGATGAACCCAGAGGCCCAGCTTCCTATTGTCTACCAGACAGCTGCCAACCTCTACCAGACCGAACTATTCAGCCTGCAGATACAGGGGGCAAAGGTGACGCACGCAGGCATACACACACTAACACACACACATTTGAGTTCAAATTACACTTTCCTATTTTAAGCTATGATATAATGCTGTATTGTTGTGAGCGGGTGCTGATTGACACAACAAAGTAGTAATAGATTTCCCTATCTTGGTTGGCCGGTGTGCAGACAGTTGTGTGTCTGTCCAGGTGTGTATGCCGTATATGGTCACTGAGCCTTCTGTCTGATTATATTGAGTAGGCAGGACTGGGGCATGAGGAGCTGTGTGTGGCAGTAGAGATGCTGTCTGCGGTGGCCGTGCTCAACGAGGTCCTGGACACAAAGGACCCCCAGGCTGTCACTGAACAGCTGACTGACTCTCCTCTGGGCTTCAGCAACATGGATCAGGACAACCTTCACAGGTAGCTTACACCACAACCATCTCAACCTACACAGGTAGCCAACACCACAACTATCCCAACCTGCACAGGTATCCAACACCACAACCATCACAACATGCACAGGTAGCTAACACCACAACTATCACAACCTGCACAGGTATCCAACACCACAACTATCACAACCTGCACAGGTAGCTAACACCACAACCTGCACAGGTAGCCAACACCACAACTATCACAACCTGCACAGGTAGCCAACACCACAACTATCACAACCTGCACAGGTATCCAACACCACAACCATCACAACATGCACAGGTAGCTAACACCACAACTATCACAACCTGCACAGGTATCCAACACCACAACTATCACAACCTGCACAGGTAGCTAACACCACAACCTGCACAGGTAGCCAACACCACAACTAGCACAACCTGCACAGGTAGCCAACACCACAACCTGCACAGGTAGCCAACACCACAACCTGCACAGGTAGCCAACACTACAGTTGAGGAACAATGGGAAAGTAATTCTGCTTTGAAAGTTGATAAACTTGTAACCTCACTTTTGAGAAAATGGCTTTTGAATGTTTTGGTACACCTACTGGAGACCTCTTCTTTGTCTACTCCCATTCAGCATCGTTCACACCCTCTTAAGCTTTAGCCCCACCCATCTCATTTTAAGGGTTGATCCGAGCGTTCTGTCCTAACAACAGCAGTCAAGCACCCAAGCTAATTGGCTAATGTTGGCTAGCTTGCTAGTTACTTCCAGACACAAATGAGAGAACAGCTCACTCTGACCATTTGCTGTTTTTATGTTATCCAGAGTGTTGGTGACTGCAACTGTGCTGCTGGCAACAATTTACGCTTTTTTGCCAACGTTTACTGACACCGGCCATATTCAACAGGTGTTGAGGTCGGGTGAATGTGGAGGCCAGGTCATCTAATGCAGCACTCTATCACTCTCCTTGGTCAAATAGCCCTTACACAGCCTGGAGCTGTGTTTTGGGTCATTGTCCTGTTGAAAAACAAATGATAGCCCCACTTAGCGCAAACCAGATGGGATGGCGTATCAATGCAGAATGCTGTGGTAGCCATGCTGGTTAAGTGTGCCTTGAATTCTAAATAAATCACCGACAGTGTCACCAGCAAAGCACCATCATACCTCCTCCTCCATGCTTCACTGTGGGAACCACACATGCAGAGATCATCTGTTCACCTACTCTGCGTCTCACAAAGACACGGCGGTTGGAACCAAAAATCTCACATTTGGACTCATCAGACCAAAGGACAGATTTCCACCAGTCTAATGTCCATTGCTTGTGTTTCTTGGCCCAAGCAAGTCTCTTCTTCTTAGTGGTGTCCTTTAGTAATGGTTTATTTGCAGCAATTCGACCATGAAGGCCTGATTCACACAGTCTCCTCTGAACAGTTGATGTTGAGATGTGTCTGTTACTTGAACTTTGAAGCAGTTATTTGGGCTGCAATCTGAGGTGCAGTTAACTCTAATGAACTTATCCTCTGCAGCAGAGGTAACTCTGGGTCTTCCATTCCTGTGGCGGTCCTAATGAGAGCCAGTTTCATCATAGCGCTTGATGGTTTTTGCGACTGCACTTTAAGAAATGTTCCGGATTCACTGACCTTCATGTCTTAAAGTAATGATGGACTGTCATTTCTCTTTGCTTATTTGAGCTGTTCTTGCCATAATATTGACTTGGTCTTTTACCAAATAGGGCTATCTTCTGTATAACACCCCTACCTTGTCACAACACAACTGATTGGCCAAACACATTAAGAAGGAAAGAAATTCCACAAATGAACTTTTAAGAAGGCACACCTGTTAATTGAAATGCATTCCAGGCGACTACCTCATGAAGCTGGTTGAGAGAATGCCAAGAGTTTGCAAAGCTGTCATCAAGGCAAAGGGTGGCTACGTTGAAGATCTCAAATATAAAATATATTTTGATTTGTTTAACACTTGTTTGGTTACTACATGATTCCATATGTGTTATTTCATCGTTTTGATGTCTTCACTATTATTCTACAATGTAGAAAATAGTAAAAATAAAGAAAAACCTTGGAATGATTAGGTGTGTCCAAACTTTTGACTGGTACTGTAGCTAGCTAGCTAAACAATTAACCATAATCCCAACTCATGACGTTACTACCCTGCATGAATCTGCAGGTAGCTAACCAACCAGGTTCAATGTTAGCTAGGCTATAACTAGAAAGCAAATGGTTCTGAGATACGAATAATATTACTACACAGATCATAGCAACACTTATGCAGTTCTACTACGAGATACAGTTGAAGTCGGAGGTTTACATAGACCAGGAGTGTCAAACGTACGGCCCGCGGGCCGGATCAGGTCCGCAAACGGGTTTAATCCGGCCCGCGAGATGATTTAAAAAAAACAAAAACTAAAAACAATTGTAAAGTATAAAAATGCGCTGCAATTTTTCAATAAAATAAACTGCTGTTCCAATTGCGTCCACTGGATGGCGCAATAGCAATTGTGTTACATTTACATTACATTTACGTCATTTAGCAGACGCTCTTATCCAGAGCGACTTACATGAGCAATTAGGGTTAAGTGCCTTGCTCAAGGGCACATCGGCAGATTTTTCACCTAGTCGGCTCGGGGATTAGAACCAGCGACCTTTCGATTACTGGCACAACGCTCTTAACCACTAAGCTACCTGCCGCCCCGTTAAGCAAGCAAACTGTTTATACCGGGGCAGAGCAAGTAGGTCAAGCACGTGCAGCCAATGAGCTACTTTGTTTTGCCCGCGATATTTATTACGGCTTCTACTTTTAACATTATGTGCTTTGGCACCCTCATTGCCCCAATATGTCTCTGTCAAAAAAGAGAAAAGTGGACGCAGAGTGCAGAGTGTTCCAAGAAAAATGGTCATCCTATGGGAAAGCTGTATGTTTGGTGTGTTCAGAGCATGTTGCAGTGCTGAAAGAATATAACCTTCGTCGCCGACAAATATGCCGACAAATATGACAACTTTCAAGGACAGCGGAGATGAGAGAAGGTGAATGAACTGTTGGTGGGTCTGAAGAAACAGCAGTCTGTGTTTACTCACAGCCGAGACATCAGTGACGCTGCAGTGAAAGCTAGCTACCTCATTGCTAATGAAATCGCAGTGGCTTCAAAACCATTTAGTGAGGGTGAATTTGTAAAAACATGCATGATGAAGGTAGCGGCGATTGTGTGCCCTGAAAAGCAGCAGGCTTTTGCTAATATCAGCCTGACAAGAAACACAGTTGCAGACAGGATTTCCGATCTTTCAGTGGATTTGGACAGCCAGTTGAAGCAAAAAGTAAAGTCATTTATTGCGTTTTCGGTGTCAATTGATGAAAGCACGGACATTACAGATGTTGCACAACTGGCCATTTTTTCATCCGCGGAGTTGATGACACATTGACCGTCACCGAGGAGTTCGTGGAGTTGGTGCCGATGACAGATACAACGACAGCAGCTGATATTTTTACCGCACTCGTCGGCGCGCTGGACAGGGTCGGAGTGGACTGGTCCCGCGCTGTCAGCCTGGCTACAGATGGTGCGCCCTCAATGATCGGGAAAAAAGCAGGCGTTGTGACAAAGTTCAGAGAGAAAGTGCAATCTGCAAATGGAGGACGTGATTTTTTGACTTTTCACTGTATTTTGCACCAGGAGGCTTTGTGTTGCAAGTCATTAAAGATGGATAACGTCATGAAGGTGGTCATCCAAACTGTTAATTTCATCCGATCCAGAAGCCTGAATCACCGTCAGTTTGACAGCCTTCTCAGAGAGAAAGACCACATCTATGGCCTGCCATACCACACTGAGGTAAGATGGTTAAGCCGAGGTGCTGCGCTGAGGCGTTTCTTTGATTTACGAGAAGAAATTGAACAGTTCATGGAAGAAAAGGGCAAACCAGTGTTAGAATTTCATTCCGCAGAATGGATGCCGGACCTTGCATTTATGGTGGATGTTACAGAGCACCTGAATAACTTGAACAAACAGCTGCAAGGGCGCAACAAAGTTGTCACGCAGTATTATGACAGCATACGTTCTTTCAAGTTGAAGCTGTCATTGTGGGAGACGCAACTTGCCGGTGGTGATGCAGCTCACTTCCCCTGTCTGAAAAATTTGTGCGCGACCCAACATGTGGCAGACATGAAGCGGTTCAAAGATAAAATAAATGGACTGTTACGGGAGTTTGAGCAACGCTTTCAGATTTATGTTTTTATGTTGATGTGCTATTGTTTTTAATTGATTTTATTTTATTTGTATATTTAACCTATTCTTGACTCTGTGGTTCTTGCACTTGTTTGGGGAACAGGATTTCATTATTTTTATCTACATTTCTGCCTGAGAAATGACACACTGATATAGTTCTGTGATCTGTGAAACAGTTCTGTTAATCACTGAGGCATTGTGTGTTTGTGTGTTCTTTTTCTTTAGAATTTTCAAATAAACTTGACGTGTTTTATGATTAATAGTGATGTTGTGCTTGTACTATTTTGGACACGCTGTCCTCAGGCTCCAGCTTTATGTTGTATGTTGATCGTATTAAAACAAAGAAAACAATCTGAAGTTGTTGTTTTTAAGTTATATATATATACCATGATTTTTCCGGTCCGGCCCACTTGGGAATAGATTTTCCTCCATGTGGCCTCTGAGCTAAAATGAGTTTGACACCCCTGACATAGACCTTAGCCAAATACATTTAAACTCACTTTTTCACAATTCCTGACATTTAATCCTAGTAAAAATTCATTGTCTTAGGTCAGTTAGGATCACCACTTTATTTTAAGAATGTGAAATGTCAGAATAATAGTAGAGATTTATTTCAGCTTTTATTTCTTTCATCACATTCCCAGTGGGTCAGAAGTTTACATACACTCAATTAGTATTTGGTAGCATTGCCTTTAAATTGTTTAACTTGGGTCAAACGTTTCGGGTAGCCTTCCACAAACTTCCCACAAGAAGTTGGATGAATTTTGGCCCATTCCTCCTGACAGAGCTGGTGTAACTGAGTCAGGTTTGTAGGCCTCCTTGCTCGCACACGATTTTTCAGTTCTGCCCACACATTTTCTATAGGATTGAGGTCAGGGCTTTGTGAAAGCCACTCCAATACCTTGACTTTGTTGTCCTTAAGCCATTTTGCCACAACTTTGGAAGTATGCTTGGGGTCATTGTCCATTTGGAAGACCCATTTGTGACCAAGCTTTAACTTCCTGACTGATGTCTTGAGATGTTGCTTCAATATATCCACATACATTTCCTTCCTCATGATGCCATCTATTTTGTTAAGTGCACCAGGCCCTCCTGCAGCAAAGCACCCCCACAGCATGATGCTGCCACCCCCGTGCTTCACGGTTGGGATGGTGTTCTTCAGCTTGCAAGCCAGCCCCCTTTTCCTCCAAACATAACAATGGTCATTATGGCCAAACAGTTCTATTTTTGTTTCATCAGACCAGAGGACATTTCTCTAAAAAGTAGGATCTTTGTCCCCTTGTGCAGTTGCAAACCATAGTCTGGCCTTTTATTGGCGGTTTTGGAGCAGTGGCTTCTTCCTTGCTGAGTGGCCTTTCAGGTTATGTCGATATAGGACTCGTTTTACTGTGGGATATAGATACTTTTGTACCCGTTTCCTCCAGCATCTTCACATTTACATTTACATTTAAGTGATTTAGCAGATGCTCTTATCCAGAGCGACTTACAAATTGGTGCATTCAACTTAGGATAGCCAGTGGGACAAGGAAACGTATGATCTCTGTAATTGCAAACAAAGGTTTCTGTACCAAATATTAAGTTCTGCTTTTCTGATGTATCAAATACTTATGTCATGCAGTAAAATGCAAATTAATTACTTAAAAATCATACAATGTGATTTTCTGGATTTTTGTTTTAGATTACGTCTCTCACAGTTGGTGTACCTATGATAAAAAATTACAGACCTCTACATGCTTTGTAAGTAGGAAAACCTGCAAAATCGGCAGTGTATCAAATACTTGTTCTCCCCACTGTATATCCACAGTAAAACATTTACATTTACAGCATTTAGCAGACGCTCTTATCCAGAGCGACTTACAAATTGGTGCATTCAACTTATGATAGCAAGTAGGACAACCACTTTGTCATTTTTTTATTTTTTAGGGGGGTTAGAAGGATTACTGTTATACTATTCCAGGTATTCCTTAAAGAGGTAGGGTTTCAAGTGTCTCCGGAAGGTGGTCAGTGACTCCGCTGTCCTGGCGTCGTGGGGGAGCTTGTTCCACCATTGGGGTGCCATAGCAGCGAATAGCTTTGACTGGGCTGAGCGGGAACTGTGCTTCCGTAGAGGTAGGGGGGCTAGCAGGCCAGAGGTGGATGAACGTAGTGCCCTTGTTTGGGTGTAGGGTCAGATCAGAGCCTGAAGGTAAGGAGGTGCCGTTCCCCTCATAGCTCTGTAGGCAAGCACCATGGTTTTGTAGTAGATGCGAGCTTCAACTGGAAGCCAGTGGAGTGTGCGGAGGAGCGGGGTGACATGAGAGAACTTGGGAAGGTTGAACACCAGACGGGCTGCAGCATTCTGGATAAGTTGTAGGGGTTTAATGGCACAGGCAGGGAGCCCAGCCAACTGCGAGTTGCAGTAGTCCAGACGGGAGATGACAAGTGCCTGGATTCACAAGGTCCTTTGCTGCTGTTCTGGGATTGATTTGAACTTTTCGCACAAAAGTACGTTCATCTCTAGGAGACAGAACGCGTCTCCTTCCTGAGCAGTATGACGGCTGCGTGGTCCCATGGTGTTTATACTTGCATACTATTGTTTTTTTTGTACAGATGAACGTGGTACCTTCAGGCATTTGGAAATTTCTCCAAGGATGAACCAGACTTGTGGAGGTCTACAATCTTTTTTCTGAGGTCTTGGCTTATTTCTTTTCATTTTCCCATGATGTCAATCAAAGAGGCACTGAGTTTGAAGGTAGGCCTTGACATACATCCACAGGTACACCTCCAATTGACTCAAATTATGTCAATTAGCCTATCAGAAGATTCTAAAGCCATGATATCATTTTCTGGAATTTTCCAAGCTGTTTAAAGGCACAGTCAACTTAGTGTATGTAAACTTCTGACCCACTGGAACTGTGATACAGTGAAATAATCTGTCTGTAAACAATTTTTTGAAAAATTACTTGTGTCATGCACAAAGTAGATCTCCTAACCGACTTGCCAAAACTATAGTTTGTTAACAAGAAATTTGTGGAGTGGTTGAAAAACGAGTTTTAATGACTCCAACCTAAGTGTATGTAAACTTCCGACTTCAACTGTGTATATATATATATATACACACATATAAATACATATAGATAAATATAAATAAATAAATACATAAATATATACATAAATATATATACATATACATATCCTTTAAAAATATATATTTTTTACTTTAAATATATTATAAATATATTTATTACTTTCCAACCCCACCACCCCTTCCCTAATTGGAGTAAACTAGTCAACAACAATGCTTAGGCCTCTACTTCCAGCTTATACATACTATATACATTTTATGGACACAGTCAATTTTACAATAATTCTATTTTTATTGTTTTTACTCCTGAACGTCCTCTACCCTCAACCTCTCCGATCATTTTCATGATGTCCATCCGGTTTGCTTCTATATGCCTTATCTTTCTAACTGTGCTCTTTCACAAAAGCTCTCAACCTATAACCTATATACTTATTATGGACACAGTATGCTTTACATTAGTTATCTTGTTGTTGTTAGTTGTTATTAGTCCCATCCTTCAGCTCCATTCAACACCTCCCATCTATCTCTTAACACCATCCATATTGGATTTCTATTTGCCATATATTTTTCGACTGTACTGTGATGTTTCACAAAAGTTCTGAACCCTTCTATTCTCATTGTTTCTTCAGATTGTAAATTGAAAATAAACGTTTTTGCTAAAAGTATTATTATATTATTGATCGATTGACTATGACTTTTCAGATCACCCAGTAGTGCTATCTGCAGGGTTAGCTCCAGGTAAATATTGCAATCCTTCAGCCATTCCTGGACCTGTGACCAAAAACAAGCTACAAATGGACAGTACCAAAACAAATGATCTAATGATTCTGTCTCTTCACAGCAAAATCTGCAGAGCTGGGAAGATTGTATCCCCCATATTAATAACATTATATTGGTAGCAAGAATTTTGTATAATAATTTAAATTGAAAAGTTTTGAATCCGGTGTCATTTTGCGTGTCAGTTCATAAACACTATGCCATGGAATCGGTACGTCTAAAATCTCTTCCCAACTATTTTGCAATCTATATGGGACGGCTGTCAATCCTTTGGTCCTTAAATGAAACTGGTATACTTTTTTTATATTTATCACTATTTCCTTTGACCAATTATGTTCTTTAATGCAGGGCCGACAGACAAGTTCCTTACTTTTTCCCCCTTCCACTTTCCTCTTCCATTTTTGCGGTAATGCTGCAATTATTTGGTTGTAATTTTGGGTAGAGCAGACATGCGGTGTCTGATACTTGTGAGATTTGTTTATGAAAGTTTGCGGCGGAACACATGAAAAAAGCATGTACTTTCAGAAATGTTTGGCGAACTACTGGTAGCTCGCGATCGTCCTGTTGGAGACCCCTGCTCCAGAGAAAACTCTCTCCACAGCTCACCAGTTACTCATACACACAGGTAACACCTAGAAGAAGAACCGTCTGTCTGCCTGATTTCTAACCTTCCTGGCCCTGCCCCTCTCCCCACTCTAAGATGGCGTAGCAGTGCGGTCGCTTTTATTCATTGTCCCTGTGTAAATATCCCGTTTCTTGTTTTTTTGTCTATTTTGTATATATTTCTCAATTTTTACTTTTCATTCTTTAACTAAATATACTTTCCTGCAACCCGCCTCACCCAACGTGGAAAGGATTCTATTATTTCTTTATAACTTTCATCAAGAACCGTAAGCTGAAAATAGTCTAGCTCCAACTGAATGGCTACTTGTTATTAGTCACCGTTAGCGTCTTCACCACTGTCCGTGGCCTACACTATCCACCAGCCAGCTCTAGCTCTAGCCTGGACAATTCGTCGGCCAGTCTGCACAGCGTGCTATCGACCCAGCGTGCTATCGACCCAGAGCTTATTGGACTTTCTGCCGGAATCACTGGACCCTAGCGCCGGATCATCGCAACCAGCTAGCTAGCTGCAACCTGTTGTTGGCTGATTACCATTGCCCAATAGCAAGCACCAGTTAGCCTTGAGCTAGCCTCAGGCCCATCTCCCGGCTATCTACCTCTCTGTCAACCGGACGGGACCTCCTAGTGTTGACACTGAGCCCCGCCGATCCAACACGACTGGTCTGCCGACTAAATAGTCTGATGTGGTTTCAACAGGCTTCCCGTTGCGACGACCACGAAGATCCATCTGCCAGCCCCGGCCCGCTAGCACACGCAAACTACAACTGTGCTCCCTGCTAGCTGTGCTGAAGCACCAATTTGAACTGCTCTCGGACTCACATATTGCTGTTCACTGGACCTTATGATCACTCAGCTGCACAGCTGATGCCTGCTGGACTGTTCCTTTACACGGTACCCTGTCCTGTTTATTCTGTTTAGCCTTAGCCCAAACGTTATCGCTATTTCCAGTTGTTGTTTTAGCTCTCTCTAATAACACCTGTGACTGCTTTATGCCTCTCTCCCATGTCAATTATGCCTTGCCTATTGCTGTTTGGGTTAGTTCTTATTATACAATTTCACTGTAGAACCACTAGTCCCTCTCAAACTGCCTCAAATAGTTCCTTTGTTCCACCTCCCATACACGCCGAGACCGGCTCAATCGGTGGCTCCAGTGACGCTATCTCTTTCATTGTTACCCAACGCTTAGGGTTACCTGAACTGTACTCATATCCTTCCATATCCTTTTCTGTACATAATGCCCTGAATCTTTTCTACAACGCCCGGAGAACTGCCCCCTTTATTCTATGTACCCAACGCACTAGAAGACCAGTTCTTAAAGCCTTTAGTCGTATCCTTATTCTAGTCCTCCTCTGTTCCTCTGGTGATGTAGAGGCTAACCCAGGCCCTGCAGCCCCCAGTATCACTCCTACTCCCCAGGAGCTATCATTTGTTGACTTCTGTAACCGTAAAAGTCTTGGTTTTCTGCACGTAAATATCAGAAGCCTCCTTCCTAAGTTTGAGTTATTCACTGCGTTAGCACACTCCGCCAACCCTGATGTTCTAGCAGTGTCTGAATCCTGGCTTAGGAAGGCCACCAAAAATTCTGAAATGTCCATCCCCAACTATAACATTTTCCGTCTAGATAGAACTGCCAAAGGGGGTGGAGTTGCAATCTACTGTAGAGATAGCCTGCAGAGCTCTATCATACTATCCAGGTCTGTGCCCAAACAGTTTGAGCTTCTACTTCTAAAAATCCACCTTTCCAGAAATAAGTCTCTCACTGTTGCCGCTTGCTACAGACCCCCCTCAGCCCCCAGCTGTGCCCTGGACACCATATGTGAATTGATTGCCCCCCATCTATCCTCAGAGTTCATACTGCTTGGTGACCTAAATTGGGATATGCTTAACACCCCGGCCATCCTACAATCTAAACTAGATGCCCTCAATCTCACACAAATGATCAACGAACCTACCAGGTACAACCCTAAATCCGTAAACATGGGTACCCTCATAGATATCATCCTGACTAACTTACCCTCTAAATACACCTCCGCTGTCTTCAACCAGGATCTCAGCGATCACTGCCTTATTGCCTGCGTCCGTAACGGGTCCGCGGTCAACGACCACCCCTCATCACTGTCAAACGCTCCCAAAAACACTTCAGCGAGCAGGCCTTTCCCTAATTGACCTGGCCCAGGTATCCTGGATGGATATAGATCTCATTCCGTCAGTAGAGGATGCCTGGTTGTTCTTTAAAAGTAATTTCCTCTCAATCTTAAATAAACATGCCCCATTCAAAAAATACAGAACTAAGAACAGATATAGCCCCTGGTTCTCCTCAGACTTGACTGCCCTTGACCAGCACAAAAACATCCTGTGGCGTACTGCATTAGCATCAAATAGCCCCCGCGATATGCAACTTTTCAGGGAAGTTAGGAACCAATATACACAAGCAGTTAGGAAAGCAAAGGCTAACTTTTTCAAACAGAAATTTGCATCCTGTAGCACTAACTCCAAAAAGTTTTGGGACACTGTAAAGTCCATGGAAAATAAGAGCACTTCCTCCCAGCTGCCCACTGCACTGAGGCTAGGAAACACTATCACCACCGATAAATCTACAATAATCGAGAATTTCAACAAGCATTTTGCTACGGCTGGCCATGCTTTCCACCTGGCTACCACTACCCTGGCCACCAGCTCTGCACCCTCCGCTGCAACTTGCCCATGCCCCCCCCGCTTCTCCTTCACACAAATCCAGACAGCTGATGTTCTGAAAGAGCTGCAAAATCTGGACCCCTACAAATCATCTGGGCTAGACAATCTGGACCCTTTCTTTCTAAAACTAGCCGCCGAAATTGTCGCAACCCCTATTACTAGCCTGTTCAACCTCTCTTTCGTAACGTCTGAGATCCCCAGAGATTGGAAAGCTGCCGCGGTCATCCCCCTCTTCAAAGGGGGTGACACTCTAGATCCAAACGGTTACAGACCCATATCCATCCTGCCCTGCCTTTCAAAAGTTTTTGAAAGCCAAGTCAACAAACAGATCACCGACCATTTCGAATCCCACCGTACCTTCTCCGCTATGCAATCCGGTTTCCGAGCTGGTCATGGGTGCACTTCAGCCACGCTCAAGGTCCTAAACGATATTATAACCGCGATCGATAATAGACAGTACTGTGCAGCCGTTTTCATTGACCTGGCCAAGGCTTTCGACTCTGTCAACCACCGCATTCTTATTGGCAGACTAAATAGCCTTGGTTTCTCAAATGACTGCCTCGCCTGGTTCACCAACTACTTCTCAGATAGAGTTCAATGTGTCAAATCGGAGGGCCTGTTGTCTGGACCTATGGCAGTCTCTATGGGGGTGCCACAGGGTTCAATTCTTGGGCCGACTCTTTTCTCTGTGTATATCAATGACGTCGCTCTTGCTGCTGGTGACTCTCAGATCCACCTCTACGCAGACGACACCATTTTGTATACATCTGGCCCTTCATTGGACACTGTGTTAACAAACCTCCAAACGAGCTTCAATGCCATAAAACACTCCTTCAGTAGCCTCCAACTGCTCTTAAACACTAGTAAAACTAAATGCATGCTCTTCAACCGAACGCTGCTTGCACCCGCCCACCCGACTAGAATCACTACTCTCGACGGGTCTGACCTAGAGTATGTGGACAACTACAAATATCTAGGTGTCTGGTTAGACTGTAAACTCTCCTTCCAGACTCACATTAAGAATCTCCAATCCAAAGTTAAATCTAGAATCGGTTTCCTATTTCGCAACAAAGCCTCCTTCACTCATGCTGCCAAACATGCCCTCGTAAAACTGACTATCCTACCGATCCTTGACTTCGGCGATGTCATTTACAAAATAGCCTCCAACACTCTACTCAGCAAATTGGATGTAGTCTATCACAGTGCCATCCGTTTTGTCTCCAAAGCCCCATATAATACCCACCACTGTGACCTGTACGCTCTTGTTGGCTGGTCCTCACTACATATTCGTCGCCAAACCCACTGGCTCCAGGCCATCTATAAATCACTGCTAGGCAAATCCCCGCCTTATCTTAGCTCATTGGTCACCATAGCAACACCCACCCGTAGTCTGCGCTCCAGCAGGTATATCTCACTGGTCATCCCCAAAGCCAACACCTCCTTTGGCCGCAATTCCTTCCAGTTCTCTGCTGCCAATGACTGGAACAAATTGCAAAAATCTCTGAAGCTGGAGACACTTATCTCCCTCACTAACTTTAAGCATCAGTTGTCAGAGCACCTTACCGATCACTGCACCTGTACACAGCCCATCTGAAATTAGCCCGCCCAACTACCTCATCCCTATATTGTTATTTATTTTGCTCATTTGTACCCCAGTATCTCTATTTGCACATCATCTCTTGCACATCTATCATTCCAGTGTTAATACTAATTGTAATTATTTTGCACTATAGCCTATTTATTGCCTTACCTCCATAACTTGCTACATTTGCACACACTGTATATATATATGTATTTCTGTTGTATTTTTGACTTTGTTTTGTTTTACCCCATATGTAACTCTGTGTTGTTTTTATCGCACTGCTTTGCTTTATCTTGGCCAGGTCGCAGTTGTAAATGAGAACTTGTTCTCAACTGGTTTACCTGGTTAAATAAAGGTGAAATAAATAAAAATAAAAAAACTCTCTGTCCCTCTCTCCCTCTGTCTCTCAGGTATGCAGACACTCTAATCAGTCTCCGAGCCGAGAGCCTGTCCCAAGGCCTGGAGTTCCTCACCTGGAATGATGTTCAGAAGACCATCGACGCTGTCAACCTGCAGGTCCATGAAGAACACGAGCGTAAGTCAAGTCCTCTAACGGTCTCAACACTGACTACATCCCAAATGCCACCCTATTCCCTATTTAATGCACTACTTTTGATCAGGGCCCATAGGGCTCTGGTCAAAGTAGTGCACTATATAGTCAGCAGTGTCTTGAATAATCAGCAGTGTCTTGACAAAATAAATACACACATTATTAATAATAATACAATGTTTTATTGTCACATACACCGGATAGGTGCAGAGGATGTTGTTTTACAGGGTTAGCCATACAGTAGTAGTACGGCACCCCTGGAGCCAATTAGGATTAAGTGCCTTGCTCAAGGGCACATCGATGATAAAGTAGCCCTGAGGTCAGTGTCATTAGGGCTGTTTCCCTGCTGCTTGGTGCAGTTCAACTCCCCCTGACTGTCAGTGTCATTACACATGCTGTCTGTCTCAACTCCCCTCCAGGTATTATCGCTATAGCTGAGATCAATGAGGCGCTGAGCTCTGGTGAGCCTGAACAGACCCTCTCTGCTCTGCTCCTGCCCACGGCCAAACTGCAGGGGGTCAACCCAGCCACAGCCAAACACTACCATGACGTCCTGCAGAACACCAAGCTACTCCTCTGTAAGGTACTGGACTGTCAGCTATTATGAGATCCTATATGTCTTCCCTCAAGAGCAGAGAAGCCTCCATCTTTATAAATCTCATGTACAGAAAAGGCATTAGTACCCAGAGGCTGGGGATCACAGCTGTTGATCAGATCTAGGTTACAGATCCAGGCTACAGATCTAGGTTGCCATATGTCCTATATAGTGCATTACTTTTGACTAGCGCCCAGTGCTCTGGTCAAAAGTAGTGCACTATATAGGGAATAGGGTGCCATTTGGAAAGACTCTAGATCTGTAACCTAGACCTAATAAGGCATTTAGTTGAGAAGGATAGGGACAGTGACTGAAAGATGAATGAGATGTTCCGTGATTAATGGGAGCATGTTAAAACAGGTCTGTCTGGAGCCAAGAACATCATCGGTATGAACCTGCCCTCACATTTATTTATACCTCTGCTCCTTCTATGACATGTATTGTATCCACCACAATGGTGGAATCAGCTTCTCCCTGAAGCTAGGACAGCAGTCCCTGCCCATCTTCCCAAAACATCTGAAACCCTACCTCTTCAAAGAATATCTTAAATAATCCCACAGCACCCCCCCGTAATAAATAAAAAAAAAATATATATATATATATACTGTAATCCCACAGCACCTGTTGTATTCGGCGCATGTGGCAAATAACATTTGATTTGATATTTTAAAAAAATGCCTTTCGTGAACTAACACTCGCACTTGACTTTTTTTTCCCGCTTACTAGCACTGACTTTGCTGCTACTAAAATTGAGGAAAGTGTACTTACTATGACTAAGATATGTGGTTTCCCACCTAGCTATTGTAAGATGAATGCGCTTAACTGTAAGTCACTCTGGATAAGAGCGTCTGCTAAATGACTAAAATGAAAGACGTGTGCGGTCTACACCGATCGATGTGGAAAATAGAAAATACTTAGTAAAATGGGAATGAACATTATAAATGAATGTATGGTAATACATGAATATACGTCATTTGTATTGCAAGGGTTTTATATTTACAAACTGTCCTTGTGAACAAGTCAAAACAGTACATAATGATAACTTTGAAGTAAGCATGTCCTTCCTTGGCACTTCCAACACAGTCTGGTTTCTCAACATCCTCTCTGGGAGAATTGTTTTTGTCGTCGGCTGGTTTTTCAGGACATCCTTGCTGATACTGTACACAAATTAAACCATTTGAGAAACTGGCAACTTAGTAGCTCTGACAGTGTCCCACGGGGGAGAACGCATAACATAACATTTTGTTCAGATTACAAGCAGAACTGTACCCTGTTCACTTGTTTACAGCATATAGTAGTTTGCTTGTTCACTCTCTGGGTTCCCCCACTGCGCTCTGACAGTGGGAGATCTACGGGAAGGTACGGTGGGCGCACACACACACACAGTCTCTACACCAGAACAGCAGATATCTGCTGCCTCCTCCTGAGCGAGGCGAAGCGTAGTTTGGAGGCGGTTGTCATGGACATGAGAATACACAGGAAGGGGTCCAGACAGCTGTGGAAGCAGCACAGACACACTGTAGTGCTGGAGTACACATACAGCTGTCCTCTCCACTGGTTGACAGCCTCACGTAATGGGCAATATGGAGGACGCCGCTGGGAGCGAAATACACAGTGAAGATGAGGAAGACCAGTGTACTGACCCTGATGAAGGGAGTCCAGTCAAGGCCCGAGCGACCCAGATGCAGCACCACCGCCACATGGGTCCAGGCACAGACCACAAAGGGCACGCAGAACCCTAAACAGGCCAGCCTTTAGGGCACCAGCAGGGCGTGGGAGTCCTCCTCCAGGGGCAGTATGTCGTGGCAAGTGGTGAAGCCCAGACTAGGCAGCAGGAAGCTCTCTCTCACAAGGAGCTCTGGCACCACAGCCACCCCAAACAGGCCCCACACCCCCAGGCTTGCCTCTACCGCCCAGGCTGTCTTGGGCAGCCACCTGTACAGGAAGGGCCTCACCACGGCCAGGTAGAGCTTGAGGCTGACACACACGATGGTGTGGGCAGAGCAGTAGATGTTGCTTTAGAAACAGGCGGTGACGACACGGCAGGCAGCTTCGCCAAACACCCAGTTGTTTCCGTTGAGGTGGTAGTGGACGCGGAGGACCAGGGAGAGCAGGAGGAGCAGGTCAGAGAGGGCCAGGCTCAGGTAGAGGACAGCCGTGGAGAAGGACCTGGCCCGGAGCCTCAGGAAGGCCAGGATATAAGCGTTGGAAGGGACGCCCACTGCCGTGGCCAGGAGGTAGGCTGAGGGGATGAGCCGGGTGCTGAGGAGCCCTGTGGTGTAGGCTACTGCAGGGTCCTCCAGCCTCACGTCCAGCCCAGGGGCCCCAGGGGACAGGTGGACCAAGCTGGGGGGCCCAGCCTCAGCCGTACAGTTGGTCTGGACTCTCCTGCCGTTGAACGTCCTTGGGTCCAACACAGCTAAGACGGTTGTTTTTGTCTTGTTGACTTTCTCCTCTGTGGTGAAATGGGGGGAAGAACATAGATTTTAATTCCGATGTGAGGTTTTCTACTTTGAATGCAGCTATTCACCTTTGACACACAGTATTGAATATAAATGTCATTATAATAATATATATATATATAGATATTTTTAAAGTTAGTTGGCATGAAATGCTGTTTAAAACATGCATGATGTTTTACACAACTTATACAAGATGTGTGACAACCTTATACTAGCTATTGTGTAGCTGATTTACTGGCAAACATTTAGGCATAACAAGCATGTTGTTGATGGAGGGGAAACAGAACTGGTGAAGCCCTACCAATAGGCAAAGTGGATACAAAGTCCCAATTGTAATATGAAATCCCAAGGCTTAAGAATTTTGTACTCTCTAAAATCCTATGGAGAAATGTAAAAAGAAAGTGACTTACCATTGTCCTGGAGAGACAGTCCTACCATCAGACAGAAGAGAATCCCAGACAGTATATTGGTCATGTCTCTCTCCTGTCTCCTCCACATTGTTGTTATTATTATCCCTGTATTATTCCAACTCAAAGTCCTCTAGTGTTTCTATAGACTTGCTATAGGCTAGTTGTCCAATATCAGGATCAACTAGCCGAAACTAGCCATCCAGACCGCTGGTTCACATGGTCAGGCAGGCTACTGTACTGGAAGTCCTTGCTGCACTGGTGTTGGCGCTGGACCGTGAGGCTGTGTGCATAGTGTGTGTGTATGCTGTGTGTGTATACTGAGTGGCGCAGTGGTCTAAGGCACTGCATCGCAGTGCTAACTGTGCCACTAGAGATCCTGGTTCGAATCCAGGCTCTGTCGCAGCCGGCCGCGACCGGGAGACTCATGGGCGGCGCACAATTGGCCCAGCGTCGTCCAGGGTAGGGGAGGGAATGGCCGGCAGGGATGTAGCTCAGTTGATAGAGCATGGCGTTTGCAACGCCAGGGTTGCGGGTTCGATTCCCACGGGGGGCAAGTATAAAAAAAAATATGTATTCACTAACTGTAAGTCGCTCTGGATAAGAGCGTCTGCTAAATGACTAAAATGTAAATGTAATGTAAATGTGTTTCCTGTCCAGGCTTGAAACTGAATTCCTACTCTCTACGTCTGACGCTATCTACTGATTCAGCCGAGTGGGAGGAGATGGTCCTAATAGTTTACTTTTTACAGTTTGTTGTCATTCCTCAAATGTTTTTTTTTGTGCAGGTTTCTGAAGTCTTTCAGTTTTCTGTGACTGAAAATGTGGCTTGTCTAATGCAAAATTACTAATGTTAGAGTAAAAAGATTGTCAGCTTGAGTAACATCAAACATACAGTTGTAGCAGTATGATGATTTCAAAACCCAAGCTTCCTGGAACAGTTTCCATTAACCTACTTTGACCTTCAGTATTCCACTTGAGTCACACACATTTTGATTACACATAATCAGAACTAAACTCAGCAAAAAAATAAACGTACTCTCACTGTCAACTGCGTTTATTTTCAGCAAATTTAACATGTGTAAATATTTGTATGAACATAACAAGATTTAACAACTGAGACATAAACTGAACAAGTTCCACAGACATGTGACTAACAGAAATTGAATAATGTGTCCCTGAACAAAGGGGGGGGGGTCAAAATCAAAAGTAACAGTCAGTATCTGGTGTGGCCACCAGCTGCATTAAGTACTACAGTGCATCTCCTCCTCATGGACTGCACCAGATTTGCCAGTTCTTGCTGTGAGATGTTACCCCACTCTTCCACCAAGGCACCTACAAGTTCCCAGACATTTCTAGGGGGAATGGCCCTAGCCCTCACCCTCCGATCCAACAGGTCCCAGACGTGCTCAATGGGATTGAGATCCGGGCTCTTCGCTGGCCATGGCAGAACACTGACATTCCTGTCTTGCAGGAAATCACGCACAGAACGAGCAGTATGGCTGGTGGCTTTGTCATGTCAGGATGAGCCTGCAGGAAGGGACCACATGAGGGAGGAGGATGTCTTCCCTGTAACGCACAGCGTTGAGATTGCCTGCAATGACAACAAGCTCAGTCTGATGATGCTGTGACACACCGCCCCAGACCATGACGGACCCTCCACCTCCAAATCGATCCCACTCCAGAGTACAGGTCTCCGTGTAACGCTCATTCCTTTGACGATAAACGCGAATCCGACCATCATCCCTGGAGAGACAAAACCGCAACTCGTCAGTGAAGAGCACTTTTTGCCAGTCCTGTCTGGTCCAGCGACGGTGGGTTTGTGCCCATAGGCGACGTTGTTGCCGGTTGTGTCTGGTGAGGACCTGCCTTATAACAGGCCTACAAGCCCTCAGTCCAGCCTCTCTCAGCCTATTGCGGACAGTCTGAGCACTGATGGAGGGATTGTGCATTCCTGGTGTAACTCGGGCAGTTGTTGTTGCCATCCTGTACCTGTCCCGCCATCCTGTACCTGTCCCGCAGGTGTGATGTTCGGATGTACCGATCCTGTGCAGGTGTTGTTACACGTGGTCTGCCACTGCGAGGACGATCAGCTGTCCATCCTGTCTCCCTGTAGCGCTGTCTTAGGCGTCTCACAGTACGGACATTGCAATTTATTGCCCTTCCACATCAGCAGTCCTTATGCCTCCTTGCAGCATGCCTAAGGCACGTTCATGCAGATGAGCAGGGACCCTGGGCATCTTTCTTTTGGTGTTTTTCAGAGTCAGTAGAAAGGCCTCTTTTAGTGTCCTAAGTTTTCATAACTGTGACCTTAATTGCCTACCGCCTGTAAGCTGTTAGTGTCTTTAACGACCGTTCCACAGGTGCATGTTCATGAATTGTTTATGGTTCATTGAACAAGCATGGGAAACAGTGTTTAAACCCTTTACAATGAAGATCTGTGAAGTTATTTGGATTTTTACGAATTACCTTTGAAAGAAAAAGGGATGTTTCTTTTTTTGCTGAGTTTACAATTTTCAAGTTAAAAGTATGGTAACAGAAGTTCCTATTTAGCGTTGGTCTGTATGTTATGTTTGTGCTTGTACAAGTTCTTGCTTGTCTTATGCATGTCTTAAAAGTATTTAAATACTGTATGGTCAGTGGGGAATTCACTGGTCAAAAGCAGATCCACTTCCTGACAGAAACCAAGGGGGCCTGTTTTCTCTTGACTTCCTTCCTGCCTTTTGTGTCATTTGGGAGACAACCTCTCTGCTCCCAAAGGTCTCCATAATTAGTCTGTGAAGGAAAGAGTTGGTCAGGCAGGCTGAATACATGTTCAGTGTGGTTTCTCTCCTGTTTTTGGTGGTATTTGTGTTTGAGCCATGGACCCATGACCAATGGTGTGGACTGAGCTGAGGATGTTTTGGCCATTAACTAACAATCAGTGTTTTTACATTTTCCCTCAGGTCTTACCTCTGGACACAGATGAAATGGTAGAGCTTCTTGTTCATGCTGGCGCTGTCTTTGTAGCTGTTTAAGTGCTTCATACCTGGGTTTCAAAAACTTACAATCTTTACAAAAACATTATCTGTGCCTGTTTGAGCTTGCCTGTCTTAATAAATCAATAGAAAATATCCCAAAATGCGAAGTATTTGAACCCAGGCATTTTTTGTTGTTTTTGTTTTTAAATGTGCTGTCTTGGTTAGTGCTTGGAAGAAGAGCATTCAGTTAGGGCTCAATCCTGACTTGAGATCTGTGGTCGTAGCTCAAATGCTTGATTTACCAGAAAGTTCAAATTCTGTGTGTACATCTCAAGCTGCCAATGTATTTGTCTCTGTGGTCTACCACTCTGAAAAGTAGAGGTTGACTCTGTGTGTCTGTCTGTGTTTGTGTTTGTCTGTGACTCCAGAGCTCGGGGGATGAGTCTGCTGTGCTGTGGCTCGACCAGATTCAAGAAGGGATACACACAGCCAACCAAGATGAAGAGGAGGCTCTCACATGTAGGCACACCATGCTCACTCCCAACCATTCACTCAAAGCCAAGAACAAATAATGTATTAGTAGTTCTTCACATCACCATTCAAATGTCATAACTTCAACCACTGGATAAGCGCGACTGCTAAATGACCAAAATGTAAAATGTCATAACTGTTCCTGTGTGTGTTTCGTCTGTGGCAGTGGCTGGAGCAGTGGCGGACATCAACAGGGAGGTGGCGGAGGGGGACTCCCAGACCACCCTACAGGCCCTCCAGTCTCCCCTGGCAGGGCTGAGAGGGGTTCTGTCTGAGTGTGCAGACACCTACCAAACACAGCTGGCCCAGTGCCAGGACCTCAACACTACCACTGGTAACCTGGCATACAATCAGTTTATTTATGGATATTTGTTCTCTTGTCAACACACCCCCTCTCACACAAATCAATACATTACCCTCCCAACTTCTAATGTGTAACTTACATTTTAGTCATTTAGCAGACGCTCTTATCCAGAGCGACTTACAGTTAGTGCTTTCATCTTAAGATAGCTAGGTGGGACAACCACGTATTACAGTCAACTTATCACAGTCATATATCACAGTCAACTTTTGTGTAAATCATGCATTTGGCGGTTAGTGAATGATGTTCAGGTGTTTCCTCTAGCAGGCAGCAGTGAGAGTGTGATGTTCAGGTGTTGTTTCCTCTAGCAGGCAGCAGTGAGAGTGTGATGTTCAGGTGTTGTTTCCTCTAGCAGGCAGCAGTGAGAGTGTGATGTTCAGGTGTTGTTTCCTCTAGCAGGCAGCAGTGAGAGTGTGATGTTCAGGTGTTGTTTCCTCTAGCAGGCAGCAGTGAGAGTGTGATGTTCAGGTGTTGTTTCCTCTAGCAGGCAGCAGTGAGAGTGTGTGGGTGAAACACCGTATCAAGGACAGTTATGACTACTACTACAACCTGGAGAGCAGAGAGGGGACCTGGGAGGAGCCAGAGGACTTCAAACACAACAGCACACAGCTCAACAGAGAGGAGATACAGGTTCCTATCATATATATGTTGGATACATTAATATTATTATTTCTATATAAAAATATATGTATTATTCTTGGTGCATGGCACAGACAACAAAATATGTAAGACAGAAGTTGGCAGAATAACATTCTCCATCCATAGCACAAAGAACACTTCACCATTAAAATAAATGTATAATGCATTACAACAATAGATTAGTTTTAATGTGTATGTGTCTTCTGGTCAGAGTGTGGTTGGAGGTGTGACAGCGGAGTATAACAGGGAACAGTTATGGTTGGCCAACGAGGCCCTGGTAACCCAGCTACAGGCCAGGATCAGAGGTTACCTGGTGAGGAGAGCTCACGCCCAGAGACTGGACTACTTACTACAACAAGAACCACACGTGGTCCGACTACAGGTACTATACTTACTCATATGTTCTACACCAACTGGTTTATTAAGTCAAACAAGAATTTCATATCTACAGTTAAGATTCACATACTGTTTTTGTAGTTTACTCACACACATGGATGATTTTAATTTCCTCATGTTTGTGTCTAGGCCTCCTGGAAGGGCTACAAACAGAGGAAGGTATACAAAGACAGACTCAACGTGCTGCAAAGCAACGTGGGGACTGTCGTCAAGGTAACAAGTTAGACTTGGAACTGTGAGCCTTATTTGAAAAGAGAACATTAGTTTGAAACGGTGAGAAATAATGTCAATAATTAGGAGAGAAGTCACATAGTTTCACCTCAACAGAAACACACAGCTACGAGTTGCTAACATTGTTTTATTCCTCCCGGTCCAGCTTCAGTCATTTGTTAAGATGTGGAGAGCTAAAAGTAAATACTCTCAAAGACTGCAGTATTTCAAAGACCATGTGAGTAACACAACACCTACATTAAAAATGAGGGTTTATGTCATTGAGATGTAGTCATATAATGACTCCTATTATTCCTCAGTGATATTTACTGAAGATTGATTCCTTTCTGTCTTCTTTGTATGTTTTACATTTTAGTAATTTAGCAGACGCTCTTATCCAGAGCGACTTACAGTTAGTGAGTGCATACATTTTTATTTATTTTTGTTTCATACTGTTCATTATGTTCAGGAAAAAGAAATAGTGAAGATCCAGGCTTTCCTCAAGGCTAACAAAGCCAGAGACGACTACAGAACACTCAGTGAGTTTAGACAACATTTAATACGTCACACAGTTTCAAAGTTACGATTTTAAAGAGAGATGGAACTACTTGAACTTCTCTGATGCAATGCTAAACCAATGTGTGTGTGTGTCTGTCTACCTGTCTACCTGTGTCTGTCTGTCTCTCTCTGCCCTGTAGCCGGGGCCCAGGACCCTCCTCTTTCGGTGGTGCGTAAGTTCGTCCACCTACTGGAACAGAGCAGCCTGGACCTGCTGGAGGAACAGGAAGTGACACGGCTCAGGGAGGAAGTGGTCACGAAGATCCGCTCCAATCAGCAGATGGAGAAAGACCTCAACCTGATGGACATTAAGATCGGCTTACTGGTCAAGAACAGGATCACCCTACAGGTGACATTTATAGTTTTACACACCGAGGGAACACAACTGACAAACAGTGCTTTTCAACTCAACTGAGAAACGATGCTTTTAAACAACAGACCTGCTACAGTTTCCCAAACCATTTGCCTTATGTTGCTGATAACAACTGCTTCTGGAGACAGCACTTTATTGTCTACAATAGTCATAGGCCTGCTGCTCAGATACTTTGATAATGCATCCCCCTTCCTGTCTTCCTTAAAGCTATCACTGATCAAACACAACTGGATAGGTGAGAAGGGCCTTTTCCATGCTGCTGCTTCTGTTTAACATGGGTACTGTCCGTCTTCCCAGGATGTGGTGTCTCACAGTAAGAAGCTGAAGAAGAAGAGTAAAGAGGAGCTGGCTGCAGGGAACAGTCAGGGCATCAAGGGCCTGAGCAAAGGCAAAAGGAAGAAACTAGAGGCCTACCAGCATCTCTTCTACCTGCTGCAGGTGAGTTCTAAACACACACACTTAGACATGCGCACACACACATACACACAAACTCTTTTACCCCTATGTCCTCTCCTGCTCTACAGACCAACCCTTCATACTTGGCCAAGCTGATCTTCCAGATGCCACAGAACAAGTCCACTAAGTTCATGGACACAGTGATCTTCACCCTGTATAACTATGCCTCCAACCAGAGAGAGGAGTACCTGCTTCTCAAACTCTTCAAGACCGCTCTGGAGGAGGAGATCAAGTGAGTGGAACTCTCCACCTGTCCCAAATCGTACACATCCCTTATACAGTTACTATAGATGGTCTCGCCTGGGTGCCTTTGTTTCTCTATGCTAATTTTTGCTAGCTCATTTGGTCAGATAAGGCAACGATGTACAGTAGCACTGTTTAATGCAACAGTCAACCAGGCTACTAGGGAATCCACTGTCCCCCTTGTTCATAACTCAAGGACCCTCTCCAATCATATACAGTATTATATATAATTTGTTCTTAAATTGGTGTCTGATGTTTGCTGATTGAATATGAATATAAAGGAATAATAAAGTTGTATGATAAAAAGTATCTCTCCCCCTCAGGTCCAAGGTGGACCAGATCCAGGACATCGTGACCGGGAACCCCACGGTCATCAAGATGGTGGTGAGCTTCAACCGCGGAGCCCGCGGTCACAACACACTGAGGCAGCTGCTGGCGCCTGTCATCAAGGAGATCATCGAGGACAAGGGCCTGGGCATCAACACCAACCCAGTGGATGTGTACAAGGCCTGGGTCAACCAGCTGGAGACCAACACTGGAGAGGCCAGGTGGGGGGCACACACACACTAGTGCTGAGTGATTAACCAACATTTCGGTTTATTTTCGGTTTTTAAATAACTAAACTCAGCAAAAAAAGAAACGTCCTCTCACTGTCAACTGCGTTTATTTTCAGCAAGCCTAACGTGTAAATATTTGTATGAACATAACAAGATTCAACAACTGAGACATAAACTGAACAAGTTCCACAGACATGTGACTAACAGAAATGGAATAATGTGTCCCTGAACAAAGGGGGGGTCAAAATCTAAAGTAACAGTCAGTATCTGGTGTGGCCACCAGCTGCATTAAGTACTGCAGTGCATCTACTCCTCATGGACTGCACCAGATTTGCCAGTTCTTGCTGTGAGATGTTACCCCACTCTTCCACCAAGGCACCTGCAAGTTCCCGGACATTACTGGGGAGAATGGCCCTAGCCCTCACCCTCCGATCCAACAGGTCCCAGACGTGCTCAATGGGATTGAGATCCAGGCTCTTCGCTGGCCATGGCAGAACACTGACATTCCTGTCTTGCAGGAAATCACGCACAGAACGAGCATTATGGCTGGTGGCATTGTCATGCTGGAGGGTCATGTCAGGATGAGCCTGCAGGAAGGGTACCACATGAGGGAGGAGGATGTCTTCCCTGTAACGCACAGCGTTGAGATTGCCTGCAATGACAACAAGCTCAGTCCGATGATGCTGTGACACACCGCCCCAAACCATGACGGACCCTCCACCTCCAAATCGATCCTGCTCCTGAGTACAGGCCTCCGTGTAACGCTCATTCCTTCGACGATAAACGCGAATCCGACCATCACCCCTGGTGAGATAAAACCGCGACTCGTCATTGAAGAGCACTTTTTGCCAGTCCTGTCTGGTCCAGCGACGGTGGGTTTGTGCCCATAGGCGACGTTGTTGCCGGTGATGTCTGGTGAGGACCTGTCTTACAACAGGCCTACAAGCCCTCAGTCCAGCCTTTCTCAGCCTATTGCGGACAGTCTGAGCACTGATGGAGGGATTGTGCGTTCCTGGTGTAACTCGGGCAGTTGTTGCCATCCTGTACCTGTCCCGCAGGTGTGATGTTCGGATGTACCGATCCTGTGCAGCTGTTGTTACACATGGTCTGCCACTGCGAGGACAATCAACTGTCCGTCCTGTCTCCCTGTAGCGCTGTCTGAGGCGTCTCACAGTACGGACATTGCAATTTATTGCTCTGGCCACATCTGCAGTCCTCATGCCTCCTTGCAGCATGCCTAAGGCACGTTCAAGCAGATGAGCAGGGACCCTGGGCATCTTTCTTTTGGTGTTTTTCAGAGTCAGTAGAAAGGCCGCTTTAGTGTCCTAAGTTTTCATAACTGTGACCTTAATTGCCTACCATCTGTAAGCTGTTAGTGTCTTAACGCCCGTTCCACAGGTGCATGTTCATGAATTGTTTAGGGTTCATTGAACAAGCATGGGAAACAGTGTTTAAACCCTTTACAATGAAGATCTGTGAAGTAATTTGGATTTTCACGAATTACCTTTGAAAGACAGTGTCCTGAAAAAGGGACGTTTCTTTTTTTGCTGAGTTTAGTTGACTGACGTCGGTTCAATTGTTATTTTTCTGTGCGCTCAACGCGCCGTGTGCCATTTCTCTAGAGAGATTTCGCTCTGGGACATGTTGTCCAACTCATCATAGTTAAGTGCAGAAAATGTGGCAATTAACTACAATGACCAGAATCCATTGGGGGCCGGCAGATGTGTTCTTATTATACCTCAGTGCCGCAGACAGACACGGAGAGGAAGAGCGATGGACACGAGAGGGATAGAGAGCGGTTGCTTAGGTGTTTCTCTACCCGAAAATACATCTAATTGATTGATAGTTGTTGTTTGGCAGTCTTAAAAGTATGCCTTATCTACTTTGAAGAACTACTGAAATAGAGATTTCGTAAGGCAGCTAGCCAGCTAGGCTAGCCTACCAGCCTGAAGGATGACTCTTTGGGGAGCACAGAGATAGATAGATGGCTGGCTGCTACTGCCTGAGCAGAGATGAGATGATGACTAGGAATAAAATAATAAGTCATCAAATAAAAAATTTAATATACACAAGAACTGAAATATTTTACCAAAGTAATGTATAGCTCAATTGGTAGAGCATGGCGCTTGTAACGCCAGGGTAGTGGGTTCGATCCCCGGGACCACCCATACCTAAACATTTATGCCCCATACCTAAACATTTATGCGCACATGACTGTAAGTCGCTTTGGATAAAAGCGTCTGCTAAATGGCATATTATTATATTATTATTAACAAGTGATATGCAGTAATGGGCAGTCACTACCATCATTGTGGTTTTATAAATAAAATAATAAAGTCGTCGTCATACTAAAAACATATGTAATATACACAACTAAAATATTTTCATTTGGTAAAGCAATGTGAATAAATTAGGCCTAATAAGTGATAGTAATGGGAAGTCACTACCATCAATTGTTTTACAGCATTGAACCCACATAGTGCATTTATTGTTAGCCCTGGGTTCAAATACTATTTAGGGTATTTCAATAACTTTCAAAGACATTTGGAAGTAAGTATTTAGATATGTTTTATTTGAAAATACACTTACTCAAATACACTCCCATGCATTTAACCCAGGCATTTGAAAATAGTATTTGAAAATACTTCAAATAGTAGGCTATTTATAGGAAATTATTTGAAAATACTTCCAATAGTCGGGCCACGTTATTTGAAAGTACTCAAATACACAGAAAATAAGTATTTTAAATAATCAAATACAATTAAGTACTGTATTTGAACCCAGGTCTGACACACACATGCACACACACACATACACACATTGACCTCACTGTTGTCCTGCCTCTCTCAGTAAACTGCCCTACGAGGTGACCCCGGACCAGGCCATGTCACACAAGGAAGTGCGCGCCAGGCTGGAGTCCTCCAGTCAGGCGCTGCGGACGGCCACAGACAAAGTGCTCAACTCCATCGTGTCATCACTGGATAACATCCCGTAAGTCTCAGGCCTTTTTGGAATTCTTTAAAAATACACACGTCTTTCTTTCCTTCCTTTTCTCTCTTGATGCAATCACTGATCTGACATCAGTAGTTCTGTAAAAGCTATGTAGCAGAACTCCAATAGTGATAGATCAGTGATCACTCCAAGGGAGGATGGAAGGATGCATTTTGAAGGTGAAGCTGTATGGGAACAGGACTAGACAACATCCTGTCAGTCTGGGCCAGGGCAGAAACCCAAACTGTCAGTGTGCGCCCCAAATGGCACCCTATGCACTATAAAGGGGACAGGGTGCCATTTGGTCTAAGGGGCAGTGGTCTAAGGCACTGCATCGCAGTGCTAGCTGTGCCACTAGAGATCCTGGTTCGAATCCAGGCTCTGTCGTAGCCGGCCGCGACCGGGAGATCCATGGGGCGGCGCACAATTGGCCCAGCGTCGTCCAGGGTAGGGGAGGGAATGGCCGGCAGGGATGTAGCTCAGTTGGTAGAGCATGACGTTTGCAACGGCCAGTATGAAAAAATAAAAAAATAATGTATGCACTCACTAACTGTAAGTCGCTCAGGATAAAAGCGTCTGCTAAAATGACTAAAATGTAAATTTGGGAGGCAACCATGTGGTGTGTTTATGGAAGGGTAAACAAAACCATGCTTATAGAGGGTTAGAAACCATCCATGTTGCTGGTTTAGACAACTGTTGACTCCACACTCTGCAGTGCTCAATTTACTCCATAGTGGGTCAACCATGGTATTATGTTATACAACAGACCAAACTACACCCCTCATTCTGAAATGGTCATGGTCCCCTGCATTTTATGTTATTGCTTCCTATCATTTGTGCATCAATTCACTGTGTTGTGTATCTATGTAATGCCTGTCAATTTTACATCATTTCCATGTTTTGTTTTGCATGTAGCTATGGCATGAGATACATTGCAAAGGTCCTGAAGCATTCCCTTCATGAAAAGTTCCCTGATGCTACAGAGGATGAGTTGTTGAAGGTATAAGACCTGAGTGTTACATGTTACATTAGATCTTTCCTTTGCTGTTCATATACCTTCCATGCATATTGCTGATATTGTTGTGGATATTGTTATGGTTCCTCTAGTGTTCACTGACACAATCGTCCCCATGCATATCATCCAGCTCCAGTTTGCACTGGTTAATACAGGTCCTTAGATATAACAGCCCTTTGGGAATCTATACAGCCACGTTTAACGGAGTGTGTCGGCTGTCAGATTGTAGGGAACCTGCTCTACTACCGCTACATGAACCCAGCCATAGTGGCTCCGGACGGCTTCGACATCATCGACATGTCAGCCGGAGGTCAGCTCCACTCTGACCAGCGTCGAAACCTGGGCTCCGTGGCCAAGATGCTGCAGCATGCCGCCGCCAACAAGCTGTTCGAGGGAGAGAATGCCCACATGACCTCCATGAATAACTACATCTCCCAGACCTACCAGAAGTTCAGGTGATAGTAAAGAACTACAACTCCCAAGCCTATTGGCTAACGTTCACTTTCACTCCGGATAGAACTGCTCATAGAGAGAAATGTTCCATCTAATAAAGCAGAAGGGAATCAGATAAGAAAAAGAGAGGGCTGTAGCAGTAAATGCTTGGGAGGTCACAGAAAGGTCAGAACAGGGTTAAGTTGACATGTGAGCGGAGGTGAGCCAGAGGTGAGCCAGGAGAAAGAGTCTGTGTGATAGTGCAGTGTCGGCAAGGAAAATGGGGTAGTGTGTCTTCACTCAAACTCAACATTAGAGACACACACACACACACACACAGAGAGAAAGGGACACAGGGTTGCGTTCCCAGAGTTCTCTGCCCCTCCCTCCAATCAGAATTGACTCATCTTTACTTGAAATCAGTTAGAACTCCAGTCACTGAAAACCACAACTGTCAATTTTCTTGAAGAAACCCTGATTCAACAGGATATGTTTAGTCTTTAAGCCGTTATGTTGATTTCAATATTATTTGTTGTTTTGGGCTAGATATCAGAAATATCTGGTTCCTTGTAAACTGATGATATTACTATTACCCATGTGTCCAGTTATCTTCGGAAATAACCTGAATGCTTTGATCCTGTCTTGCAGGGTGTTTTTCCAGGCTGCGTGTGACGTCCCCGAGCCAGAGGAGAAGTTTAACGTGGATGAGTACTCTGATATGGTGACTCTGAGCAAGCCTGTCATCTACATCTCTATAGATGAGATCATCAACACACACTCGGTACGCCCAGGCTATGGCTGCATCCCAAATGGCACCCCATTTCCTATATAGTGCACTAACTTTGACCAGAGCTCTATGGGCCCTGGTCAAAGGTAGTGCACTATATATGGAATAAGGTGCCATTTGGGATGTGACCTAGGACTCTACTGCCCCTCTCTGGAACCAAAGGAACTCTCTCCCTCCTTTTTTCTCCTTGTCTCCTTCATCTTCCCCTCTTTCTCCCCTTCTCTTATCTCCATATCCTGGGTAAGGGAGTGGTAATGGTGACAGATCTCTCGTGTAGAACGGAGGACATCAGAGGTTCTAGACGCCTCAGATGAGAGGTCTTTATCTGTCTACCGATAAAGAGAGGGATGGAGGGCTGAGCGTGATCTAGAAAAACAGGGCTGACCTCATAAACTGTTATCTCACACTGAGCTTACATACATCTTGAGCTGGAGAGGCCTAGGGTTGGAGAAGAGCGTGTCTAGTAGATAACACAAAAGTGTTGTGTGTGTGTCCTAGCTAGTGTTAACCATGTGTGTGTCCTAGCTAGTGTTAACCATGTTGTGTGTGTGTCCTAGCTAGTGTTAACCATGTTGTGTGTGTCCTAGCTAGTGTTAACCATGTTGTGTGTCCTAGCTAGTGTTAATGATGTTGTGTGTGTCCTAGCTAGTGTTAACCGTGTTGTGTGTGTGTGTCCTAGCTAGTGTTAACCGTGTTGTGTGTGTGTGTCCTAGCTAGTGTTAACCGTGTTGTGTGTGTGTCCTAGCTAGTGTTAACCATGTTGTGTGTGTGTCCTAGCTAGTGTTAACCATGTTGTGTGTGTGTGTCCTAGCTAGTGTTAACCGTGTTGTGTGTGTGTGTGTGTCCTAGCTAGTGTTAACCATGTTGTGTGTGTGTGTCCTAGCTAGTGTTAACCATGTTGTGTGTGTGTCCTAGCTAGTGTTAACCATGTTGTGTGTGTGTCCTAGCTAGTGTTAACCATGTTGTGTGTGTGTGTGTCCTAGCTAGTGTTAACCATGTTGTGTGTGTGTGTGTCCTAGCTAGTGTTAACCATGTTGTGTGTGTGTGTGTGTGTGTCCTAGCTAGTGTTAACCATGTTGTGTGTGTCCTAGCTAGTGTTAACCATGTTGTGTGTGTGTGTGTGTGTGTGTGTGTCCTAGCTAGTGTTAACCATGTTGTGTGTGTCCTAGCTAGTGTTAACCATGTTGTGTGTGTGTCCTAGCTAGTGTTAACCATGTTGTGTGTGTGTCCTAGCTAGTGTTAACCATGTTGTGTGTCCTAGCTGGTGTTGGAGCACCTGGAGGCCATCTCCCCCGACCACAATGACCTGCTGCATGAGCTGCTGGAGGACCTGGGGGACGCGCCTGATGTGGAGGCACTGCTGGGTACCACAGACACCACCACACTATACCTCTTGCACTCCACAGTTCCTCCCAAACATTAAGAAACACCCGGCATTATAAGTTACAAGATCCATTTACAGGGCAGAATCCTAATTTGTGATACGCATGTTTTACAAAAACGTCTGTATAAATCATGTAAGGTTTCTACAAACAGTCTCAGAATGAGTCCGGAAGCTGCCTGCAGGGAGAGCTAAGCATGTTTGTCTTTTCTCAAGGTGAAGGAGCCGTGGATCCTAACAATCCCAACAAGGAGAGCACCCTGAGTCAGCTGGCTAAGACGGAGATCTCCCTCACACTCACCAACAAGTTTGAGCTGCTGGAGGGAGATGACAAGGACACGAAAGGCCTGATGATGAAGTAAGACATTGGATGAGTCCCAAATGGTCCACAATGCACTGGGGCAGAAAACAGGAAGTGTGTTTGAGTGGTGTCATGCCCTACTGCAGGGTCAGGGAATGGGACAACGGGACAGTGGCATGTCCATTGTGTGTGTGTTAACATAGCAAGATGTTTGCTCTCCCCCTGAGCCCAGTGCAAAGCAGAGGCCAGAGCTCAACACTGCCATTTTATTTTCAAACCAAATCAACAACACTTAAATGTTTGAGGAGAGCTACGCTGTTTAGTTGAAATTTCATTAAAATCCTGTTTAGTTGAAATTACATTATAATCCTCTCTCTCTCGCTCTCTCTCAGGACTAAGAAGCTGATAGTAGATGTGATCAGGATGCAGCCAGGAGACACTCTCCCAGAGACCCTGGAGACCCCAGCCTCTGCCCTCCAGGTGATGTCATCATCATGACCCCTATACCAGCCCAGCCAACCACACACCTCAAATAGCCTACTTCTCTATCAAAGTGGTTTTATTTTCATGCTTTTCCCTTTGTGCCGTGCCGGGGTGGGAAAGACTAGTCATGCTAACTTTCCTTTCTGTTTTTGTGTGTCTGCCTCTCTTCCTACCTGTGCTGTCCTGTGCTGTCCTGTGCTGTGGTGCAGGAGTGTGAGCATGCTAAGTTGGTGGCACTGCGTGCGGTGCAGGACGCCCAGACCCCAGAGGGGCTGAAGAGCAGCCAGGCGGTGCTGGAGGACAGACAGCTGCCTCTAGAGCAGAAGAAGAGGAAGATCCTCCGCAACCTCCGAACCCTGGAGCAGGCTGGCCTCGTCACCGCTAGCAACAAGTACCAGGACCTCATCAATGACATCTCCAAGGTACGAACACACACGCGCGCAAACACACACAAGCACAGAGACACATGCACACTGATGCCCTTCAGAGTTTGTGTCGTAGATAACCAATTTAACCAATCATGTCCCTTCTGTGTGTGATTGACAGGACATTCGTTACCAGAGACGCTACAGACAGAGGAGGAAGGCGGAGCTGGTGAAGCTCCAGCAGACACTGAGTGCGCTCAACTCCAAGACAGCATTCTATCAGGACCAGACCAACTACTACGATACTTACATCAAGACCTGCCTCGACAACCTCAACAGGAAGTGAGTGTTCCCTACAAAACCCATCCCTCGCCGCTAATCATAAGTCGAAGTTCATCTGAACTTCAAGTCAACAAGGATCTAGAGATAGAAAGGAGGGATTGGTTTGGAATTGGGCCATATAGGCTAGTTTTGAAATACATTGTCATTGCTGTTGTCATTGAAGTTTGATCATGGCCCCATTCAAGACATGATGTGTGAGGTATGTATGTTTGTGTGACTTCCATGGGTGTGTCTTATCTGGTGTGTGTGTGTGTGTGTCCATAGGAACGCGCGGCGGTCCATCAAGCTAGACAGGAAAGTGGAGGAGAAGGGCAGTAAGAAGTGGAAGCATCAGTCTCTGAAGTACACGGCGGCCCGACTGCACGAGAAGGGAGTGATCCTGGAGATAGAGGGGCTGCAGACCAACCAGTGAGTGGCTGGTCCTAGCTAGCTTAGCATTGTGCAGTGACATCAGCTTTCCGAAACCGGAGTAGTATTCATTTGTACACACTATTTCAAACCGTAGCAAAATGTTATGCAACGGGGAAACTTTTTACAACAAACAGCTATGGTTTTGTGATTTGAGGTAGTGTGTGGTTGACTTGGAGTATAGACGGGTGTGTTGTTTAGCAACAAAACTGATGCGTGCACATCTTCGGGGCGAAACAGAGGAGGTTGCCTTAGAATCATAGGACTATATTGTAAACTATATTTCGTATGCAAATGTTTATTGAAAACATACTGTAAATACATTTGCACAATAAGCATTTGTTGTCTCTCAAATATATTGTTACAGTTGTTAGTTAGCTAGCTAGCAAATTCTTGCCATATTATCATAGACATGACATCAGTCAAAACACCTCAAAACAAGACATGGTATCAAGAACAAGATACAACTGAAACAAGCGACCTACGATTCCCCACATGGCAGCTTCTTGTCATTGTTGCTAGCGATCTGACCGTTTAGAATCATAACAGCAGATGTCCTTCCTGAAGTGAGTTGGTACCATACTAGGTCTCGGGTATTGTGGTAGTCAAGGGAACATTCTCCAATACTTACACAAAGGCATGAGTCTTTCATAGCTTTCACCAATCAGATCAGTGATATCTGGAAATAAAGGGAGGAAGGAAGGATGCATTGGTAAAGAATTGGGATGGGGACAAGGGCAGGTGTTTGATGTGAGGAGTGAGCTGTGTCAGCTCTGTGTGAGATAGGGAGGAAGGAACAACCTCATTAAGGGACATTGTCCATACAGACGCCCACCGTGTTCTGTCTCTCTCTCTGTCTTTTTTGCTCTATTCCCCACTCTCTTCTTCACTTTCTCTCTCCCTCTCTCTCTCCATCTCTCTGAACACTTGCTCCTGTCCTTCCTGTTTTGGCCAGGCTGTTCAAGCTAGAGTGGCGCTGAGGAGAGCCAAAGTCAGCTCCTGTGGCTCATCACTGCTCTGGGAGTTCCAGGCCATGTCAAAGAGGAAACCGAGAGCTAGTATCTAGAAGACATCGCTATGTCCTCTTTAAAGCCAGTTAAACACACAACACTATGGCCCAATATCGTCAAAGCATTTCAGAAAATAAACAAGGTGGAAACTTTTTGAGAAAATTGGATATCTAAGCTTTATATTTCTGATCAAAAATCAAGTCTGTCTGACATTGTGACCTGCAGACAATAGCAGGACTAGAGTTGATCATTATTTTACATTTACATTTTACATTTTAGTCATTTAGCAGACGCTCTTATCCAGAGCGATTTACAGGAGCAATTAGGGTTAAGTGCCTTGCTCAAGGGCACATTGACAGATTTTTCACCTAGTCGGCTCGGGGATTAGAACCAGCGACCTTTCGGTTACTGGCACTACGCTCTTAACGACTAAGCTACGCCCTCCGCCCATCTGTCTGTATCCTGTCTTTTCATTTGACTCATTAATTCAATCCCATGTTTTTGTCTTTTCTCTCAGGTTAAAAAATGTCATGTTTGACATCTCTCCCAGTGAGGAAGTTGGGGACTTTGAGGTGAAGGCCAAGTTTATGGGAGTTGAGATGGAAAAGGTCCAACTCCATTTCCAGGTGATGCTTTTCCCCAAAATTATGACGACTCATGGTTTTCAAGGCTCCTCACTCAGTCATGCTGACAGACTGATAGTTCCCTGTCCCTGTCTGTTGACTGTTTGTGTCTCTGTCTGTTGTCTCTGTCCCCGTCTAGGACCTCCTCCAGCCATAGTTCCATAATTATTTAAAAATATATATATTTTATCTATGACCGTAGTACCATAGTTGACTGTCTGATGTCTCTGTCCCTGTCTGTTGACTATCTGTGTCACTGTCCCTGTCTAGGACCTGCTCCAGCTGCAGTACGAGGGAGTGGCGGTGATGAAGATGTTTGACAAGGCCAAAGTCAACGTCAACCTGCTCATCTTCCTCCTCAACAAGAAGTTCTATGGAAAATGAGGGATTATTAAACCAAAGATGGAGGGGGAAAGATGGTGGGCATACGTGTGAAAGGATTGTGTGCCTTGTGACAAAGCAACAATTGGGATAGGACGTTTGAATGGTGCGTAACGTGTTCTGTATGTCTGACTGACCATCCTCAGGCTGGTGAGCCACACACACTGATTTGATTAATCACTTTATACCAAAATGAAGGTCACATTGAAATGTTACATCTGTTGCTTAATTATTTTTTATTTTTTTATGTTCAGTTTTCCACTGGGTAATTAATTGTACATGGAATATATTTTTCAAAAGTATATTATAATGACATTTACATTTGATATGTAGAAGTTATATACAGTGCATTCAGAAAGTATTCAGACCCTTGACTTTTTCCACATTTTGTTACTTTACAGCCTTATTCTAAAATTAATTAAATTGTTTTTTCCCCCCTCATCAATCTACACACAACAGCCCGTAATGACAAAGCAAAAACAGGTTTTTAGAAATGTTTGCTAATTTATAAAAAATGTTTTAACTGAAATAAACATTTACATAAGTATTCAGACTCTTTACTCAGTACTTTGTTGAAGCACCTTTGGCAGCGATTACAGCCTTGAGTCTTCTTGGGTATGTATACACCTGTATTTGGCCACTCAAGGACATTGAGACTTGTCCTGAAGCAACTCCTGTGTTGCCTTGGCTGTGTGCTTAGGGTCGTTGACCTGTTGGAAGGTGACCCTTCGCCCTAGTCTGAGGTCCTGAGAACTCTTGAGCAGGTTTTTTTTTTAGTCATTTAGCAGACACTCTTATCCAGATCGACTTACAGGAGCAATTAGGGTTAAGTGCCTTGCTCAAGGGCACATCGTCAGATATTTCACCTAGTCGGCTCGGGGATTAGAAGCACCGACCTTTCGGTTACTGGCACAACGCTCTTAACCACTAAGCTACCTGCCGCCCCTTTTCATCAAGGATCTCTCTGTACTTTGCTCTGTTCATCTTTCCCTCGATCCTGACTAGTCTCCCAGTCCCTTCCGCTGAAAAACATCCCCACAGCACAATGCTGCCACCACCATGCTTCACCGTAGGGATGGTGCCAGGTTTCCTCCAGACGTGACACTTAGCATTCAGGCCAAAGAGTTCAATTGTTGATTTCATTAGACCAGAAAATCTTGTTTCTCATGGTCTGAGAGTCTTTAGGTGCCTTTTGGCAAACTCCAAGCGGGCTGTCATGTTTCTTTTCCTGAGGAAGTGGCTTCCGTCTGGCCACTTTACCACTAAGCCCTGATTGGTGGAGTGCTGCAGAGATGGTTGTCCTTCTGGAAGGTTCTCCCATCTCCACTGAGGAGCTCTGTCAGAGTCACCATCGGGTTCATGGTCACCTCCCTGACCAAGGCCCTTCTCCCCAGATTGCCCAGTTTGGCCGGGCGGCCAGCTCTAGGAAGAGTCTTGGTGGTTCCAAACTTCTTCCATTTAAGAATGATGGAGGCCACTGTGTTCTTCGGTACCTTCAATGCTGCAGGCATTTTTTGGTACCCTTCCCCAGATCTGTGCCTCAACACAATCCTGTCTCTGAGTTCTATGGACAATTTTGCTCTGACATGCACTGTCAACTGTGGGACCTTGTATAGACAGGTGTGTGCCTTTCCAAATCATGTCCAATCAATTGAATTTACCACAGGTGGACTCCAATCAAATTGTAGAAACATCAAGGATGATCAATGGAAACAGAATGCACCTGAGCGCAATTTCGAGTCTCATAGCAAAGGGTCTGAAAACGTATGCAAGTAAGGTATTTCTGTTTTCTAAAAACCTGTTTTCGTTTTATCATTATGGGGTACTGTGTGTAGATTGATGAGGAAAACATAACATTTTAGGCTGTAAAGTAACAAAATGTGGAAAAAGACAAGGGGTCTGAATACTTTACGAATGCACTGTAAGGAAACACCACATTGTTATTGTCAAAAAAAGAAAGTATGTTTTTTTGTTTAAAAAAAGTATGTTTGGACAATGCACTACTGCCTAATGGTCAGAATGGGAGTTTAGACCGCAACATTCCATGTCCAGCTATAGCCAGCATGGATTTAAGTAGTTAACCAGTGCCTTTTTAATCCACATACAGTACATTGGGAAGCTGTGCCTCTTTTAAAGACTATTAATTAACAGTTATTCGTCCTAGTTTCACTGCTTTTTAAACAGATTGTACTGTCAAGTATAAATTAAAATAATTTCAAATGTTTTAATGAGGTTAAATCAAAATATCTGTATATGATTTGCTTGTTTGTTATAACAACTAACACTCAGTACTATAAGAAAATTATTTAAAAAGATAATTGTTTGGTCATTATAAATAATAAAGAATGATTCGTTTTTTAACTGTCAAACCCAACATGTATTTTAATTGGTTCTAAACGCTGACCATTAAGAAGGCCGACTGGAGTTTCCCCTCACACTTTTGCCTGCATAGTCAATTTAGGAGAACAGTAAATTACAGCCATGGTTTATTGGTTGTTAGACGTTTTGCTCTCCAAACTTCAGCCTATGCCACACAATGATATGTAAAATGTCTTTAGTTGTTTTGCTTCAGTGTTTATTTTCATAGAACAGTTAAACATTGAAGTTATGATACAAAAAAATTACATGAGGAAAATATTGACCCTTATGCTGATGCATTTAAACTGTTTTACGCAGCACTTTGGGTTTTGAAATGTGACATGGAATTTGCATTATGCATTGTCTGGAAAATAACACTTCACAGATAATGTGTTTTATGCGCAAACCAAAACAGATTTTCTGTTCCGAGTTGTCAACATGAACAACGCTGTTTCATACGTTGTCGCATCGATGTACAGAATTTAGAAAAAAAAAGTTTGTATATTGTCAACATATGAACTAATCCTCGGACTCAAACTGCTACTTGCAGGCTATATCCACGGGTTTTCCAATGCCGTTTTCCCGCAGAGGGCGCATAGACAGCAGCGGCAATGAGTTATGACCAGTGGTGTAAAGTATTTGAAGTGTTTTTACTTAAAGTACTACTTAAGTAGTTTTGGGTGGTATCTGTACTTTACTATTGATATTTTTGACAACTTTTACTTCACTACATTCCTATAGAAAATGTACATTTTACTCGATACATTTTCCCTGAGACCCGAAAGTACTCAATACATTAGGAACTAGCAGGACAGGAAACTGGTCCAATTAAAGCACTCCTCAAGAGATGATCCCTGTTCACTCTACTGCCTCTGATCTGGCGGATCAACTCGCTAAACACATACTCATTTGTAAATGATGTCTGTGTTGGAGTGTGCCCCTGGCTATCCATAAATTAAAATAACAAGGAAATTGTGCTGTCATTTTGCTTAATATAAGGAATGTGAAATGATTTATATTTTTATACTACAGTATATTTTAGCAATTACATTTTATTTTGATACATACAATACCGGTCAAGTTTTAGAACACCTACTCATTCAAGGGTTTTTCTTTATTTTTACTATTTTCTATATTGTAGAATAATAGTGAAGACATCAAAACTATGAAATAACACATATGGAATCATGCAGTAACCAAAAAAAGTGTTAAACAAATATATTTTATATTTGAGATTCTTCAAATAGCCACCCTTTGCCTTGATGACAGCTTTGCACACTCTTGGCATTCTCTCAACCAGCTTCACCTGGAATGTTTTTCTAACAGTCTTGAATGAGTTTCCACATATGCTTAGCACTTGTTGGCTGCTTTTCCTTCACTCTGTGGTCCGACTCATCCCAAACCATCTCAATTTGGTTGAGGTCGGGGGATTGTGGAGGCCAGGTCATCTGATGCAGCACTCCATCACTCTCCTTCTTGGTAAAATAGAATGTGTTGGGTCATTGTCCTGTTGAAAAACAAGTGATAGTCCCGCTAAGCCCAAACCAGATGGGATGGCGTATCGCTGCAGAATGCTGTGGTAGCCATGCTGGTTAAGTGTACCTTGAATTCTAAATAAATCAGACAGTGTCATCAGCAAAGCACCCCCACACCATAACACCTCCTCCTCCATGCTTTACGGTGGGAAATACACATGCGGAGATCAGCTGTTCACCCACATCGCGTCTCACAAGGACAATGGCGGTTGGAACCAGAAATCTCCAATTTGGACTCCAGACCAAAGGACAGATTTCCACCAGTCTAATGTCCATTGCTTGTGTTTCTTGGCCCAAGCAAGTCTCTTCTTCTTATTGGTGTCCTTTAGTAGTGGTTTCTTTGCGGCAATTCAACCATGAAGGCCTGATTCACACAGTCCCCTCTGAACAGTTGATGTTGAGATGTGTCTGTTACTTGAACTCTGTGAAGCATTTATTTGGGCTGCAATTTCTGAGGCTGGTAACTAATGAACTTATCCTCTGCAGCAGAGGTAACTGTGTCTTCCATTCCTGTGGCGGTCCTCATGAGAGCCAGTTTCATCATAGTGCTTGATGGTTTTTGTGACTGCACTTGAAGAAACTTTCAAAGTTCTTGAAATGTTCTGTATTGACTGACCTTCATGTCTTAAAGTAATGATGGACTGTCGTTTCTCTTTGCTTATTTGAGCTGTTCTTGCCATAATATGGACTTGGTCTTTTACCAAATAGCATACAGCCATGCAATCTCCATAGACAAACATTGGCAGTAGAATGGCCCGTACTGAAGAGGTCAGTGACTTTCAATGTGGCACCGTCATAGAATGCCACCTTTCCAACAAGTCAGTTCATCACATTTCTGCCCTGCTAGAGCTGCCCTGGTCAACGCGAAGTGGTAGGCCACAGAAGCTCACAGAACGGGACCGCCGAGTGCTGAAGCGCGTAAAAATCTTCTTCTGTCCTCGGTTGCAACACTCACTACAGAGTTACAAACTGCATTTGGATATAGCAGCAAAGTTGGGACCAACTCCATATTAATGCCCATGATTTTGGAATGAAATGTTTGATGAGCAGGTGTTTTGAAAACATAACGTCCAAAAAAAGTGGTCTCTTGGACCAGCACAATCACCACAGGACACCATTATATACTTTGCGCATAGGGACAGGGTAAGTTGTGCTGCCTTGGGGTAAGTGGGTAATGGTGCTGGTAGGTTTAATTAATGGAATGGGGGTGTGGTATATTGTATATCTTAAATGCATGCTTACATTCAAATATAGACTGTTCAATATCACTTACCCTTCCAATTGTCTGGGACCGGGATGTTGTTTGGATGTGCAAATTCATAGGCAAGTTCTCTGCATTTGAAGCCCATGAAACTGTTCCTCTAACTTCTTGATATGTTTAGCAAGCTCAGATTCCATGTCATCAGATAAGACCTTGTGTGCCTCTCCTACTCTAAGCCTCTCTTTCACACAGTTACATGTTCGTTAGATTTTTTTGGTCAATGAAGAGTGTCAAAAAAAAAATCATCCCTTGCTTCTGCGCAAATGGACTTCTTCCCTTCTCACACTTCCTTGGCTGCTCTCTCAAGAACCTTAAGGGGGGCTAGAGACCCCTGCTTGTTTTACATTTGTATACACGGGACATGAGGATGTATTCTCAGTAACAATACAAATGAACAAAATTGGGTTCATATGCATGACACATAGCAAAAATACTATGAATATTAGGCATAAAACAGACTAAATGTGATCATCCATTGTACAGTGAGGGAAAAAAGTATTTGATCCCCTGCTGATTTTGTACGTTTTCCCACTGACAAAGAAATGATCAGTCTATAATTTTAATGGTAGGTTTATTTGAACTGTGAGAGACAGAATAACAACACAAAAATCCAGAAAAACGCATGTCAAAAATGTTATAAATTGATTTGCATTTTAATGAGGGAAATAAGTATTTGACCCCCTCTCAATCAGAAAGATGTCTGGCTCCCAGTTGTCTTTTATACAGGTAACGAGCTGAGATTAGGAGCACACTCTTAAAGGGAGTGCTCCTAATCTCAACGTGTTACCTGTATAAAATACACCTGTCCACAGAAGCAATCAATCAATCAGATTCCAAACTCTCCACCATGGCCAATACCAAAGAGCTCTCCAAGGATGTCAGGGACAAGATTGTAGACCTACACAAGGCTGGAATGGGCTACAAGACCCTCGCCAAGCAGCTTGGTGAGAAGGTGACAACAGTTGGTGCGATTATTCGCAAATGGAAGAAACACAAAATAACTGTCAATCATCCTCGGCCTGGGGCTCCATGCAAGATCTCACCTCGTGGAGTTGCAATGATCATGAGAACGGTGAGGAATCAGCCCAGAACTATACGGGAGGATCTTGTCAATGATCTCAAGGCAGCTGGGACCATAGTCACCAAGAAAACAATTGGTAACACACTACACCGCGAAGGACTGAAATCCTGCAGCGCCCGCAAGGTCCCCCTGCTCAAGAAAGCACATATACAGGCCCGTCTGAAGTTTGCCAATGAACATCTGAATGATTCAGAGGAGAACTGGGTGAAAGTGTTGTGGTCAGATGAGACCAAAATCGAGCTCTTTGGCATCAACTCAACTTACCGTGTTTGGAGGAGGAGGAATGCTGCCTATGACCCCAAGAACACCATCCCCACCGTCAAACATGGAGGTGGAAACATTATGCTTTGGGGGTGTTTTTCTGCTAAGGGGACAGGACAACTTCACCGCATCAAAGGGACGATGGACGGGGCCATGTCCCGTCAAATCTTGGGTGTGAACCTCCTTCCCTCAGCCAGGGCATTGAAAATGGGTCGTGGATGGGTATTCCAGCATGACAATGACCCAAAACACACGGCCAAGGCAACAAAGGAGTGGCTCAAGAAGAAGCACATTAAGGTCCTGGAGTGGCCTAGCCAGTCTCCAGACCTTAATCCCATAGAAAATCTGTGGAGGGAGCTGAAGGTTCGAGTTGCCAAACGTCAGCCTCAAAACCTTAATGACTTGGAGAAGATCTGCAAAGAGGAGTGGGACAAAATCTCTCCCGAGATGTGTGCAAACCTGGTGGCCAACTACATTTACATTTAAGTCATTTAGCAGACGCTCTTATCCAGAGCGACTTACAGTTAGTGCATACATTTTTATACTGGCCCCCCGTGGGAATCGAACCCACAACCCTGGTGTTGCAAGCGCCATGCTCTACCAACTGAGCTACAGGAGGCCTACTACAAGAAACGTCTGCCAACAAGGGTTTTCCCACCAAGTACTAAGTCATGTTTTGCAGAGGGGTCAAATACTTATTTCCCTCATTAAAATGCAAATCAATTTATAACAACATTTTTTATGTGTTTTTCTGGATTTTTTTGTTGTTATTCTGTCTCTCACTGTTCAAATAAACCTACCATTAAAATTATAGACTGATCATGTCTTTGTCAGTGGGCAAACGTACAAAATCAGCAGGGGATCAAATACTTTTTTCCCTCACTGTATGGTGGCCATTGGCTCAACTTACATTTTTACATTTTAGTCATTTAGCAGATGCTCTTATCCAGAGCGTCCATACATTATTTTTATTTTTAATGTTATTTTTTATTTTTTCATACCCCCCGTGGGAATCGAACCCACAACCCTGGCGTTGCAAACGCCATGCTCTACGAACTGAGCTACATCCCCTGCCAGCCATTCCCTCCCCTACCCTAGACGACGCTGTGCCAATTGTGCGCCGCCCCATGGGTCTCCCGGTCGCGGCCGGCTACAACAGAGCCTGGATTCGAACCAGGATCTCTAGTGGCACAGCTAGCACTGCGATGCAGTGGCTTAGACCACTACGCCACTCACCCCACGCCACTCACAACTGCGCCACTTACCCCATGGCAAACATTTTGACTATGTTACCCAACACAGCTTGGATGCACTTTGCTAAGTTTAGGATGCACTTTGCTAGGTTTAGGACCTCATGTTGTAGCTTATAGAACAATCTTAAAAGTATCTACTTTGGTTTAGATACAAGCATCATGAAACCTATAACACATTCATTTCACTTTGTACAAATATTTTTTTGGGGACCTAACTTTACAAACTCCATGAAATGATGACCGCTTCTTAAATATTTGGTCACATGATTCATTTTGTGTATGGTTTCCTAGAAACAAGGGGTGGCTAAACTAACGCTTTGGCTCAACTTACCCCACTCTACCCCTACACTTAATTGTCTGCTGTGGCTTGCTTGCTATATCACTACCAGCTTTAAATGTTTACAGTGAGGCGTGTGTTGCACACCATGAAGTTACGGTTTCTCATCCAGCCATTAATTAGGCACTTTGTACACATGTTTACGTAATGTAATATGTTACTCAGCTCCCATTGTCTGTCTCCTCAGACTCAACCTGAGGCCGTTTGCAGCGTTCTTCCTTTCGGTGGCTGACAACCCCATCGACTACCCAGGGCTGAACTTACAGGAGGGCAGTGGCTCAGGGATGGGCCAGGAGCCTATGAGGAAGCAAGAGCACGGCCCTCGCCACTCCACGAAGATCATCATCTCCCCGAGGAGACCCGCAGCTTCCTCCAGGAAGCCGGCGGTGATCTACATCCTGAACCTGGCCAGTGCCAACCTGCTCTTCGCCCTGCTGCTCCCATTCAGGATCTCCTACCATTTCCATGGCAACGACTGGCTCTACGCTGCCTTCATGTGTCGTCTGGTGACGGCAGCCTTATACTGCAACATGTACTGCTCCGTCCTACTCATGATGTGCATCAGCATCAACCGCTTCCCGGCCGTGGTCTACCCCATGGACTCTCTTACCTGGCATAGTCCTCAGACGGCCGTTGTGATCTGTGGGGTCATGCGGCTATTGGCAATGGGAGGAGTGACCCCCACCTCCTCTCCAGACAGACCATCCACCTCCCGGACATGGGCATCACCACCTGCCACGACATGCAGGACTAAGACAAGCTCCGTGCCTACTACCTCTACTTCGTCCCCATCTACTCCTCCATCTTCTTCTTCATCCCTCTGGTGTTCACCGCCGTGTGCTACGTCCGCATCATGCAGGCCCTGACCGTGGCCAACATGGAGAACCACTCCAGGAAGACGCGGGCGGTGGTGATGGCAGTGACGGTGCTGGTGGTGTTTGGCCTGCTTCACCCCCACCAATGTCCCTCTCCTGGTGCACTACCTCAAGCTGGCCCATGGACACAGCGGCAGCTCCTACCAGGCCTACCTGTCCGTGTGTGGGCAGCCTCAGCTGCTGCCTGGACCCCTCATCTACTACTCTGGTTCATGCCAGAGACAGGCGGCAGCCCCTATTTTGAAAGTTCTATATCTTGAAAACTTGATTGCTGACATGCAAAACATTTTGGGACCGTATCAACGGTGGACTAATGAAACACATTTTTTAGTGGAATTTTCCTTTAACTCACTTCTCAATATAGCCCAAGTAACCTAGATGTGTACAGGAAGTTTTCCATTGTACAGCCAGTGTTACATTTTATTCAGATCTTATAACTTCAAAGGAAAAAAGTTACAAGGTTGAATGTCTTTATTTAAATGTATTTGTTTGAACAGTCATATTTTGTTATATAAGATACCTTGAACTGTTATCAAATAAACAGTAAAAAGACATGAAAACAGTTCATTGGTTAAAACATTAGCATTTTTTAACATTACATGGTAATATCACAGCACATAGAACTTGTCATGTGTATGTAAGACATTATTTAAAGACGCATATACAGTATATGTAAGACATAATTTAAAGTGCATGGAAGTACGAGTGGTATTTGGTTAGTGGTTATGGGATCAAAGTTCCACTAAAGGGAGGTTTCGTTGGGCAACACAGTGAGGTTCTCTTGTTCACTTCGTCGTCTTCTCTTCCTCTGTAGTCTTCTCTTCCTCTGTAGCCTTCTCTTCCTCCGTAGTCTTCTCTTCCTCTGTAGTCTTCTCTTCCTCTGTAGTCTTCTCTTCCTCTGTAGTCTTCTCTTCCTCTGTAGTCTTCTCTTCCTCTGTAGTCTTCTCTTCCTCTGTAGCCTTCTCTTCCTCTGTAGTCTTCGCCTCCTCCGTAGCCTGCTTCTCCTCCATAATCTCCTCCTCCACCACCTTCTCCTTGTCATCAGGGCACAGCTCTGAAATACAGAGAGAAAGTGTGAGGATATTCAGTGGCGACCCATCATTCAGGGCAAAAAAAGTAAAATTGCATGTTATTTGGCCATTAATACATGTCACACATCAGTTTGCAAACAATGTAAAAAAAAAAATATATATATGTCATTGAATTAATAAAGCCGCATACAAACATGGTCTCTTTTTTGCTTTCTCATGTAAGGCAGCTCTTGTTGGCTGGTCCTCACTACATATTCGTCGCCAAACCCACTGGCTCCAGGTCATCTATAAATCACTGCTAGGCAAATCCCCGCCTTATTTTAGCTCATTGGTCACCATAGCAACACCCACTCATAGTATGCGCTCCAGCAGGTATATCTCACTGGTCATCCCCAAAGCCAACACCTCCTTTGGCCGCCATTCCTTCCAGTTCTCTGCTGCCAATGACTGGAACGAACTGCAAACATCTCTGAAGCTGGAGATTCTTATCTCCCTCACTATCTTTAAGCATCAGTTGTCAGAGCAGCTTACCAATCACTGCACCTGTACACAGCCCATCTGTAATTAGCCCACCCAACTACCTCATCCCCATATTGTTATTTATTTTGCTAATTTGCACCCCAGTATCTCTATTTGCACATCTATCATTCCAGTGTTAATACTAAAACTTACTACATTTGCACACACTATATATAGATTTTCTATTGTGTTATTGACTATACGTTTCGTTTACCCCATATGTAACTCTGTGTTGTTTTTATCGCACTGCTTTGCTTTATCTTGGCCAGGTCGCAGTTGTAAATGAGAACTTGTTCTCAACTGGCTTACCTGGTTAAATAAATAATAAATTAATTAACATTAAAATAGTGCAATTAATGTATTGTTTAGTGTTGTGTTGTGTAGTGGCTTTGCTGGCATGCATCTACATGTTTTGGGATAAAACTGAGGATATTATGGATGTACCACTTCTCAGTGTCACAGGGATGCTGGCCTGTGTTTACTTCAATGCTTCCCACAGTTGTGTCAAGTTGGCTGGATGTCCTTTGGGTGGTGGACCATTCTTGATACACACGGGAAACTGTTGAGCATGAAAAACCCAGCAGCGTTGCAGTTCTTGACACAAACCGGTATGCCTGGCCTGGCACCTAATGCCATACCTTGTTCAAAGGCACTTACATTTTTTGTCTTGCCCATTCACCCTCTGAATGGCACACATACACAATCCATGTCTCAGTTGTCTCAAGGCTTACAAATCCTTCTTTAACCTGTCTCCTCCCCTTCATCTACACTGATTTGAAGTGGATTTAACAAGTGACATCAATAAGGGATCATAGCTTTCACCTGGATTCACCTGGCCAATCTATGTCATGGAAGTGATTTATATGCTCAGTGTATATTATGCTAGTGATGTCTCCCCCTTGTGGTTTTGCATGATTCTGTCACAGTGAAGCAGTAGTCCATGGTTGGCCTGTGATAACGGCCATTGTCATTGGTCTTTGCAGTAGGCCTAATTGCAACTCAGCTCTTAAAGGCCCAATGCAGCCATCGTTATCTCAATATTAAAATAATTTCTGGGTAACAATTAAGAACCTTGCTGTAATAGTGCTGTAATAGTGTATGTAATCTGAAAACTAGCTGTTATTGGCAGAGAGGTTTGGAACTCTTTGTTATTGGTTTATATTAACAAAACTCCACCCATGCAAAACCTGCTGATAAGAAAGCCCTTTGTAAATTGTATTTTCAACCAGCAACTATCAGGAAATAACACTGTTCAAATTTCTTCACACTTTTACAGTGTTAGTTTCATCAGCTGTTGTACAATATTATACAAAACACAGAAAGAACTGAATTTTGACTGCATTGGGCCTTTAAAGATGCTGAAAACAATATGAGCCTGTATTTCTATGGAACTAGATCCTGACAATGGAATGGCCATCGTTTTCTCTGTCTGCACAAGATACATTTAAATAGGAACTTGTGACTGCTCATATGATTTAACTTCCCTCAAACACACAAGTTTCACCTTTTGTAGATTTTTCAGCATCTATAAAAGATGAGGAGGAGGAGGAGCAAAGAGAACCCCTGACCTGTTTTTCCATCGTAGGTCTGATGTTTCTCTGGGAAGTTCAGACACTCTGCCTGTTTCTTATAGGTGTCCAGGTATGTGGGATCCATTTTCCCTGTCCTTGCTGAGAGTCGAGCGAGAGAGAGAGAGAGAGAGAGAGAGAGGCTGATGAGCTGACCTACAGTATCTTGCTTGTGTAATATTTTAGGGCTGGTAACAGACAACAGATGGCTCATCTTCCATTAAGTCTTCCAAAGCAATGCATATATCTCACTGGTTCTGAAATAGTGACTGATCCCTTTGACAGAAAGATACTGTTTCAACACCTTATTGATGTAGGGTCAACTCCAGGCTTTCACAATGCTTTGTCTGTAGTATAGCATGCCTAAACTGCTACTATTTATCAACGTCAATAAGTGGGGGGTAGCCTGATCCCAGATCTGTATGTGCTTAAGCCAACTCCTCTGACTATCGTTGTCATGCCATACATTTTGCACATGACACTGAACCAAACCAGCAGTTAGGAGTTGGTTAAAGCACATCCAGATGGGTCCAGACAATTTTGGGGATGGACTTACTCAAATCAATTGATTGATTGATTGATTGATTGGACTTACTGAACAGGAGCAGGTATCTGCCAGTGATGTCTCCATTACGAGATGTGTCTGACCATAGCAGGCAGTTAGGGCAGGTCTCCAGGTACTGGCCTTTGTGTTCAGACAAATGAACTGTGGGAGCCACAAAATAAAATAGAATGCCTTATTATCCATTATGATTAGGACATTTGGTAACGCTTTTTTTTTGTCCTGCTTCAACTGTTACAGTACATGCATACTACCATGAATTCAACACACTTGGTAAGTACCTTCTACCAAATGGCAGGTTACTTTTTGGTGCTTGTTTCAGTGACTACCAAATAAATTATTAGGCAATTATAATGTTGCTACATGTTTACCATGTCATTTCCAAGTACCAGAAAAATTTCGGACTGTAAAATAAAGTAACAGTACATTTTATTTGTATCTTTACAGGCACATGATGACATACAGGGAAGACATAACATGGCATAATGACAAGGCAATACACACAATAAATAGGAAAGTGGATAAAGCCCCTCTCTTATTGAGCAGCTAATGTTTTCATCACTTAGATGTAGAGCACTAGCCAGGTTGCCAGATTGTTTCTGCTTCAGCCAACTTGCTCCTTTGTCGATGTCCTATTTTGCATAACAACGCCAGAGGAGGGTGTTGGCTAAAGCACAGACAAATATGGCAACCAGGCTAGTAGAGCACAAGTCACTTACTGTGAACTGTGGAAGTGGTGCCGGAGATGGTAGCATGTGTTTTACCCACGACGCATTTGCCATCACTGATGGATATTTAGGAAAACGTGTTAGCATATAGTATGATTAATTGCTTAGGTGCCAATTTGAAACATTGTCTTTGCTTTCAGAGAAAGGTGAAATTAAATGTCTACCATTGCACATACTTTCCTGATATTTACTAAAGCCAATTCCAAATTACTATGACATTCATTAAAGTCTGCATTCATATCCACAACATAGCCAGACTTACATGCGGTCTCCCCATCTTAGGGTGACTACTTTATGGTCAGATGTAGCCGACAGGTCTATCCAGGAGCTTTTCAGAGTCCCCAAAGCATTTTGGAAGAATAAATGATCTGCAGACCCCATCACATACACCCATTTGCCATAGAGCTGCCAGTCACAGACAAGGAAAAACACATGAGTTTCATACCATCTAATTGCAGCATCCTTAACCCAATTTGGACCATTTGAAGTTGGAAGAAACACATGGGTAGTATAGTAAAAAACAAAACAAAAAAACATAGGTGTTATGGATTAACATCCTCTGCCTTATCATGGATGTACAGTTACCTATACAACAGAACACACAGGGTTTTCTTTAATGGAAGCCTCTTTAATACAAATTTGGTTGATCGTGGAGTACCACAGGGCAGCCGGCTTGGACCATTATTATTTTCGGTGTTTACTAATGACCTTCCACTGACCTTGAATAAAGCCTGTGTGTCTATGTACGCTGATGACTCAACAGTATACACGTCGGTTGCAACAGTAAAATAAATAACTGACACCGTTAACATAGCGCTCCAGTCAGTTTTAGAATGGGTAACTAGCAATAAGCTGGTGCTAAATATCTTAAAAACTAAAAGCATACTTTTTGGGATAAATCACTCACACAACCCTAGTCCTCATCTGGATCTATTATTGAATAATGTGGCTATTGAGGAAGTTGAAGAGACTAAACTGCTGGGTGTCACCCTAGATGACAAGCTATCATGGTCAAAACATATCGACTCAACGGTTACTAAAATGGGATGAGGTCTGTCTATGATAAGGCGTTGCTCTGCTTTCTTTATCTCTCGAGTGGCGCAGCGGTCTAAGGCACTGCATCTCAGTGCTTGAGGCGTCATTACAGACCCCCTGGTTCGATTCCAGGCTGTATCACATCCGGCCGTGATTGGGAGTCCCAAAGGGTGGCGCACAATTGGCCCAGCGTCGTCCGGGTTTGGCCGGTGTAGGCCGTCATTGTAAATTAGAATTTGTTCTTAACTGACTTGCCTAGTTAAATAAAGGTTAAAAATAAAATAAAAAATGATCTCAGTCAACCAGACCCTAGTTTTGTCACACCTGGACTACTGTCCAGTTGTGTAGTCAGGTGCGGCAAAGACGGAAATAGGCAAATTGCAGTTGGTCCAAAACAGAGGAGCACGTATTGCACTTAGATGTACACGGAGGACGAATGACATGCATGTCAATCTCTCCTGGCTCAAAGTTGAGGAGAGATCGACTGCATCACTATTGGTCTTTGTGCGAGGTGTTGAAGGTACCGAACTGTTTGTTCAAGCAGTTGGCACACAGTTCAGACACTCATCGGTATCACACAAGACATGCAACCAGAGGTCTCTTCACAGTCCCCAGGTCCAGAACAGAGGCTGGGAAACACACAGTATTAATAGAGCCGTGACTACATGGAACTCTCTGCCACCCCAGGTAACTCAAGCTAGCAATAAAACCTGATTCAAAGAACAGATAAAATAGCACTTTACGGCACGACGAGAACTGTGAAGAGACACAGACATTATTATGCATTTTGTACTGTATTTTGCATTGCATTATGTATGTGATACGTGGTTGGGATATGACTGTGATATGTGGTTGTCTCGCCTGGCTATCTTAAGATGAATGCACTAACTGTGGGTCGCTCTGGATGGGAGCGTCTGCTGAATGGTTAAATTGAAATGTAAATGTAGTGCTATGTATGTTCTTTATTTTATTTGTTGCGTTTCCTGTTTTGGACCCCAGGAAGAGTAATTGGGGATCCTAATAAATACAAAAATACTGTCCAAAACAGTGAAAAATAAATGGCTGTGTCTTAGGCACCCTATTCCCCAGTCTTTGGCTCCGGCCAAAGTAGTTTTGCCGGATAGGGAGTAGGGTGTCATCTGAGAAAAATTGATTAGGTTCAAAATATAATATTTAGTATTATGATCACAACTTACCTCGGTATGGTCCTCCAGTACCAGGGGTTTGACCAGTTCTTTACAGTCCGGTGCAGATGCCGCACTTAGAGAGGCTAGAGCCAGGAGAGCTACAACCAGCTGAACAGCCATCGAGAGAGATGGAGCAGAGACACTGAGGACGATCGTACAGTACAACCAGAGCAGAACACCTCTACTGCTGGGGCATATGCCTCCCAGAGGCTTAGACAAAAACACTGTTGCATAAGGGGCAATGTGGAGGAGGAGGAGGAGGAGGAGGAAGAGGGGAGGTTTTAAACATGCTTCAATGGGTAAATGGAGGGCTAAATCAGCATTCATATCCAGACTTGTCTTATATAACTCTGAATAGATGTCCCCTCCCTGACTGAGTAGGCACCATCTATTAGCTAGGGACCAGAGCACTCTAAATAGAAGCTTCTGTTTGGGACTATTGTCCTTGAATGAATTCAAAGCCTGGATACCAGCTAAATGATAACATCCACAGTATGGTGAAAAGGGCCTCTCTCACTTGCTTTTGTTTGAAGTAACTTTTGTTACAACAAGTAGGAACAAGCTAAATAATTAATTAAATTATCAATAGCATGTACATTGTGTCTGGTTTGGAATAGGACTACAGTAAAAACAACATAGCAGGATGAAGAGGGAGGCAGCCCTTGGTTTGGTGTATGTGCACATGGATTCTGTGCATATGAGGTCTTACACTTTCTCATGAGTTACCTGGCAACCAACTGCCTTAATCCCAAAACAAAAGAGCTTCTCTTTGAAATGTTTTGTTGTGCCCTAGCTTTTGTCTCATTTGGCATAAAGATGTAACAATATGCTGACCACTAGGAACCAATAAATAAATGCAGGGTGAGGGCTACATGGAAACTTTGAATGAAATACTGAAACAGGTAGCAAGTAAACAAATATATATTTCCTCCAGTTCCAATTTATTTTCCAATTTTCCATTTCAATGAAAGAGGCCCCAGATTATGACATACAGAGCCTTCGGAAATTATTCAGACCCCTTGACTTTTTCCGCATTTTTTTACGTTTCAGACTTATTCCTGGTCCTCTGTAGCTCAGCTGGTAGAGCACGGCGCTTGTAACGCCAAGGTAGTGGGTTCGATCCCCGGGACCACCCATACACAAAAATGTATGCCGGCATGACTGTAAGTTGCTTTGGATAAAAGCGTCTGCTAAGTGGCATATTATGTTATTATTATTATGTTATTCTAAAATGGATTAAATAAAACAATTTCCTCAGCAATCTACACACAATACCCCATAATGACAAAGCAAAAACAGGTTTGTAGAAATGTTTGCAAATGTATTAAAAATAAAAAACAGATACCTTATTTACATAAGTATTCAGACCCTTTGCTTTGAGACTCAACATTTTCTGGGGAGGGGTACCAAAGAATTTCTGCAGTATTAAAGGTCCCCAAGAACACAGTGGCCTCCATCATTCTTAAATAGAAAATGTTTGGAACCACCAAGACTCTTCCTAGAGCTGGCCGCCCGGCCAAACTGAGCAATCAGGTGAGAAGGGCCTTGATCAGGGAGGTGACCAAGAACCCGATGGTCACTCTGACAGAGCTCCAGAGTTCATATATGGAGATGGGTGAACCTTCCAGAAGGACAACCATCTCTGCAGCACTCCACCAATCAGGCCTTTATGGTAGAGTGGCCAGACGGAAGCCACACGCTTAGAATTAGCCAAAAGGCACCTAAAGGACTCAAAACAAGATAAACAAGATTCTCTGGTCTGATGAAACCAAGATTGAACTCTTTGGCCTGAATGCCAAGCGTCACATCTGGAGGAAACCTGGCACCATCCCTACGGTGAAGCATGGTGGTGGCAGCATCATGCTGTGGGGATGGTTTTCAGCGGCAGGGACTGGGAGACTAGTCAGGATCGAGGGAAAGATGAACGGAGCAAAGTACAGAGAGATCCTTGATGAAAACCTGCTCCAGAGCGCTCAGGACCTCAGACAGGGACGAAGGTTCACCTTCCAACAGGACAACAACCCTAAGCACACAGCCAAGACAACGCAGGTGTGGCTTCGGGACTCTGAATGTCCTTGAGTCGCCCAGCCAGAGCCCGGACTTGAACCCGATCGAACATCTCTGGAGACACCTGAAAATAGCTGTGCAGCGACGCTCCCCATCCAACCTGACAGAGCTTGAGAGGATCTGCAGAGAAGAATGGGAGAAACTCCCCAAATACAGGTGTGCCAAGCTTGTAGTGTCCTACCCAAGTAGACTCTAGACTGTAATCGCTGCCAAAGGTGCTTCAACAAAGTACTGAGGAAAGGCTCTGAATACTTATGTAAATGTCAAATTTCCGTTTTTTATATTTAATAAACCTATTTTTGCTTTGTCATTATGGGTTATTGTGTGTAGATTGATGAGTAATAAAAACAATTTAATCCATCTTAGAATAAGGCTGTAATGTAACAAAATGTGGAAAAAGTCAAGGGATCTGAATACTTTCCGAATGCAGTATATGTGAGAATGCTGTTCATCGACTATAGCTCAGCTTTTAACACCATAGTGCTCTCCAAGCTCATCACTAAATTCAGGGCCTTGGATCTGAACTCTTCCCTGTGCAACTGGGTCCTAGATTTACTGACGAGACGACCCCAGGTGGTGAGGGAAGGCAACAACACATCTGCCATGCAAATCCTCAACACGGGAGCCCCCCAGGGGTGTGTGCTCAGCCCCCTCCTGTACTCCCTGTTCACCCATGACTGCTTGGCCACGCACGACTCCAACTCAATCATCAAGTTTGTTGGTGACACGAAAGTGGTAGGCCTGATTACCAACAACGACGAAACAGCCTACAAGAAGGCATAAGTGTCAAAGGCTTTTATTGACAATTACATTAAGTTTATGCAAAGAGTCAATATTTGCAGTGTTGACCCTTCTTTTTCAAGACCTCTGCAATCCGCCCTGGTATGCTGTCAATTAACTTCTGGTCCACATCCTGACTGATGGCAGCCCATTCTTGCATAATCAATGCTTGGAGTTTGTCAGAATTTGTGTGTTTTTGTTTGTCCACCCGCCTCTTGAGGATCGACCACAAGTTCTCAATGGGATTAAGGTCTTGGGAGTTTCCTGGCCATGGACCCAAAAATGCAATGTTTTGTTCCCTGAGCTAAGTTCCCCACTTAGTTATGACTTTTGCCTCATGGCAAGGTGCTCCATCATGCTGGAAAAGGCATTGGTCGTCACCAAACTGTTCTAGCATGGTTGGGAGAAATTGCTCTCGGAGGATGTGTTAGTACCATTCTTTATTCATGGCTGTGTTCTTAGGCAAACATTGTGAGTGAGCCCACTCCCTTGGCTGAGAAGCAACCCCACACATGAATGGTCTCAGGATGCTTTACTATTGGCATGACACAGGACTGATGGTAGCACTCACCTTGTCTTCTCCGGACAAGGTGTTTTCCAGATGCCCCGAACAATCGGAAAGGGGATTCATCAGAGAAAATGACTTTACCCCAGTCCTCAGCAGTCCAATCCCTGTACCTTTTGCAGAATATCAGTCTGTCCCTGATGTTTTTCCTGGAGAGAAGTGGCTTCTTTGCTGCCCTTCTTGACACCAGGCCATCATCCAAAAGTCTTCGCCTCACTGTGCGTGCAGATGCACTCACACCTGCCTGCTGCCATTCCTGAGCAAGCTCTGCACTGGTGGTGCCCCGATCCTGCAGCTGAATCAACTTTAGGAGACGGTCCTGGCGCTTCCTGGACTTTCTATACTCACTTGAGTAGCATCAATGCCAGCTATAGTTATTCTAGTGTATACTGAACATCTCCTTTACTTATATCTATGAGAGACAAAGATTATACAAACAGTGTCTGTTTTAATGCTTATCTGGCTGTAGGAGGGACACAAACTGTGGGAATTCAGTTTAAAGGTGAACCTGAACTGAAAACATTACACAACTTCTGTTGATAATTGGTACTGCTTTGTAAACCCTGTCCCTACTGACTGAGATCGTCCTATTCTAGCACAGTATTTCAGCTGCATATAATTTTGCACTTGATTTACATGATCCCCTTGACAATGATCATCATTCAAGCTTTATTAACCAGAGCACTTACTGAGCTGCGGTCCTCCAGGGGTTTGACCAGTTCATTACAGTCAGGTACACTCAGAGAGGCTAGAGCCAGGAGAGCTACCACCAGCTGGACAGCCATAGTGAATGATATACAGTGTGTTTATACACTATATATACAAAAGTATGTGGATACCCCTTCAAATGAGTGGATTCAGCTATTTCAGCCACACCCATTGCTGACAGGTGTATAAAATCGAGCACACCGCCATGCAATCTCCATAGACAAACATTGGCAGTAGAATGGCCTTACTGATGAGCTCAGTGACTTTCAACGTGGCACCGTGCAACAAGTCAGTTCATCAAATTTCTGCCCTGCTAGAGCTGCCCCGGTCAACTGAATGTGCCGTTATTGTGAAGGGGAAACTGTAAGTGCTTTTATTGTGAAGTGGAAACGTCTAGAAGCAACAATGGCTCAGCCGTGAAGTGGTAGGCCACACAAGCTCACAGAATGGGTTCCAACACTCACTACCAGTGAGTAAAAGTAAAGATACCGTAACAGAAAATGACTCAAGTAAAAGTGAAAGTTACCCAGTAAAATCCTACTTGAGTAAAAGTCTAAAAGTATCTGGTTTTAAATGTACTTAAATACAGTGGTAGAAAAAGTACTCAATTGTCATACTTGAGTAAAAGTACAAAGTAAAAGCTATACATCAAATTCCTTATATTAAGCAAACCAGACTGCACGATTTTCGTATTATTTGTTATTACGGACAGACAGGGGCACACTCGAACACTGTATGGAGTAAAAAGTACATTATTTTCTTTAGGAATGTAGTGGAGTAAAAGTAAAAGTTATCAACAATATAAATAGTAAAGTACAGATACCCCAAAAAACTACTTAAGTAGTACTTAAAAGTATTTTTACTTAAGTACTTTACACCGCTGCTCACTACCGAGTTCCAAACTGCCTCTGGAAGCACGTCAGCACAATAACTGTTCGTCGGGAGCTTAATGAAATGGGTTTCCATGGCCGAGCAGCCGCACACAAGCCTAAGATCACCATGCGCAATGCCAAGCGTCAGCTGAAGTGGTGTAAAGCTCGCCGACATTGGACTCTGGAGCAGTGGAAACGCGTTCTCTGGAGTGATGAATCACGCTTTACTATCCGGCAGTCCGATGGACAAATCTGGGTTTGGCGGATGCCAGGAGAACGCTACCTGCCCCAATGCATAGTGCCAACTGTAAAGTTTGATGGAGGAGGAATAATGGTCTGGGGCTGTTTTTCATGGTTTGGGCTAGGCCATTTAGTTACAGTGAAGGGAAATCTTAACGCTGAATGGAAGCAAGTCCCCGCAGCAATGTTCCAACATGTAGTGGAAAGCCTTCCCAGAAGAGTGGAGGCTGTTATAGTAGCAAAGGGGGGACCAACTTTATATTAATGGCAATGATTTTGGAATGAGATGTTCGACGAGCAAGTGTCCACATACTTTTGGTCTTGTAGTGTATATAGAGAAAAAGCAGAGACACTGTGAATGGTACTACAGCCACAGCAGACCACCTCTTCATGGGGGGGATGGTGAAGAGGGATTATGGAATAGAGGGAAGGTGGTTGTGTTGGGAAGGGTCAGCTCTGTATAGATCTAGAGCTGCTCTCTATCTTATGTAATACCCAGGGGATTCCCCCATGAAAAACAACAGGTTGTATAATGTATTCAATTTCAAATGACTATTAAAGCGCACAGCATAGTGAGACAGCTTAGATGGTTAAAAGTCTTGACTGGAGTTTGAAATGTATCTTTTTTCCTATCAACTTTGGCTTTCTTTAAAGATGAAAAGTCCCCTAAATATAACTCTTAAGGGAAAAATATTTTTGGTGGTGTCTCTCATTCACCATAAACAGTTGCCATGAAACATGAGTTACTGTTTGAAGACTTTTATTAATTGTATAATTTTTTTAAAGCAAAATGACATACAGTAACAGATATATACAGTACCAGTCAAAAGTTTGGACACACCTACTCATTCAAGGGTTTTCTTTATTTTTACTATTTTCTACATTGTAGAATAATAGTGAAGACATCAAAATTATGAAATAACACATATGGAATCATGTAGTAACCAAAAAAGTGTTAAACAAATTAAATATATTTGAAATTCTTCAAAGTAGCCACCCTTTGCCTTGATGACAGCTTTGCACACTCTTGGCATTCTCTCAACCAGCTTCACCTGGAACGCTTTTCCAACAGTCTTAAAGGAGTTCTCACATATGCTTAGCACTTGTTGGCTGCTTTTCCTTCACTCTGCCGTCCGACTCATCCCAAACCATCTCAATTGGGTTGAGGTCAGGGGATTGTGGAGGCCAGGTCATCTGATGCAGCACTCCATCACTCTCATTCTTGGTAAAATAGCCCTTACACAGCCTGGAGGTTTGTTGGGTCATTGTCCTGTTGAAAAACAAATGATAGTCCCACTAAGCCCAAACCAGATGGGATGGCGTATCGCTGCAGAATGCTGTGGTAGCCATGCTGGTTAAGTGTGCCTTGAATTCTAAATAAATCACAGACCGTGTCACCAGCAAAGCACCCCCACACCATAACACCTCCTCCTCCATGCTTTACAGTGGGAACTACATATGTGGAGATCATCCGTTCACCCACACCGCGTCTCACAAAGACACGGCGGTTGGAACCAAAAATCTCAAATTTGTACTCCAGACCAAAGGACAAATTTCCACCGGTCTAATGTCCATTGATCATGTTTCTTGGCCCAAGCAGGTCTCTTCTTCTTATTGGTGTCGTTTAGGAGTGGTTTCCTTGCAGCAATTCGACCATAAAGGCCTGATTCACACAGTCCCCTCTGAACAGTTGATGTTGAGATGTGTCTGTGACTTGAACTCTGTGAAGCATTTATTTGGGCTGCAATTTCTGAGGCTGGTAACTCTAATGAACTTATCCTCTGCAGCAGAGGTAACTCTGGGTCTTCCATTCCTGTGGCGGTCCTCATGAGAGCCAGTTTCATCATTGCGCTTGATGGTTTTTGTGACTGCACTTGAAGAAACCTTCAAAGTTCTTGAAATTTTCCGGATAGACTGAAATTCATGTCTTAAAGTAATGATGGACTGTTGTTTCTCTTTGCTTATTTGAGCTGTTCTTGCCATAATATGGACTTGGTCTTTTACCAAATACGGCTATCTTCAGTATACCCCCCCTACCTTGTCACAACGCAACTGATTGGCTCAAACGCATTAAGAAGGAAAGAAATTCCACAAATTAACTTTTAAGGCACACCTGTTAATTGAAATGCATTCCATGTGACTACCTCATGAAGCTGGTTGATAGAATGCCAAGAGTGTGCAAAGCTGTCATTAAGGCAAAGGGTGGCTATTTGAAGAATCTCAAATCTCAAATATATTTTGATTTGTTTAACACTTTTTTGGTTACTACATGATTCCAAATGTGGTTATTTCATAGTTTTGATGTCTTCACTAGTATTCTACAATGTAGAAATTTTATATATATATATATATATATATATACACACAGTACCAGTCAAAAGTTTGGAAATGGTACAGTGCATTCGGAAAGTATTCAGACCCCTTGACTTTTTCCACATTTTGTTACGTTACAGCCTTATTCTAAAATGGATTAAATCGTTTTTTACCCCTTATCAATCTACACACAATACCCCATAATGACAAAGCAAAAACTAGGTTTTAGACATTTTTGCAAATTTATTAAAAATAAACAACTGAAATATCACATTTACATAAGTATTGAAGCACCTTTGGCAGTGATTACAGCCTCGAGTCTTCTTGGGTATGACATTACAAGCTTGGCGCACCTGTATTTGGGGTGTTTCTCCCATTCTTCTCTGCAGATCCTCTCAAGCTGGTTGGATGGTGAGCGTTGTTGCACAGCTATTTTCAAATCAAATCAAATCCAGAGATGTTCCATCGGGTTCAAGTCCGGGCTCTGGCTGGGCCACTCAAGGACATTCAGAGACTTGTCCCGAAGCCACTCCTGCGTTGTCTTGGCTGTGTGCTTAGGGTCGTTGTCCTGTTGGAAGGTGAATCTTCGCCCCAGTCTGAGGTCCTCAGAGCTCTGGAGCAGGTTTTCATCAAGGATCTCTCTGTACTTTGTTCCATTCACCTTTGCCTCGATCTTGACTAGTCTCCCAGTCCCTGCCGCTGAAAAACATCCCCACAGCATGATGCTGCCACCACCATGCTTCACCGTAGGGATGGTGCCAGGTTTCCTCCAGACGTGACGCTTGGAATTCAGGCCAAGGAGTTGAATCTTGGCTTCATCAGACCAGACAATCTTGTTTCTCATGGTCTGAGAGTCTTTAGGTGCCTTTTGGCAAACTCCAAGCAGGCTGTCATGTGCTGAGGAGTGGCTTCTGTCTGGCCACTCTACCATAAAGGCCTGATTGGTGGAGTGCTGCAGAGATGGTTGTCCTTCTGGAAGGTTCTCCCATCTCCATTGAGGAACTCTGGAGCTCTGTCAGAGTGACCATCGGTTTCTTGGTCACCTCCCTGACCAAGGCCCTTCTCCCCCGATTGCTCAGTTTGGCCGGATGGCCAGCTCTAGGAAGAGTCTTGATGGTTCCAAACTTCTTCCATTTAAGAATGATGGAGGCCACTGTGTTCTTGGGGACCTTCAATGCTGCAGAAATGTTTTGGTACCCTTCCCCAGATCTGTGCCTCGACACAATCCTGTCTCGGAGCTCTACGGACAGTTCCATCAACCTCATGGCTTGTTTTTTTCTTTGACATGCACTGTCAACTGAGGGACCTTATATAGACATGTGTGTGCCTTTCCAAATCATTTCCAATCAATTGAATTTACTACGGGTGGACTCCAGCCAAGTTGTAGAAACATCTCCAGGATGATCAATGGAAACAGGATGCACCTGAGCTCAATTTCGAGTCTCATAGCAAAGGGTCTGAATACTTAAAAAAAAAATACATTTGCAAACATTTCTAAAAACCTGTAATCGCTTTGTCATTATGTGTGTAGATTGCTGAGGAATTTTATTTATTTAATCCATTTTAAAATAAGGATGTAACGTCAAGGGGTCTGAATACTTTCCGAAGGCACTGTATATCACATTTCTTTGTTTAAAAAAAATTGGTATTTCATCACCTGCCGAATAAAAACCTAAAATGGCCCTACTCCTATAAAAGTTAATCGGGCCGGATAAGCTGAAGTGGACTCGGCCCGAGTACCATTATCCGGAGCCCAGAGTAATATAATTCTGCAAGAGCTCGGCCCGGTCTCAAACGGAATAGGCCCGAGCCCAGTGTGTTGACTGGGTACAGTATGCCACGAGACCCTAACCCGCTTTGGTGCGCTCTGCCAGCTGTTGTTTGCCAAGTGTGCTAAGCTGAATCATGCCAACCCTGCTGAAAAATGAATGGACGTTTTAATAATTGTAATGGTTCTAGTGTCTTAAATGCATTGGGTACATGGCCCACGAACACTACGCACATGTTTATATAGATTGGTTTCTATTAATTGAGTAGCATTTAGATAACTGGTCAGTAGTTTAATTAGATTTCAACCAAAAAACAGATATCAACCAAAATAAGACTTATTTTTCATGACGTCAAAAGGACGTCATGAAGAAGACGTCTTAATCTGGTTGTGATCTGGTTATATGACGTCCCGACCAGATTTCATCCAGTAAAAGACGTCTTCATCACATCGTATGCCCACTGGGAATTGGCTTCCGCAAACCGGAACGGCTCATAGGGCAGGAGCCTATCTCCTGTTTCTGTAGCGTGAGGCAGCTTGATGTACAAGTACACCCCCTGGACAGGATGCTAGTCTATCACAGGGCCTTATACCCAATCGATCTCCTTAGTAGGCATAAACCACCTGAATATTGATATTCATGAGACTTTTCATGAAGCTTGGATGATTTTGAGAAATCATTGTGATAACATTTTCAATCACCCAGCACTTGGGAAACATAGATCAGGGGTGGCCAACCCTCATGGAGAGCAAGCAGGATTTTCTTCCATCCCTATTTTAAAAGAGAGTTCACCCAAATTACAAAATGTTTGTGTCCTTACCTTGAAAGCAGTCTATGGACAAGGAGACTGCAATCTATGATTTGGTTACCCACTGCCATCAACATTAAAATGTCCTGTGCAGAGCCTTGGTGTAGTGGTAACACTCCCCAGCACGTGTTGCATACAACTTTCCACCTGAGAACAGCGATCAATCCCTGCTTCCAACCTTCCCACTGTTTCTAGCACTGGCCTCTCTCCCTATCTTATTGCATTACTGTATGAATAGTGTCAAACCACATTTTAAAAAAAATCTTTAAAAAATCTTAGCATTCTTTAAAATATAATCCCCCCCAAATCACAAAGTAACAAAGTCGTCGAATTTTGAGTGTTAATTTAATGTTCAAAGCATCCTGAATACACCTGACCTGTGGTTTTAATTTTTAAAATGTCCACCCTGGTCATAAACCTAAGCCATGTCAAAACATGTAGAATTGCAGGAAATTAGCTTTAAAACAGTCCCCCGTCTAGGGGTTGTGCCAGGGGGCAATGAAATTCACATAGCAAATCTCTCTCCAAGCTTTCTTCAAAAGTTGGCAGCCCTGCAAAGTTCAAAGGTCTGGAAAGCATATCTTGTGTGTGATTCAAATCAATAAAGGTACAAAAATATGTGCAGTCAGACCAATTACTTACTTTTTAAGGCTGTGGTTAGACAGGCAGCCCAATTCCAATGTTTTTTCCACTAATTGGTCTTGTGACCAATCAGATCAGCTCTGAAAAAAGACCAATTAGTGGAAAAAATATCAGAATTTGGCAGCCTGTGTGAATGCAACCAAACAATTTAGGCTTCTAAATGAAAAATTAACCAGATAATTTCACAACACAAACCTCTGTGAAATTATGTTGTACAAAAGACAATACCTTAGCGGAGTGTTTCACAAACCTCTCCTCGAGTACCAGCCTGTTCCACTTACTTGATGTACTGTATTCCAGAACTAGCACACCTGATTCAACTAATAAAGGGCTTAATGATTACTTGAATAATTAAAACAGGTGTGCTTGTACTGAAATACATCAAATAAGTGACACTGACTGGGGGTAGGGGAGGCCTACTCAAGGAGAGGTTTGGGAAACTGCCTAAAAGTGTAAAAAATTTATCTTGCTGACACTCGCAGTGTTGCGAAGGAGAACTGCATGCATGATGAACAGGTTGAGGAAAGGTTTTATTGAACAATCAGTTCCATACTGGACAGCAATCATGATTCACACACAAACACACCTGCCCTGGCCACTTCACTAATTTCCCCCTATCAACACAGGCCCAGATATGGAATACTGCTCAAGGTCAATGCAAGTCTAAAAACAAATACAGATACCATTATTATGGAATGAAACTGTTGCTTTCGTTGTCCTGAGACTAGATGGCTGTCAAGGGGTATACCCAGGCAACGACACAGCAAGAATAAAAATTGTCTTTAAAAATGGGTAGTGTAATAACACAGCAATGCTTTCAGGATGAGTCACCTGGTCTTGTCCGAGTGGTTGGTTCCCATAAATCCAAGTTGATATTCTATAGAACAGACATTCTTTAGATAGAGCATAACAGAATGGAACAGGGTTAGGGTCAGTACACATGGAGCGGCACAAAGCTATGCTAGTGCACCCTGGTGCAACTAAATTACTGTACAGTATCTGCTTGCATGAAAAGTTCTACATAGTAGTGACCACATCTACATTTTAGCCATGTCCCATGATTAAGCCGGAGAGAAATAAAAGTACATTCTTTTTTTCAGTGAGCTGTGTGTACGGACCCTTTGATCATATTTTTATTTTAAGTAAACCATTAAACATTGTGCCTCTGACACTTCACAGTTCCATTTTAAAAAGGGTCAATCGGAGAGGAATCCAGCCAATAAACTGCAAGGAAAGGGAATTGGGATCAGTAGCTGTTCGTGGCTAAAATCACTGGGGAAGCCAAACCCCCCCCCCCCCATCCCCCCAAAAAAACACATTGCAACATACAGTACCAGTCAAAAGTTTGGACACACCTACTCATTCAAGGGTTTTCTTTATTTTTACTATTTTCTACATTGTAGAATAATAGTGAAGACATCAAAATTATGAAATAACACATATGGAATCATGTAGTAACCAAAAAAGTGTTAAACAAATAATTTATATTTGAGATTTGAGATTCTTCAAAGTAGCCACCCTTTGCCTTGATGACAGCTTTGCACACTCTTGGCATTCTCTCAACCAGCTTCATGAGGTAGTCACCTGGAATGCATTTAAATTAAAAGGTGTGCCTTGTTAAAAGTTAATTTGTGGAATTTATTTCCTTCTTAATGAGTTTGAGCCAATCAGTTGTGTTGTGACAAGGTAGGGGTGTTATACAGAAGATAGCCCTATTTGGTAAAATATCAAGTCCATATTATGGCAAGAACAGCTCAAATAAGTAAAGAGAAACGACAGTCCATCATTACTTTAAGACATGAAGGTCAGTCAATACGGAACATGTCAAGAACTTTGAAAGTTTCTTCATGTGCAGTCGCAAAAACCATCAAGCGCTATGATGAAACTGGCTCTCATGAGGACCGCCACAGGAAAGGAAGACCCAGAGTTACCTCTGCTGCAGAGGATAAGTTCATTAGAGTTAACTGCACCTCAGATTGCAGCCCAAATAAATGCTTCACAGAGTTCAAGTAACAGACACATCTCAACATCAACTGTTCAGAGGAGACTGCGTGAATTAGGCCTTCATGGTAGAATTGCTGCAAAGAAACCACTACTAAAGGACACCAATAAGAAGAGACCTGCTTGGGCCAAGAAACACGAGCAATGGACATTAGACCGGTAAAAGTTGGTAGAGCATGGTGCTTGCAACGCCAGGGTTGTGGGTTCGATTCCCACGGGGGCCAGTATGAAAAAAAAATATGTATGCACTCACTAACTGTAAAGTCGATCTGGATAAGAGCGTCTGCTAAATGACTAAAATGTAAATGTAAAATAAAATAAAAAAAAGACAATTTAATGGTCACATACACATGGTTAGCAGATGTTATTGCAAGTGTAGCGAAATGCTTGTGCTTCTAGTTCCGACAGTGCAGCAATATCTAGCAAGTAATATCTAACAATTCCACAACAAATACCTAATACACACAAATCGAAGAAAAGGAATGGAATAAGAATATATAAATATATGGATGAGCATTGTCAGATAGTATAGAATACAGTTTATACATATGAGATGGGTAATGCAAGATATGTAAACGTTATGAAAGGGGCATTATTAAAGTGACTAGTGTTCCATTTATTAAAGTGGCCAGTGATTTTCAAGTCTGTATGGAGGCAGCAGCCTCTCTGTGCTAGTGATGGCTGTTTAACAGTCTGATGGCCTTGAGATAGAAGCTGTTTTTCAGTCTCTCGGTCCCAGCCTTGATGCATCTGTACTGACCTCGCCTTCTGGATGATAGCGGGGTGAAAAGGCAGTGGCTCGGGTGGTAGTTGTCCTTGATTATCTTTTTGGCCTTCCTGTGACATCGGGTGCTGTAGGTGTCCTGGAGGGCAGGTAGTTTGTCCCCCGGTGATGCGTTGTGCGGACCGCACCACCCGCTGGAGAGCCCTGCGGTTGTGGGCGGTGCAGTTGCCGTACCAGGCGGTGATACAGCCAGACAGGATGCTCTCAATTGTGCATCTGTAAAAGTTTGTGAGGGTTTTAGGTGACAGACCAAATTTCTTCAGCCTCCTGAGGTTGAAGAGACGCTGTTGCGCCTTCTTCACCACACTGTCTGTGTGGGTGGACCATTTCAGTTTGTCAGTGATATGTATGCCGAGGAACTTTCCACCTTCTCCACTGCTGTCCCATCGATGTGGATAGGGGGGTACTCCCTCTGCTGTCCACGATCATCTCCTTCATTTTGTTGATGTTGAGTGAGAGGTTATTTTCCTGACACCACACTCCGACAGCCCTCACCTCCTCCCTGTAGGCTGTCTCATTGTTGTTGGTAATCAAGCCTACTACTGTTGTGTCGTCTGCAAACTTGATGATTGAGTTGGAGGCGTGCATGGCTACGCAGTCATGGGTGAACAGGGAGTACAGGAGGAGGCTGAGCACACACCCTTGTGGGGCCCCAGTGTTGAGGATCAGTGGAGATGTTGTTTCCTACCTTCACCACCTGGGGGCGGCCCGTCAGGAAGTCCAGCACCTGTCCTTTGGTCTGATGTGTCCAAATTTGAGATTTTTGGTTCCAACAGCTGTGTCTTTGTGAGACGCAGAGTAGGTGAACGGATGATCTCTGCATGTGTAGTTCCCACTGTGAAGCATGGAGGAGGTGGTGTGATGGTGCTTTGCTGGTGACACTGTCACTGATTTATTTAGAATTCAAGGCACACTTAACCAGCATGGCTACCTCAGCATTCTGCAGCGATACGCCATCCCATCTGGTTTGCGCTTAGTGGGACTATCATTTGTTTTGACTCAAAACACACCTCCAGGCTGTGTAAGGGCTATTTGACAAAGGAGAGTGATGGAGGGCTGCATCAGATGACCTGGCCTCCACAATCACCCGACCTCAACCCAACTGAGATGGTTCGGGATGAGTTGGACTGCAGAGTGAAGGAAAAGCAGCCAACAAGTGCTCAGCATATGTGGGAACTCCTGTTGGAAAAGCATTCCTCATGAAGCAGGTTGAGAGAATGCCAAGTGTGCAACGCTGTCATCAAGTCAAAGGGTGGCTACTTTGAAGAATCTCAAATATAAAATATATTTTGATTTGTTTAACACTTTTTTGGTTACTACATGATTCCATGTGTTATTTCATAGTTTTGATGTCTTCACTATTATTCTACAATGTAGAAAATAGTAAAAATACATTAAAGCCCTTAGGTAGGTGTGTTCAAACTTTTGACTGGTAGTGTATGTGTTGTGATAATAGCGTTGTTTGCTCTATTAACCTGTTAATGTATATGCCTTGCGACCGTGATATATAGGCCTAAAGGCAGAGACAATAAGACGACAGTGGCATAATAAATTCAACCACACCTTTGTTTTATCACAAAACCAGATGGCAACCTCTGTCCAGTGAAGTCCACAAAGTATATTGCATGTACATTAACAGACAGTTCATGACCTACAGCATGGTCAAGCAAGTTAATGTTTCTGACATTTTCGGACCACTAAACAACTATTGATTTAGAACCACAGAGAGTTACCGCAAGTCGCAAAGAAAACAAGAGCTGCCTCCACTATTCCAGCACCATTTCAACATCATCAAATCACCTCTGCTTAGTCTAATACAGTGACAACTAAAAGATAGTCCAATCAATGTAAACTAAATATGATGTGGCTGTCCATGGTTCTGATTTCTGTGTTTGTGCAAGTAGAAAAACATGTTGACACCACCCTACTTATAGAGAAACACCAATGCCATCCTCCTCTCTTTCATGTTGACGAAACGGTCTATGACTATCATTTTTATTTGTCCTAGGCTACCAGTTTGGAGAATTAAGTAAAACCACAAGTCCAAATCCCTATCTCCATCAAACCACAAGTCCAAATCCCTATCTCCATCCATGGCCAATTTAGGAAAGGGCCAATTTTAGCTAGCTAGCTAGCCACCGGAGGACAACAACACAACGAGATGCAACAATTCAAGTTTCCCTGTCAATGACGTATGCTCTCAAAGAGATTTGATAGGAGTGACGCCAAAATCGAAGCTGGCTTCCCTTTACACTTTTTTTTTTGTGCGCCAGGACCATTCAGTGTTGAGCTCGCTCAGTTTAGCTCAACGCTGATTGGCTAATTTGTATTTTAAAAAATAATCAAGGGAGGCCAAATGCTCACCGGCTGCCCTTGCCTTCAATGCTACGGGCAGCAACAATGTCATACTCCTTTGGACCAGACAGCATCAGATAGATGGCCTACACTTAGAGAGACAGAGGGGCGCTGTTTCGCTCGCTCAGATGCTTTCTTAGTGAGATACATTCAGCCTCTTGCGAATTGAAGGACAATTATGAAACACAGAGACTAAATCAATTATTTTATGTTTTTTTATCGGTAATTTTTTTGGGGAAGCCTGGCTTCCCTTGGCATCCATGAATACACGCCACTGATTGGGATCCAGTTCCCACGGGTGATTGTATTTGCCCACCCAGACATAAAAGACTGTAAAAACACCAGCAAATCAGCTGCAAGTCATTTTAATTTTGAAAATCAGTTCCAAAATATTCCCACGCATTACAGAGAGATATGTGATCGTATACAAATGTAAGCAAGGTTTTAAATTATTATTGTTAAGGTCAATTTGCAGTCTACAAATTATTTGTAATTATGTTCCGGCCTCTTGACCATCCGCTCTAGAAAATTTTAAAAAAATCGGCCTGCGGCTGAATCTAGTTCAGGGCTCTTCAACCCTGTTCCTGGAGAGCTACCTTTCTGTAGGTTTTCGCTCCAACACTAATCTAGAGCACCTGATTCTAATAATTAGTTGGTTGAAAAGCTGAACCAGTTCAGTTAAAACTGGGGTTGGAGCGAAAACCTACAGGAGGGTAGCTCTCCAGGAACAGGGTTGGAGAGCCCTGATCTAGTTGATGATCCCTGTCCTAGGGAGTCCTGTCAGTGGGTGTGGTTTTCTGTAGCTTCCAGGGGCGGGGCCGGGGCTTGGTTATTTACATGGTCGTCCAGCAGGCCCATCTGAGAATGAGAGAGGGAAAACATTAAAGTACACTGAACTAAAATATAAACGCAACATGCAACAATTTCAAAGATTTTACTGAATTACAGTTCATATAAGGAAATCTGTCATTTGAAATAAATAAATTAGGCCATAATCTATGGATTTCACATGACTGGGAATACAGATATGCATCTGTTGGTCACAGATACCTTAAAAATAAAAAGTAGGGCGGTGGATCAGAAAACCAATCAGTATCTGGTGGGACCACCCTTTGCCTCATGCAGCGCGACATCTCCTTCGCATTGAGTTGATCAGGTTGTTGATTGTGGCCTGTGGAATGTTGTTCCACTGGAACACACTGTCGTACACGTCGATCCAGAGCATCCCAAACATGCTCAATGGGTGACATGTCTGGTGAGTGAACTGGGACATTTTCAGCTTCCAGGAATTGTGTACAGATCCTTGCAACATGGGGCCATGCATTATCATGCTGAAACATGAGGCGATGCCGGCGGATGAACGGCACGACAATGGGCCTCAGGATCTTGTCACGGTATCTCTGTGCATTAAAATGGCCATCGATAAAATGCAATTGTGTTCGTTGGTCCTGAGCTGGCGTTGTTACATGTCGTCTGCGGTTGTGAGGCCGTTTGGATGTACTGCAAAATTCTCTAAAACGACGTTGGAAGTGGCTTATGGTAGAGAAATTAACATTACATTCTCTAGAAACAGCTCTGGCAGATATTTCTGCAGTCAGCATGCCTTTGCACGCTCCCTCAGAACTTGACACATTTGTGGCATTGTGTGATGTGACAAAACTGCACATTTTAGAGTGGCTTTTTATTGTTCCCAGCACAAGGTGCACCTGTGTAATGATCATGCTGTTTAAATCAGGTGGATGGATTATCTTGGCAATAGAGAAATGCTCACTAACAGGGATGTAAACAAATTTGTGCACAACATTTTTGAGAAACAAGCTTTTTGTGCGTATGGAAAATTGCTAGGATCTTTTAATTCAGCTCATGAAATATGGGACCAACACTTTACATGTTGCGTTTATATTTTGGTTCAATGTATAAAAATCAAAGAAATGGGACACTTAAGTGTGGTTTCCAGGAAACAGATTAAGCCTAGTCCTGGACTAAAAAGCACTTTCAACGAACATGCTTTAATCTATGTCCAGAAAACCACCCTTCAATTTACGTTTATTTTGATGTATTTTCAAATGAAATTAGCAGTAGAGCAGCATGCGATGAGAAAAGGAAAAACCAACGCTAACTACGGTCCAATTCAGATATTGATCAAAATGCTTATGTTAAGGGTATCCTATGCTACTTTCGTTATAAACTCAGCAAAAAAAGAAATGTCCTCTCACTGTCAACTGTGTTTATTTTCAGCAAACTTAACATGTGTAAATATTTGTATGAACATAACAAGATTCAACAACTGAGACATAAACTGAACAAGTTCCACAGACATGTGACTAACAGAAATTGAATAATGTGTCCCTGAACAAAGGGGGGGTCAAAATCAAAAGTAAAAGTCAGTATCTGGTGTGGCCACCAGCTGCATTAAGTACTGCAGTGCATCTCCTCCTCATGGACTGCACCAGATTGGCCAGTTCTTGCTGTGAGATGTTACCCCACTCTTCCACCAAGGCACCTGCAAGTTCCCAGACATTTCTGGGGGGAATGGCCCTAGCCCTCATCCTCTGATCCAACAATTCCCAGACGTGCTCAATGGGATTGAGATCCGGGCTCTTCGCTGGCCATGGCAGAACACTGACATTCCTGTCTTGCAGGAAATCACGCACAGAACGAGCAGTATGGCTGGTGGCATTGTCATGCTGGAGGGTCATGTCAGGATGAGCCTGCAGGAAGGGTACCACATGAGGGAGGAGGATGTCTTCCCTGTAACGCACAGTGTTGAGATTGCCTGCAATGACAACAAGCTCAGTCCGATGATGCTGTGACACACCGCCCCAGACCATGACGGACCCTCCACCTCCAAATCGATCCCGCTCCAGAGTACAGGCCTCGGTGTAACGCTCATTCCTTCGATAAACGCGAATCCGACCATCACCCCTGGTGAGACAAAACCGCGACTCGTCAGTGAAGAGCACTTTTTTTCTGGTCCAGCGACCGTGGGTTTGTGCCCATAGGCGACGTTGTTGCCGGTGATGTCTGATGAGGACCTGCCTTACAACAGGCCTACAAGCCCTCAGTCCAGCCTCTCTCAGCCTATTGCGGACAGTCTGAGCACTGATGGAGGGATTGTGCGTTCCTGGTGTAACTCGGGCAGTTGCTGTTGCCATCCTGTACCTGTCCACTGCGAGGACGATCAGCTGTCCGTCCTGTCTCCCTGTAGCGCTGTCTTAGGCGTCTCACAGTACGGACATTGCAATTTATTGCCCTGGCCACATCTGCAATCCTCATGCCTCCTCGCAGCATGCCTAAGGCACGTTCACGCAGATGAGCAGGGACCCTGGGCATCTTTCTTTTGGTGTTTTTCAGAGTCAGTAGAAAGGCCTCTTTAGTGTCCTAGGTTTTCATAACTGTGACCTTAATTGCCTACAGTCTGTAAGCTGTTAGTGTCTTAACAACCGTTCCACAGGTGCATGTTCATTAATTGTTTATGGTTCATTGAACAAGCATGGGAAACAGTGTTTAAACCCTTTATAATGAAGATCTGTGAAGTTATTTGGATTTTTATGAATTATCGTTGAAAGACAGGGTCCTGAAAAAAGTTTCTTTTTTTACTGAGTTTATATTTACTTTTTTTATTTTTATTGACACTTTCTGCATCTACTTTACATCTGTGGAATGAACAAGCTTGTGACAAGGGTATGAGTTTTGTGATCTGTTGACTTGCCTCCCGGGGTTTGTAGACTCCTAGTTGGAGGCGACAGCAGACAACGTCCACCAAGAAGCCCACCATTCCATGGATCATACCTGTATGGAGAGGACAGAGAGGAGTCTTAAGGCTTCCACATGATTCAGTTCGACTGGCGCCTTAGGCGAACCGAACGAGTGTGCTTGCATACTCCCTAAAAAATATATTCGCTTGAAAAACGAGAAGAAAAATGGCAATAGTACTTTTTTTCCATTTTGAGATGTCGTAGCCAGTATACACTTGCTCAAAATAGTCTGAATTAATCTAAGATAACTCAAGAAATCTCATTAATTTTGACGTTTTTGCCGAGATCTTAGTTGCGTAATTGTACATCTAAGATGTTTGGTGCAGTATTTCTCAATGAAAAAATGTGCATGAAAACAAGTCGTCTCTTGTTGAATGACAAAGATGTTATTGAAGAATCCCTACTTTTGACCAATCACCGACAAAGGGGCGTAGACTTCGGCTTGCCTCTGAAAAAAATGTTTTGTGCGACAGCCGAAAAAAACCTTACCGAAGTCCAAAACGAATAAAAACGTCACAAGATGTCGTGATAATATATGCACAAACTCTTCTGAACTGTTTCGGCTGGGAAGCATGCGGACGCCTTTAGACGTCACAAAATGATGATGAGGAAGGATGATTTTTACAACTAGTGCTCTGTGATTTCTGCCTAAAGGGCTGGGGTTAGGTGTGGGTCCTGTTAGGTTTGTAGTAAATCAGGGTCGTGTTCATTAGGCACCGAACATCAGAAAGACTGAAACAGGAAGGGACTACCTGCCCATTTTCTTTTTCCGTTGCACAACGTTTTGCTACGATGTGCCCTAATGAACATGACCCAGGTGGACATAGTTGGGGTGTTTTCCCTAGGAAGCAAATGGGACAAAACAGGGAGGGACTAACCTGAACTTGTTCAATAAGAGACACTTGTTTTGTTGCAAAACATTTTGCTAGGTTACGCACTACTGAATACACCCCTGTACTCTTGTGGCCAGCTGTGTGTGGGTGTGTGTGTACCTGTGGTGGAGAAGATGCCACCGATGATGCCACAAAGCCTGACGAGGAACCTCCACAGGGGCATGTGCTGCTCTGTGACCGTCACCATCAACGAGCTGATGTCATACTTCATAAAGATCCCAGAGACTCCATGGCTGCCCACCGCATGGTTGATCACCCGCTCCTACAAAAACACACACACCCACACAGGGTGAAAGGATGATAATGCACCCACACCTTCAGTTCATCCACACACACACACACACACACACACACACAGCATACAGCTTGTACACTCAAACAAACACACAATCACACATTCTGGACCTACCCTTTCGGTGACAGAGTACTGGTTTGTGTCTGCTGAGATCTGGTAGGTGTTCAGTTTGGTGGGCACTATGGTGATGAAGTACTGGAACATCTGATTATCTGACAAGGATCAGAGAAAAACATAGTCTGTATTTAGGAACAATAGTATTCTTTAATGTAGGATGACATTAACAAAGTTACAATTCCTATAGAATGTCACAATTTCTTCATAACTAACATGTTGAGGCAGACAAACTACTTCTCCCAAAAACCCATGACTTATCTGTGCATTTAGGAAGTCTGTCATGACATGAAGCCTGTTTGATGTGACGTGATAAAGCCCTGAGTATAAATACTATTTGAAATCTTTCCAATGCTTTAATAATTGCGTGGAGTGCCAGGTGTGTGGGGATTGCCATTTTGGGATTTTTCTATTGGTTCCATTGCAACAGGCAAGCTCAATCAAGCACAGCGTAAGTATTTGAATTATTTTGAATAGTATTTGAACCCAGGACTGACGTGGTGTCCTTTTACTTACGGTCAGTGCAGACTTTCTCTGTCCCGTCCAGAGGGTTGATGATCCCTGGGATCTCCTCTCCGAACGACAGGTGGTCGATGCGATGGGAGAAGTTGTACGCTGTAAACAACAAATCAGAACAATCATTAACTTCAGGTCTATGGATATCGTCAGGTTTAAATGTGTTTAAACTCAATTGTGAAGACAGCACATAGTTCCATCATAACTTACATCTGTGCAAAATGTTTGTATGTATCATGTATGGGAGTTAAACTCGAAACAAAGAAACTTACTATCGTGGCTGACAAGGGCCGCTAGATGGGCGTGGCCTCTAGGATGTGGGATAGCCCTGTATGTGATGTGACAAGGTCAAGCTTGCAGAGACTCCTCCCACATAGGGCATAATAACTCATGACATCACACATTCAAGAGTCAAACATCTAGGTCATGTTCATTAGGCACCCAACTGAGAAAAACAGACAAACAGGGAGGGACTACCTGGACTTGTCCAATAACAAACATTCATTGTGCTCATTAGGGCACACTGTAGCTAGAGTTAGTTGTAGAATGAGGAGAGGTGACCTACTTGCCCACAGTGATGTGGAAGTTGCCAGCCACCTTGTTGACATAAAGATGGCCGTGTATCCTGCAGGCCGCAGGCGACTGGGAGGGGCTGTCCTCTCTCGAAGGAGAATAGATGGGAAGAGGGGAGGAGAGTCACTTCAATAACATAACCGTAATCATTCAATATAGTTTATCAATCACTTCAATACCTAATTTCACACACTTCACTTAAACACACACACTGCGTCACAGCAAAGCTGTATTTTTCTTTTTACAGACCTGGGAGGCAGGGCAGTAGGGGATCCTTTCAGGACTGTCTTGAAGATCACATCCTGCAGCGAGTGCTCCTCCCTAAGTCGGTCCTGGATCATCAGCAGAGTTCTGGGGAGGAAAGGGGAGATGAGTGAGCAAGGGAAAGGTTAAACACAGGAGTCACCATGTAGGAGTGAGAAGTTATAACAGATGGTCAATTGATAGCCTTCACTCCACCATACTGTCTTTACTTTACTAGGTTTATTTGACAGGTATAATGCATAATCATTAAAATGTCTGTAAATGTGCCACATGTAGCCAATCATCTCATCTTTTGCTTCACTGTATGCAACATTACTATTTTAGTTGTGCATGTGCAGATGCATTTCTATATTGTCAGTAGACATATCGGCCACAAGTCTTAATTCAGGAGGATATCTATATCTTACCTGTGCCACAGCCTTTGCTGAGGAGAGAGGTCAAAGGTGACCTGCACGGTGACCATGGAAAAAAATATTTTAAAAGGGCATTGTCACTGGAAAGATATTATGATGAAATTTATGGAACCCTGAATTCTCACCGCACTTGCATCTTGTCATTTGTCAGGTCGTCATTGTGACTTCTTAACTGTTCTTAACTTACTGGCCTGGATAGGGTGCTATAGCAGGTACCAGACAGAGTCATACTTACTGGGTCATAATTTAGGCCATCTGAAGCTACCATGGTCTCTGCCAAGTCTAGGACATCTGCACCTACAACTACATACAGCCACCCAGACAAACAGCAAATCAATGAATAATATAATCAATAAATTAATCAATATGACATGATGGAAGACAAGGGCTGCCTACAGTCAATGACTTCATACAACACTACTGAAATGTTAATTCTACTACAGACATAAATACAGTCACATTATATCCTAGATGTCCCTGCCTAGGCCTAAATTGTGAGAGCAACCTTCAAACAGTGTACATACTTACATTGACACCTCATGGCAACGGTGATGTCTATGTTTATTCTTAATTTACTGCAAAAGAGAGAAAAGATTGTGTTAGTTAGCTCTATAGTTTACTTGGAGCTGTACGGTAAGTATTTTCCTGCTGACGTTGCCCAGCTAACAAAAATATATGCCAGACTGCTGGTTTGTGTTCATTAGGCACCAAACGGAAGCAAATGGACTGAAACTTGTAGGGACCAACTAGACTTGCCCAATAACAAACATTCATTTCCCACTGCAAAATGGTTTAGAAAATATATATGTTTGGTGCCTAATGAACATGACCATGTTCTGAGAGTTGTTTTTTACCTGGAGAAGTCTTTATCGACTTCATACTCATACTTCATCCACGTGTCTCGATACACAAAGAACTCAAGGAAAGCCAGCAGAGCCATGGCTGTGAAGGCTATCAGGGACACTGTGAAAAGACAGCAAATAATGAGTGATGTAGAAGGCCAAGTTTACAACTGGAGTAGGCTACTCATTGATTAAAATAAGTAAACAGGTACATGACTATACTAGGGTTGGCCTAGATGCTCGGTTCTAAACTTTGCCCTATATGTTAGTTTGTCCATTGCACTTATACTACGGTTGACATCATGGATGGACACGGTGTTGGGTTATTCTTAATATCATACATGAATTTAACATTTTACAATGTATCCAAGCTCTAATTTTAAGTTAAGAATAGTTTCATTGAAATTCATATTTACATTGGCTAGTTAATAACGCACCTGTTCCCCCACTGGCTGTGGTTTCCACATAGCTCTCTGGAACCTTGGGGAAAGCATCCAGCTCCTTCACCAGCGTTAGAGCCTTCTTCCGGGACACTAGTCTCCTCATCTTGTTGGGGGCAAGCGTCCACTGGATCCCTCATGCATTAAATCTTTAAGTTCAACATAGAAGTTCACTTTGTTATATTGCCTAGCAATCTCATACAAATAATTTCATATCCGAATACTTTTGACAGTGGCCGCTGGAAGGGGCTTCATAAAAACTATAATATTTTCTCGCTAGCAAACAAGAATGGCAAGTTTAAACCCTGCCATCTGTTTCTGACCACAGGTATGCACAGACTATTCTGAGCCACCACCTGGCACTTTTAACAGTATATTTGCCTACTGACGTTGCCCAGCTGACGGGAAGCTTGTAGTTAGCCAGCTAGCTATATTGGCTACCGGTAGCTATCAAACACGGCTGTGTATTTTATAATAATCATACTTCGGTCTTTACTGCCTCGGATGCCCATTCATTTTCGCCATAGAGGGAAATCCGATTTTTTATCAATCCATTGTTCTATGCTTAGTTTAGGATTGAAACATCTGGATCCTGTCTTGGTTGTTGCAAAAAACAAAACTGTCGCTGCTAACCTTTGACCCGGTGTACTACCATAGAAGTTTGAGTAGAGTGCTTTAATTTCTCCACAGCGCCCTCTGGTGATCAACAGTAAGCCGACTGACTGCGCGCAAGACATCCCAATGAGTGCCCATCGAATTCATTCCATGAAACATGTGAACATTGAAAATTACAACAATTTGCACATAACCCACTGGGCACACACTGGTTGGATCAACATTGTTTCCACGTCATTTCAATGAAATTATGTTGAACCAACGTGAAATAGATGTTGAATTTAGGTATGTGCCCAGAGGAAAGCTACTATAGTTATACAGTATACAGTATAACCGGGGGCGCAACTTTGTCCCTGCCACATTCTGAAATTGCATTTTTGCCGTTTTATCATTGGAATGTGATACAAAACGAGGCAACGGTGTGCTTTAGGACCATGTAGACGCCTCCAAGTGGTCGGGTAGGCTGTTTGTGTACTCCCGAATGGCGCAGTGGTCTAAGGCACTGCATCGCAGGTTCGAATCCAGGCTCTGTCGTAGCCGGCTGTGACCGGGAGACCCATGGGGCGGCGCACAATTGGCCCAGCGTCGTCCAGGGTAGGGGAGGGAATGGCCGGCAGGGATGTAGCTCAGTTGGTAGAGCATGGTGTTTGCAACGCCAGGGTTGTGGGTTCGATTCCCACGCGGGGCCAGTATGAAAAATAATGTATGCACTCACTAACTGTAAGTCGCTCTGGATAAGAGCGTCTGCTAAATGACTGAAATGTAAATGTTTATCTGACTGGATGGAAATATATATCCCCCCCACTTCTAAAACCAACGGTGCGCCACTGATAGCTACTAAACTATGCTCTCACATTACCAAGTTTTCGATGTTTGCCTACTGAGGTACTGTAGCTAAAGATGGTTTAGAAACTCTGCTGTAGCCTATGTTTTGTTAGGTTTAGTCATAGAGCTGTGGTCTTCTGTAGCTCAATTGGTAGAGCATGGCGCTTGTAACGCCAGGGTAGTGGGTTCGATCCCCGGGACCACCCATAAGTAAAAATGTATGCACACATGACTGTAAGTCGCTTTGGATAAAAGCGTCTGCTAAATGGCATATTATTATTATATAGGACTCTAGTGCCCAAAAGCCAGTTTTAGCGTGGGCAGCACCATTGAGGAAGTTCACCATTTTTAAGTAGTCAACTGGGTGGGACCACTGAGATATATATGAACTGGAGACAGAGTCCAAGATGACAGACTGTTGTTTTCAACGTAATCTACTCACGTTCGCATACGCTGTTTTGTGGTGGTTGCCATCTGCTTTACAGAGCCCATAATGCCTGCACACTAGCACTCAGTGCGCACTGGAGCAGCAGCGACATCTTCATCCAGAAACAGGACAGACATTGAATGAATGTAAAATGTTAATATCTTCGGCTGTGAGTGATGGAGAAAAAAAACGAACATGGTGCTTGCAACGCCAGGGTTGTGGGTTTGATTCCCACAGGGGAGCAGTACAAAAAAGTATGAAAATGTATGCACTCACTACTGTAAGTCGCTCTAGATAAGCATGTCTGCTAAATGACTAAAATGTAAATGTTCCAGGTCGTCAGGAGGGATCAACCAATGAACCATACGTAAAAATGTATGCACGCATGACTGTAAGTCGCTTTGGATAAAAGCGTCTGCTAAATGGCATATTATTATATTATATTATACTCATGAGTAAACATTCCATAACTGCAGGTGCCAGTATTTCGCCAACCTTGGCTTTATACCTATTCAAACAACACACTCCAGGGGGCAGTATGCACCCTTTCAGTTTGTTTACTAACTCATAGAAGTAGTAGAAGAAGAAAATGGACTAATTCAAAATAGAGATGGCCTCAATGGCTTGCCTTGCGCTCACAGACGCCATAATGGAACAGATACAATGTTGCGATCTCTATATACAACGCTATTGGTTTAGTAAACCACAGGGCTACCTGGGCCCTTATATTATCCATTCACGCAATAACTGATAGTGGCTACCATATCATCATCAACCGACATCAGATTGTTTCATAAAAATGAGTAATCTCTTATAATGTATGTATTTTCAGCATGAAGGCATAATTTGACATGATATGAGTTGGCCTAATTTGTTTATTTATGTCAAAGACCTAACCTAGGCTAATTTAATAAAATATTTGCTTATGTTTCACTGCATTTTATTTTTCATTGTTTCTTTATAGGCTACATGTATTTTTATTCTGCTGCTTTTCTCCGATGGAATGGAACTACACATCCCGATGTGCGCCTGGTTGTGTGACCCCGGCCAATCGAGAGCGTGTGATTTGGCGCTGACCGAGACAGACAAGGCCCAAAGCAGGGCGATTTTGTTTCAGCTAGAGGAAGAGGGAGCAAGTGAAATTGAAATACAAAAGGGGCGAGATTTATTCATAATTCCCACAGAGATTCCGCAAAATACTAGGCCCCTTTAGGTTCTACAGCCATAAGACAAGACATGGGGACCGAGCAATGGCTGTAAATTGCCCCTATTAATGAATTGCGTTAGAAACGAGGAGGCCTGCACTCTGTTTTTCTCTTTTTGTAAATTGCTCAAGGAAGCGCAGATATCTGGTGTATGTGTTTAGAATGGGACACGCTGAAGGTAATGACATTTTATTTTACTACATCTCGCGACTCTCAGTATTTCTTTCTCGTTGATAATCAGCTTGCTGTTATTATCGTAACGGTGCATTTAGCCGTGTAGATTTAGGATATTGTTATATCCTCGTTTTCTTCAAACGAATGATTGAGGTATAATCACGGTAGACAATTTTGATTTAAAGGCGCAATGGCAGCCATATTGGTAACAATATGTAGCTTCGTTTGCCATCGTGTTTCTAGTCTTCCGCATCGTATTGAAATGGCAACATAAATCAATGTGTTGACATTGCGGACGTGCCAGAATACAAGAACATCATCTCGGCTTTTGATACGTGTTTTTATATTGACAAGCAACATATTTGATTTGCCAGTGTTCATGCAAGCTAGCTAACTTAACACATAGCATTTGAACGATGCACAGCACTGCTGCTAATGATGCAGTTCAATCACTCAGTGAAACAATGTAACAATATTTCAGTCCGTCTGTGTATCGTTTTCGTCAATAAAATGACCCCAGTTGTACAGTGTCTCAATTCGTGTATGCAAAGCTGGACCGCGTGATCTTTACTGTATATTCTCATCCAGCAGCTGTAGCTGTAATATATGTTAATAAAAAACCATTATTTTCCCTTATATCACCTTGTGAATGGCAGGAAAGTCTGCTTAATCTGAATCAAATCAAGGTTCAGTCTATACCAAAAAATACATATCGATTCAAGGTTATTTTGTGCATGTAACAACGTTATGACACTTTCAATTTCACTTTCCAATTTCAATATGACACTGTTACATTTCGGAAGCCATATATTCATGCATTATCACTGTATTTCGTTCTGTCTCATCCAGGGCATGGTAAGCTTGGTCCTTAGGCAACCCTGTCAGCCCTTTACACCCAGAGCAGTTTGACTTCTGGATGAAATGCTTAGTGCTTGCCTTTACCGTAATAGTACATTGCATTGATTGGTGAATGTTTAAGATCCAACAATAGGATTTATTTAAAAGTGAAATTAAGGATTTCCCATATTTTGGCAGAGGCTAAAAAAACAAATTGTATTAGGTCCCCATGGTCTAGTTATACTGTGTGAACTGACCAGGAAAAACGGATACTGTAGGCTGTCACTGTAGTGTGCTCATAAAGGCTATCATGTTTTTCCTGATCAGGTCACAGGGTCAGAATAACTACAACAGAAGTCAATTCTTAAATAACCACAACATGGCCAACTACCTAGCAATCCATTCCTTATTAGTCCTTCAGAGCTGTTAATTGTCTGTGTTGTTTGAGTGATGAGTTGGACTCTTTGGCTGTGTTTACACAGGCAGCCTATAATTCCGATAGTTTTCCACAATTTTTTATTTTTTATTTTAGTTTTTTGTGTACTTTTACCCCTTTTTCTCCCAAATTTCGTGATATCCAATTTGTAGTTACAGTCTTGTCCTATCGCTGCAACTCCCCTATGGACTCAGGAGAGGCGAAGGTCGAGAGCCATGCGTCCTCCGAAACATGACCCTGCCAAGCCGCACTGCTTCTTGACACACTGCTCGCTTAACCCGGAAGCCATCCGCACCAATGTGTCGGAGGAAACACCATCCAACTGGCGACCGATCAGATCAGCTCCTTTGCCAATAATTGGGCAAAAGATCAGAATTGGGCTGCCTGTGTAAACACAGCCATTGGCACTCTTGAAGTTGGCTCTACACTACTGGCAGGGATCTCTCCCATTAGACAGACATTACACAGAGGTACTGTGGCCTAGCTCACTCAGTCAGTGTTTCCCAAAACGGTGGTCTCCCTGAGGGGTAGACAAGCTAGCTCCACAGGGGTTTTGAAAGAGACAATAATCTGTAATGACAGATTTTGTAGTCGTGTATGTCCTTAAGGCATTTTTATCTCATAGCTAGCGTGATGATCAACATTTTGGTCATCTGTACATGAACATTTACCAGTTGAGTATAAGGACACGAATAACAACTTTATTAAATTAACGTGAATGAGAGATGACCAGCCTTAAAAAATATGGGCAAAAGCGAAGCATTCAGCAGACATATTTTTGTATATTCAGTGCATGCTGTGCAGGGAGCTCTTAGGTCTTATTATGGGAAAGACTAGAGATTTCAAGCATGTGAAACTGGAGATCAGTTTCATTATTTAATGTAGCAAGGAGATATAGCACAAGCTCTCCTCAGAACAGTCTATGGCTTTCCTTAACAGTAGGATTAGATTAGACAGTTCTGTTATCATACTGTATGTCACTTTATTTCTCTGACTGTGATGATTGATTAAATGTTCTTACCTTATCAAAAAAGAGAGATGCACAGTTGTAGATCAGATTATGTTGTCTTACAGTCATCATCCTCTCCATTTCCCCTTAACATCATATCAACCCCTCTCCTATATCTTGGTCCTCCTCCAGGTCCAGCCAGAGAAAAGGACAGTTAAGGATGCAGGAGCACAACAATGGATTTCTCCTTCTCTTTCATGCAAGGGATCATGGGAAATACAATTCAACAACCCCCTCAGCTCATTGACTCAGCCAACATCCGGCAGGAGGGTGCATACGACACCGGCAGCGATGCGGGCGAGGACGGAGCCCCGTCCTACGACGCTGCCCTGGAGGCAGAGTTCTCCTACCCGCCCTCGGCCTCCGAGGACATGCCACCGGTCTCCAATGGTTACCCCCCTGGGCTGGGCCTGTACGAGCCCCAGGCCAAGTTCTCCATGTACCCCCAGTTCCCCAACGGCTCGGCCAATGGTTACGGGGCCATCCGGGGATATGGCGAACACTGCCTCATGCCTGGGGAGGGAACGGTCCTGAGGGCCCCTGTCCTCCAGGAGAGACCCCCCTCCCCTCTGTCTCCTCCTCCACCTTCACACCCCCACCTCCATCACCCTCACCACCACCATCCTCATCACTACCACCCTCACACTCACCCACACAGCCCTCCACCCCTGCCCTCCCAACACCACCTCAGCCCGTCACCTCACCGCATGTCCCATGTACTCCCTCCTCCTCCCCCGTTACTCCTGCCCTCCACCAGCCCTCCCCCGTCCCTGCTGGACAGCACCCCTTCCTCCCACCCTCCTCACACCCCCCCTGCTCCCTCCATCGAGGTCCTGAAGAAGACCAGCTCTCCAGAGATCAAGCTAAAGATCATAAAGACGTACCAGAACGGGAGGGAGCTGTTTGAGTCTGCGCTGTGTGGAGACCTGCTGCAGGAGTCCCAGGCCAGCGAGGCCTCCCAGAACCACCGCAGACATGAGAGGAAGAAGGAGAAGAGGAAAAAGACCGCCAGGGAGCAAGAAGAAGGAGAGGGGCAAGACCAGGAGCAGCTACAGGGGGGCACTGTAGGGCAGGCCAGGGACATGCAGCTCCAGACCCACACCCAGGCCCAGACCCAGCCACAGGAGCTGCCTGTGGGGCAGACAGAAAAGCCACAGAAGACCCCCATCAAAGCAGAGCCCAAGACACCTAAGGCATGTGTTGGTTTGCTGCTACTCTGTCGGTTGAGGTCATCCAGTGCAATTGAGTTACTATTCAGTACTAAAAGAGTAACCGTTTCAACAGTTTCAGACATCAGACAAAGTAATGAGTCAGTGTGTTATTGCTTACACCCATCTGATTCTTTAGATCTACAAAAAGTGTCTTGGGGGTAGGGCATGACTCCTGTCACTAACTGAGTGTGTGTGTTTTCTCTCCCCCTGTACTGTAGGTCCAGAAGCAGTACCCTACAGTGATAACAGGTACAGGCTGCTGTAAGGACCACGAGGTGGGGGACCTGGTGTGGGCCAAGGTGGGCACCTACCCCTGGTGGCCCTGCATGGTCTCCTGTGACCCCCAGATGAACGTCCACACACGCATCAACACCCGGGGTAAAAATTATTATACTCGTGTCATCTTCCAGATATCCAGCACCTGTAGACATAACTGTTTAAAAGCCTCTAACTGCTGTATGTCTGTGTCCTTCCGGGCCCTCTAGGTCACAGGGAGTACCATGTGCAGTTCTTTGGCAGCGTGGCGGAGCGGGCCTGGATCCATGAGAAGAGGGTGGTCATGTACCAGGGAGAACACCAGTTTGATGAGCTGCAGGCTGAGACGCTACGCAAGACCACCAACACCGCAGAGAGACACAAGGTAGAGACACAGCACTGCCTGGCCTGACAAGTATACCCACCTCACACTCTTGACACCGGTTTAAAGGGAAAAGGGCTGGCCTGTTTTCGAGGCTTGCACCATGACTTTTCTTCGAACATGAGATTTACAGTGAGGGAAAAAAGTATTTGAACCCCTGCTGATTTTGTACGTTTGCCCACTGACAAAGAAATGATCAGTCTATAATTTTAATGGTAGGTTTATTTGAACAGTGAGAGACAGAATAACAACAACAAAATCCAGAAAACGCATGTCTAAAATGTTATAAATTGATTTGCATTTTAATGAGGGAAATAAGTATTTGGACCCCCTCTCAATCAGAACGATTTCTGGCTCCCAGGTGTCTTTTATACAGGTAACGAGCTGAGATTAGGAGCACACTCTTAGTGCTCCTAATCTCAGCTTGTTACCTGTATAAAAGACACCTGTCCACAGAAGCAATCAATCAATCAGATTCCAAACTCTCCACCATGGCCAAGACCCCAAAGAGCTTTCCAAGGATGTCAGGGACAGGATTGTAGACCTACACAAGGCTGGAATGGGCTACAAGACCACCGGCAAGCAGCTTTTTGAGAAAGTGACAACAGTTGGTGCGATTATTCGCAAATGGAAGAAACACAAAATAACTGTCAATCTCCCTCGGCCTGGGGCTCCATGCAAGATCTCACCTCGTGGAGTTGCAATGATCATGAGAACGGTGAGGAATCAGCTCAGAACTACACGGGAGGATCTTGTCAATGATCTCAAGGCAGCTGGGACCATAGTCACCAAGAAAACAATTGGTAACACACTACGCCGTGAAGGACTGAAATCCTGCAGCGCCCGCAAGGTCCCCCTGCTCAAGAAAGCACATATACAGGGCCGTCTGAAGTTTGCCAGTGAACATCTGAATGATTCAGAGGAGAACTGGGTGAAAGTGTTGTGGTCAGATGAGACCAAAATTGAGCTCTTTGGCATCAACTCAACTCGCCGTGTTTGGAGGAGGAGGAATGCTGCCTATGACCCCAAGAACACCATCCCCACCGTCAAACATGGAGGTGGAAACATGCTTTGGGGGTGTTTTTCTGCTAAGGGGACAGGACAACTTCACCGCATCAAAGGGATGATGGACGGGGCCATATACCATAAAATCTTGGGTGAGAACCTCCTTCCCTCAACCAGGGCATTGAAAATGGGTCGTGGATGGGTATTCCAGCATGACAATGACCCAGAACACGCAGCCAAGGCAACAAAGGAGTGGCTCAAGAAGAAGCACATTAAGGTCCTGGAGTGGCCTAGCCAGTCTCCAGACCTTAATCCCATAGAAAATCTGTGGAGGGAGCTGAAGGTTCGAGTTGCCAAACATCAGCCTCAACCTTAATGACTTGGAGAAGATCTGCAAAGAGGAGTGGAACAAAATCCCTCCTGAGATGTGTGCAAACCTGGTGGCCAACTACAAGAAACGTCTGACCTCTGTTATTGCCAACAAGGGTTTTGCCACCAAGTACTAAGTAATGTTTTGCAGAGGGGTCAAATACTTATTTCCCTCATTAAAATGCAAATCAATTTATAACATTTTTGACATGCGTTTTTCTGGATTTCTTTGTTGTTATTCTGTCTCTCACTGTTCAAATAAACCTACCATTAAAATTATAGACTGATCATGTCTTTGTCAGTTGGCAAACGTACAAAATCAGCAGGGGATCAAATACTTTTTTCCCTCACTGTATGTAGTAGTGTACATACGTACAGGTATATGGGATTGTAGGTGAAGTAATGGGTATGTATGGGATTGAGCTGGTGTGGTGATTATGTTTTGCTGATATTGGCTATTTCGAAGAAAGGGCCTACTAAACTTAGTTGAATGCACTGACTGGATATGCTCATTTGCACCCCAGTATCTCTATTTGCACATCATCTCTTGCACATCTATCACTCCAGTGTTAATACTAAATTGCAATTATTTTGCACTATGGCCTATTTATTGCCTTACCTCCATAACTTGCTACATTTGCACACACTGTATATAAATTTTCTGTTGTATTTTTGACTTTATGTTTTGTTTACCGCATATGTAACTCTGTGTTGTTTTTTATCGCACTGCTTTGCTTTATCTTGGCCAGGTCGCAGTTGTAAATGAGAACTTGTTCTCAACTGGCTTACCTGGTTAAATAAAGGTAAAATAAAAATAAGTGTCTTCAAAATGTAATTAAAATGTGTGTGTGTTTGTGTCAGCTGATGAAGCCCTTCCCCCAGAGAGAGCGTGCTCAGTGGGAGGTGGGCGTCGGCCATGCAGAGGACGCCTTCCTGATGACTCAGCAGGAACGTATCGACAACTACACCTTCATCTACGTCGACCCCGACCCCAATGCTCCCCCACCCGCCAAGAAGACCTCAACCAGGACCGCCGGTCGTACCCAACGCTCTTCTATCGCAACAAGTAAGAAAGAAGAAGTTGCAGTGACATCACCGGACCGGGCGGAGCCATCCAGAAGACAGCCTTGTAGGCAGTGTAGTGTTCCTAATGCAGATGACCCAGCCGTCCCCCAGACCTCAGAGAAAGACCAGAGCTGTGACCCTGGCCAGCCCAGCCCCCCTGCCCGGGAGGCCCTGTCTGAGGCAGGGGGAACCCAGGAGTCCCCTGCCCCTGTAAGGGCCTGGAAGACAGCCGCTGCCAGGAAGCTGCTGCCTCTCTCTATTACCATGAAGAAACTAAATGTGGAGATCACCAAGTGTGACCAAGTGTGGCCTCTGCTGCAGAGGAAAGCCCTGCCCTCACCACGGAGAGAGAGAGAGAGGGAGGAGGGAGAAGGCCGACAGGCTGACCTGGGATACTGCTCACCAGAGGTGGGTGCTCTCTATTGGTCTAGACTCCCTAGTTGACAATGGTGATGAATGTTGTTGTTGTTGCTCTAAACTGAATTGAAACATTATTTCTAAGTGGAGTTTTTGTTTCTCCAGCAGGGCTGTGGAGTTAAACCGGAACCCAGTCCAGAGGAGGAGGAAAAGAGGGATGAGGGAGAGGAGAAAGAGGACAGGGAGGAGAGGAGAAGTGACCAGGAAGCATCACAGCACACCTCCTGTCCTGGGTCTCAGCACAGCACCCCACCAGGTACGTACATGTGTTTGGACGTTTTCTGGGTCCTCTGGTGATAACGGTTGTGAATATTCTGTTGGTGTGAATATGTTCCCCATATAGCAGAGGTGTTTAACCAGGTGTCTCCTTCCGGTAGGTTCTCAGGAGCGTAAGCAGCAGCGCAGGTCAGTGAGGAGCAGATCAGAGTCAGAGAAGGGCTGTGAGCCCGTCCCCAAAAAGAAGACTAAAAAGGAACAGGTACCAACCTGCTACTACCACTGTTCCCCTCTGTAATGTACCATACTGGTGGTTCTGTCACTCAGTTCTCTAGAGGAGGATCACAATACAACAGAGAGATCTGAAACAGATCTCTTTTTCTGTCTCCCTGCAGGGTGAGATGGCTCCTGAGACTACTCTGAGAACAGGCTCACAGAAAGGTAGACTCCAGCTCAGTCCTATGCCTCTCTCTTTCCCATCCTGCTCTAAGCATACTGGCTTTGTTTAACGTGTTGGGTCATAAAAAGGGAAGCAGTGGTGTGGAGGTGTGTGTTAACCTGTGATGTGTGTGTGTGTAGGAGCCAGTGAGATCTCGGATGCCTGTAAGCCTCTGAAGAAACGCAGCAGAGCCTCCACAGACGTAGAGATGGCCTCCTCTCAGTACAGAGACACATCCGACTCTGATTCTAGAGGCCTCAATGATCCCCAGGTAAACACACACACACACACACCAAGCTTTCAGTACTGAGACACCTCAGACCCTGACTTTAGAAGGCTAAATGACCTCAAGGTGTGTATATATATATATATATATATATATACACACACAAAGCCCACTCTCTCTTGTGTAGAGTCTGTTTGGGAAGAGTTTGGACAGTCCAGCAGCAGCAGATGCAGACGCGTCAGACAGCCAGTCAGTGGACTCCAGTCTTTCCAGACAAGGAAGCAGCACAGCCAAGAGAGACACTGTCTGCCAGGTACGCCACTGCACTCCTCTCCCATCCCCTCCTCCTTTCTCCTCTTCTGTCTTTTCACCAAATTTTCTCTCTTCCCCTCTCTCTGTGATCATTTTAGAAGAAAGCAGAAGAAATATACACTGAACACAAATATAAGCGCAACAGGCAACAATTTCAAAGATATTACTGAGTTACAGTTCATATGAGGAAATCAGTCAATTGAAATAAATAAATTTGGCCCTAATGTAATCTATGGATTTCACATGACTGGGAATACAGATATGCATCTGTTGGTCACAGATACCTTTAAAAAAAGGTAGAGGAGTGGATCAGAAAAGCAGTCAGTATCTGGTGTGACCACCATTTGCCTCATGTAGTACGACACATCGCTGTTGATTGTGGCCTGTGGAATGTTGTCCCACTCCTCTTCAATGCTCCCGAGTGGTGCAGTGGTCTAAGGCACTGCATCTCAGTGCTTGAGGCGTCACTACAGACCCCCTGGTTCGATTCCAGGCTGTATCACAACCGGCCGTGATTGGGAGTCCCATAGGGCGGCGCACAATTGGCCCAGCGTCGTCCGGGTTTGGCCGGTGTAGGCCATCATTGTAAATAAGAATTTGTTCTTAACTGACTTGCCTAGTTAAATAAAGGTAAAATATTTTTTAAATGGCTGTGCGAAGTATCTGGATATTGGCGGGAACTGGAACATGCTATTGTACACGTCGATGAAGAGCCTCCCAAACATGCTCAATGGGTGGACATGTCTGGTGAGTATGCAGGCCATGGAAGAACTGGGACCTTTTCAGCTTCCAGAAATTGTGTACAAATCCTTGCGTCATGGGGCCATGCATTATGATGCTGAAACATGAGGTGATGGCGGCGGCTGAATGGCACGACAATGGGCCTCAGGATTTTGTCACGGTATCTCTGTGCGTTCAAATTGCCATCGATAAAATGACATTTTGTTAGTTGTCCGTAGCTTATGCCTGCCCATACCATTACCCCACCGCCACCATGGGGCACTCTGTTCACAACGTTGACATCAGCAAACCGCTTGCCCACACAACCCCATCTGCCCAGTACAGTTGAAACCAGGATTAATCTGTGAAGAGCACACTTCCTTCTCCAGTGTGCCAGTGGCCATCGAAGGTGAGAATTTGCCCACTGAAGTCGGTTGCGACGCCGAACTGCAGTCAGGTCAAGACCCTGGTGAGGATGACGAGCACGCAGATGAGCTTCCCTGAGACGGTTTCTGACAGTTTCTCTGTGTAGAACTGTAAGGTGTATGTATGGAGAGGGTTGGGTGTTTCTATATCTTCCTCTGTGTGTAGATCTGTGAGGTGTATGGAGAGGGTCTGGTGTCGTGTGAGGGAGACTGCTGTCGGCTGTTCCATCTGGAGTGCCTGGGTCTCGCCTCCATACCCGAGGGCAAGTTTACATGTCTGGAATGTAGAAACGGTGAGACATGGCATGATGTCGCAACACATACACGATGCATTTACATACTAATCATTACTAGACCTACACAACCATTAGACATGTTCTCTTTAATTGCTCCTTTAATCTTTACAGTATCATTTTGGCTGAAATGGTTGAAAGGATTATTTAAGTTATTCCAGGACACATCCTTCTACTTTGTGAATGCTGATGAAGCTGTGGGTGTGAACAGAGAAGACTGCTTAAGCCCTGATTATGCAAATTACCTTACAGACAAATATTTCTGTGTGATTTCAACCCGGCAGACATGAGAGATTTCTCTGATGGAGGAATGAAGAGTAGACTGGCATTCACCTCTCTCTCTCTCTCTCTCTCTCTCTCTCTCTCTCTCTCTCTCTCTCTCTCTCTCTCTCTCTCTCTCTCTCTCTCTCTCTCTCTCTCTCTGCTCTCTCTCTCTCTCTCTCTCTCTCTCTCGCTCTCTCTCGCTCTCTCTCGCTCTCTCGCTCTCTCGCTCTCTCTCGCTCTCGCTCTCTCTCTCTAGGCTCTCACTCGTGTTTCAGCTGTAAGGCAGGGGGAGGGGAGGTGTTGCGCTGCTCAGTGGTTGGCTGCGGGCGGTATTACCATGACGACTGCGTGCGTAAACTCCCTGGCACTGTGGGGGGTGGTACAGGCGGGGGGTTCCGCTGCCCCCAGCATACCTGTGCCACCTGCTGTCTGGAGAGAGACCTGCACCAAGCCACCAAAGGTAGGGAGGAAGAACACTGGTCTAGATGGAGAGGAGCGGATGCCACTTTAGGCTTTTGACATGGCCCCTCACATACTGTAGGTGTTAGTCTCTCTTTGTCTAACACTCGTCTCTCCTTCCTCTCCCCCTCCCCAGGACGTATGATGCGTTGTCTGCGCTGCCCTGTTGCGTACCACACAGGGGACAGCTGTGTGGCAGCGGGCAGCGTGGTCCTCACCCACCACATCATGATCTGCAGCCGCCATGGCATCGCCAAGAGGAACGGCCTCCTCTCCTCACCCGTCAATGTGAACTGGTGCTTCCTCTGTGCCCGAGGTAAGCTCTATTTCCCACCTTAGACCTCCTGTAGGGACCCACCCTGACTCACTCACCCTTTCTGTGTCCCAAATGGCACTATATTCCCTATATAGTGCACTACTTTTGACCAGGGCCCCTGACCCATTGTCTCCCGAAGGGGAGCCCCGTGGCTTGACAATGTTTGACTGGAGGACAGAAGGAGAAGCAGGAGAGAGGGATGTGGCTTTGTTCTCCCCCTGAGACTTCTGGACACAGTGTTTGAGTGAATAGAGCCCTAGCTCCAACTCCTTCTGTTCCTCTCAGGTGTAAGGGTTAGCCAGCGCTCCCCCTCTCCAAATCTAATCCCCTCTAATCCAGTCTTCTCTTATCATTCAAACTGTATTTATCCCCCTAGTGGTAATTGATGTGTGTGATGCTCTCTGGGACCACAGAGGCTTAGCTGGGGAGACTACTGGTGTTGGTTGATCTTTCTCAACTCAGTGCTCCTCAGTAGTCCTCAAAACCGCAGACTCCTATCCCAGGGTAAGGCGGCTGTTAGACCTGGGCTAAGTGCAGTGTGAACGTGGCTATTCGAAGAACTGGATATCTAACATTGTCTAGTTGTGTGATGGTGGAGATTCATTCAACCTTTATGATAGTTACGATGCATTCTCCTGTTTGTAAATGTATTTGTGACATTTGACCATTACTGTTGTCTCTGTTGTACTTACCATTTGGACCTGATGTGGTAGTGCCTTCAGAAAGTATTCATAACCCTTGACTTATTCCACATTTTGTGTTACAGCCTGAATTCAAATGGATTAAATATTTTTTTTTCTCACCCACCTACACATAATACCCCATTATGACAAAGTGAAAACATAATTTTAAAAATGATTGGAAATGAAATACAGAAATATCTCATAAGTATTCACACCCCTGAGTCAATACATGTTAGAATCACCTTTGGCAGCGATTACAGCTATGAGTCTCTTTCTGGGTAAATCTGGATTATACAATATTTGTCCATTCTTTTTAAAACTCTTCAAGCTCTGTCAAGTTGGTTGTTGATCATTGCTAGCCATTTTCAAGTCTTGCCATAGATTTTCAAGCCGATTTAAGTCAAAACTAACTCGGCCACTCAGGAACATTCAATGTCGTCTTGGTAAGCAACTCCAGAGTATATTTGGCATTGTGTTTTAGGTTATTGTCCTGCTGAAAGGTGAATTTGTCTCCCAATGTCTGTTGGAAAGCAGGCTGAACCAGGTTTTCCTCAAGGATGTTGCCTGTGCTTAGCTCTATTCCATTTATTTTTATCTTAAAAAACTCCCTATTCCTTGCCAATGACAAGCATACCCATAACATGATGCAGCCACCACCACGCTTGAAAATATGAAGAGTGGTGCTCTGTGATGTGTTGTGTTGGATTTGCCCCAACGTAATGCTTTGTATTCAGAACAAGTTAATTTCTTTGCATATTTTTTTGTTGTTGCAGTTTTACTTGATTGCCTTTATTGCAATCACAGCCGTTAAACTCTGTAACTGTTTTAAAGTCACCATTGGCCTCATGGTGAAATCCCTGAGTGGTTTCCTTCCTCTCCGGCAACTGAGTTAGGAAGGACCCCTGTATCTTTGGGTGTATTGATACACCATCCAAAGTGTAATTAATAACTTCACCATGCTCAAAGGGAAATTCAATGTCTGGTTTTTTTATCTACCAATAAGTGCCCTTCTTTGCGAGGCATTGGAAAACTTCCCTGGTCTTTGTGGTTGAATCTGTGTTTGAAATTCACTGCTTGACTGAGGGACCTTATCGCTAATTATGTGTGGGGTACAGAGATCAGGTAGTCATTACAAAAATCATGTTAAACACTATTATTGCACACAGTGAGTCCATGCAACTTATTATGTGACTTGTTAAGCAAATGTTTACTCCTGAACTTATTTAGGCTTGCCATAAAAAAAGTGGTTGAATACTTATTGACTCAAGACATTTCAGCTTTTCATTTTTTAATAATTTGTTAAAATTTCTAAAAACATAATTCCACTTTGATGTTATGGGGTATTGTGTCTAAGCCAGTAATCCATTTGAAATTCAGGCTGTAATACAACAAAATGTGAAAAAGTCAACGGGGGTGAACACTTTCTGAAGCCGCTTTATATGTACTGATCTGTGCTTTTACAGTGCACTCCTCTTACAAGAAATACATCTGTTCTGGATGATTAGACTTTTCTAACTGATTTGATTACGGAGTACATTGTAAGTGTAGAAATATTTTGGTCCCCATGGGTACCAAAAGCAGTTGATTCTTATAAGCGGAGTGTTCTATTGGGACAACTCTTTAGTTTACTTTTACTCCTCTTTCTCTCTCGTTTATGTGTTCTAACAGTGTATGTGTTCTTTTTCTCCTGTGGTATCATGGGTACTGTAGTCTGATTGCGGCTCACCCAGTCTCTTCCTGTGTGTCTTGTGTAGGACTGTTAGTGCAGGACCTTACTGACACCATATTAAGTTCATATGCCTATAAGTCCCACTACCTTCTGACTGAGTCAAATCGTGCTGAGTTGAAATTACCTATGATTCCCTCTTCTTCGTCAGCTACCAAAAAGAATATTGGGAAAGGTAACAGAACTGTTTTACTCGCTCTCCCGTTTCCCACTGGTGTGTGTGTATGTGTGTTTGAATATGTCTAGACTCTCCACAGTTGATTTGATGTTCCTCCTTATTGCTTTGTTCTGCCTCTAGCTTGTGAACAATACAGTCTGCTGCCATTAACGCTACAGCAGGGCTTAAAATACATGTTCAGGGACCCTAACATGCACTGGTTCAACCAGGAACCAGTGTTAACGGCATTAAAAGTGAGCAAAGCTCATCTCTGTGAAGCTGTGGAATGTGACACTCCTCTCCAATACAAACTCATTTAGCAGACGCTCTTATCCAGAGCGACTTAGTGAGTGCATACATATATTTTTTATATTTTTCATACTGGCCCCCTGTGGGAATTGAACCCACAACCCTGGCGTTGCAAGCCCCATGCTCTACCAACTGAGTTACACAGGCCCAACTGAGCTACACAAAAGGGAATTTGTATAAGCGGACCACAGCACACTGTAACATAACACATAATTTGATTTCATCATCAGAATTGGGAAAGAGGTATGAAAAGAGTGATGACATGTCTCACAGGGTTATTTTACGCCCTGTCTGTATGAGGGGGGGCATGTTACTGCTAGAGGAACACAGCTTCTCTGCTTCAGCACTTTGAGCTTGTCGTCATCTGAAAGACTAATACTAATAGCTACTTTTTCTAACTGCTCACTTGCTTCTTTTTTGCTCTCACTGTACCGCGATCAGCCTTTACCTTGATCGGTCACTGTACCGCGATCAGCCTTTACCTTGATCGGTCACTGTACCGCGATCAGCCTTTACCTTGATCGGTCACTGTACCGCGATCAGCCTTTACCTTGATCGGATGTTTGCGGTCTTGTTTTGCTGTGTTAAGGAGGTAATTGTTACAATAAATATTGATTCTGCATTGAAATGCAGTTAATTCAAATAGGTTATTGCTCATAACAGGTATAATATTCCTCACAAGATCATCAATTTGATGAATAAATCAAAACTGGGAATGTTTGAATAAGATGCTGACAATCTTCCTTCTAGTTGGCATATAATGTGAATTGTTACTCATCAATGATGTTACCCATTTGGCATTTAAAACACTTCCACAACCACATATTTAAATGAGATTCCATAAAGACTATCTGGGGTATGTATAGTGGTGCAGAGAAGTGGAACAAGGAGTGCATGTCAGCTTTGTGCCGTTTCTCTTATATTTTGGTAATTGTTTTTTTTGTGACTTATGGTTTATTTGCTGATTTAATTATCATCGGTGCTATTGCATGTGTGGTGATTTGTACAAGGGGCCTTGTACTCTAAACCTGCCTTTCAGACATTCCACTACACCATCAGTGACTGACTGCTAAGGAAAAAGCAGAGGACAGCATCAATGTCAAGACTACTCTCTTTGATCAAAATTGTGTCCACAACAGCATAGTTTTCATATAGATAAAGCAAACTTTATTATATTGTGGGAGTTACAAATTATTCCACCATTGTGAATCCTTTGGAAAAGGGTCACTTCAGGCCCATATGATGGTCCAGTTCAAAATAAATACCTATCCTTAGACATATCCCATACATATGAAAGGAGCGTATGGGTGTAAGCAATGTCACAATGACTCCTCCAACTCTCTGGAAGACCATATTACTTACTTGGGCCAAATAATTGATATTATATTGACAAGATGGTCGAGTGACCGTATAGTCGTTTTTGTTTAGTTTTTTGTTGTTGCCGAAATGCCACGTGTCCACTTACATCAGTGCATTCCTAACGACCTAACCATTACGAAACTTCTATTTGATCAAATAAGCCTCACGTAGCAAATTAGCAATTACATTTTTTGTTGATCAAATTCGACACGCTCATTGACCTCCATACAAAAATTCCTCACTTCATGGTCTTATTTTCGTGGACTGATTTTGGGCGGAGTAAATCCTCTCGCTTCGCTTCTTCCTCTGCTTGGGCAAAGCATTACTCACAGTGTATAGGTTTGAATGACTGGCATGCCTAAGGATAAGGTTTAGAGTGTGGTGGCCCCTAGTGTCCAGGTGTGGTAGTATGTTCTCTAACCCTGTGCTGCTCTTTTCTCTATACACACACACACACACACACACACACACACCCATGCAGGAGAGAAGCTGCTGTGCTGTGCGTTGTGCCCGGCGTCGTTCCACCCAGAGTGTTTGGAGATGGCGATGCCAGAGGGGGCGTGGTCCTGCAGGGAGTGCAGATTAGGAAGGAAACCCCACTACAAACAGATCGTCTGGGTCAAACTGGGGAACTACAGGTGAGTTGATGCACACCCAAAAGATGTTGGAGAGGTGCTGACTATTGGTATAGTAAACGTACTGTATGTAAAAAATATAATAATAATCATAATGATAGTCGCACACTCCAAATATTCTCCCAATAATTGAATGGATAAACACCAATAGTGTTTACACTTTATGTTATTGAGAGCATATTTAGTGTGAAACTACAGCTGAGGAACAACACAACTCGGAATATGTGGAAACAACATTGTTGCTAGATGCAGAAACAGGATGAGAGTGGCATATTACTGTACACTACGAAGGGTTCATGTATTTCAGAAACTAGTTTTAGAATCAGATGTTTGGCTTAATTGTTAGGAAAACGACAACACTTATAGCTGTATCTTATGGACTGATAAGCGCTCTTTCTTTCCTCATGTTCCATGCTGTCCCCTGTCTGTCCCCATCAGGTGGTGGCCAGCGGAGATCTGTAACCCTCGCCTGGTGCCCCCCAACATCCAGACGCTCCGCCACGATATCGGAGACTTCCCAGTCTTCTTCTTTGGTTCCCATGACTACTACTGGATCAACCAGGGCCGTGTGTTTCCCTACGTGGAGAACGACAAGACCCCTGTCACGGGCCAAATCAACATCAACAAGACCTTCAAGAAAGGTGATGCCGCCTTTGGCTCTATTCTGTGCTCTCTGCTCTGGGCTCTGTTGGTTCTTGAGTGATATGATAGTGCCTTATCCCTGAGTGTGTGTGTGTGTGTGTGAGACAGGCAGAATGTAATTCCATCCCTTCTGTGTGTGTCAGCTCTGGAGGAGGCTGCTCGGAGGTTCCAGGAGCTCAAGTCACAGAGGGAGAGCAGGGAGGCCCTGGAGCAGGAACGCAACTCACGCAAACCACCACCATACAAGTTCATCAAGGTAATACATCCAGTCATACTGTATATAGCCCTACCCTACAAACATATACCTTCCCTACAAATCTTCTGGGACTGTGAAGAGACACACACAGGCACAGATACACGCATATACACACACGATAACATACGCACTCTACACACACACCTATACATGTATTTTGTGTTGTAGATATGTGGTAGTAAAGTAATGGCCTGAGGGCACACACTTAATCTGTTGTGAAGGGTATTATGTTTTTTTAAATGGTGTATAACTGACTTAATTGTGCTTCACCCCTGAAAGAGTAGCTGCTACCTTGGCAGCAGCTAATGGGGATCCATAATAAATACGAAGTCTTGCTTTGCCAAGCAAACTGAGAATTGGCTCTTTTAGCTGAATGAGACCTCTTTAGATCTCATCTGTGACCATGTGTGTTGGTCTGAGTCTTGGTGTGTCCTCACTGACACATTGTTGTCATGTCTCTTTCAGTCCAACAAGCCGGTGGGGAAGGTGCAGGTGCACATAGCCGACCTGTCTGAAATCCCACGATGCAACTGTAAGCCCACGGACGAACACCCCTGCAGCCTGGACTCCCAATGTCTGAACCGCATGCTGCAGTACGAGTGTCACCCACAGGTTGGTGTGTCTGTGTGTACGCATGTGTGTATGCGTGTGTGAATGGTGTTTAAATCAGCCCTGTTCTCCTGTCCTAGGTGTGTCCAGCAGGTGATAGCTGTGAGAACCAATGCTTCTCTAAACGTCTGTACTCCGAGACAGGGGTCATCAGGACAGAGGGTTGTGGCTGGGGCCTCAAGACCAACCAGGCCCTCAGGAAGGTGAGTGAGGGGCGCTGGGGTGGACGTAGTGTGGTGCCCAGGTCTATTTCTATCCTTTGCCACTCATCTTTAAGTGTTCACTGATATTAGCAACACTGTGAAGGCTCCACCTAGCCTGTCATATTGTTTGTACCTATCCAGACCTTTCATATGCGAACGGGATAAGGGTTAGAGACCAAAATGGAAGCGAGCCTGTTGTGTATAGATCAGAGATTATGGTTAATATCCGTCTGCTCAAAAGGACTGTGAGCTCTCGTTCTTCTTGGCTGATGTGAGTAAGATATTTAAGCCCAGACGGCATCCCAAGCCGTGTCCTCAGAGCATGTGCAGACCAGCTGGCTGGAGTGTTTACGGACCTATTCAATCTCTCCCTATCCCAGTCTGTTGTCCCCACTTGCTTCAAGATATCTGCCATTGTTCCTGTACCCAAGAAAGCGAAGGTAACCGAACTTAATGACTATCGCCCCGTAGCACTCACTTCTGTCTTCATGAAGTGCTTTGAGAGGCTATTTGACGAACATATCACCTCCACCTTACCTGACACACTACAATTTGCATACAACATATCCACGGATGACGCAATCGCTCTGCACACTGCTCTATCCCATCTGGACAAGAGGAATACCTATGTAAGAATGATGTTCATCGATAACAGGTCAGCCTTCAACACCATAGTGCCATCCAAGCTCATCATTAAGTTCAGGGCCCTGGATCTGAACCCCGCCCTGTGCAACTGGGTCCTGGACTTCCTGATGGACCGACCTCAGGTGGTGAAGGTAGGCAACACCTCCGATACGCTGATCCTCAACACGGTGGCCCTCCTGTACTCCCTGTTCACACATGACTGCGTGAATGCTCACGTCTCCCAACTCAATCATCAAGTTTGCAGACGACACAATAGTGGTAGGCCTGATTACCAACAACGACGAGACAGCATACAGGGAGGAGGTGAGGGCCCTGGCAGAGTGGTGGCAAGAAAATAACCTCTCCCTCAACGTCAACAAAATGAAGGAGCTAATCGTGGACTTGAGGAGACAGCAGAGAGAGCATGCCCCCATCCACGTCGACAGGGCCACAGTGAAGAGAGTTCCTCAGCGTGCACATCACTGACAACCTGAAACAGTCCATCCACACAGACAGTGTGGTGAAGAATGCGCAGCAACACCTCCTCAACCTCAGGAGGCTGAAGAAATTTGGCTTGGCCCTTAAGACCCTCACAAACTTCTACAGATGCACCATTGAGAGCATCCTGTCGGGCTGTATCACTGCCTGGTATGGCAATTGCACTGTCTGCAACCGCAGGGCTCTCCAGAGGGTGCTGTGGTCAGCCCATCGCATCACCAGGGGCACACTCCCTGCCCTCCAGGACATCTACAGCACCCGGTGTCACAGGAAGGCCAAGAAGATCATCAAGGACCTCAGCCACCCGAGCCACGGCCTGTTCACCCCACTACCATCTAGAAAGGCAGAGACGATACAGGTGGATCATTGCTGGGACCGAAAGACTGAAAAACAGCTTCTATCTCCAGGCCATCAGACTGTTAAATAAACACCACTAGCCATCCTCCGACCAGTACCCTGCCCAGAACTTAGTCACTGTTACTAACCGGCTACCACCCGGTACTCTACCCTGCACCTTAGAGACTGCTGCCCTATGTACATAGTCATTGAACACTGGTCACTTTTAATAATGTTTTAATAATGTTAATAATGTTTTACTCACTTCATGTGTGTATACTGTATTCTAGTCAAGGCTCATCCTTGGGGGGAAAAAAGTATTTGATCCACTGCTGATTTTGTATGTTTGCCCACTGACAGACATGATCAGTCTATAAGTTTAATGGTAGGTTTATTTGAACAGTGAGAGACAGAATAACAACAAAGAAATCCAGAAAAACACATGTCAAAAATGTTATAAATTGATTTGCATTTTAATGAGGGAAATAAGTATTTGACCCCTCTGCAAAACATGACTTAGTACTTGGTGGCAAAACCCTTGTTGGCAATCACAGAGGTCAGATGTTTCTTGTAGTTGGCCACCAGGTTTGCACACATCTCAGGAGGGATTTTGTTCCACTCCTCTTTGCAGATCTTCTCCAAGTCATTAAGGTTTTGAGGCTGATGTTTGGCAACTCAAACCTTCAGCTCCCTCCACAGATTTTCTATGGGATTAAGGTCTGGAGACTGGCTAGGCCACTCCAGGACCTTAATGTTCTTCTTCTTGAGCCACTCCTTTGTTGCCTTGGCCGTGTGTTTTGGGTCATTGTCATGCTGGAATACCCATCCACAACCCATTTTCAATGCCCTGGCTGAGGGAAGGAGGTTCTCACTCAAGATTTGACGGTACATGGCCCCGTCCATCGTCCCTTTGATGCGGTGAAGTTGTCCTGTCCCCTTAGCAGAAAAACACCCCCAAAGCATAATGTTTCCACCTCCATGTTTGACGGTGGGGATGGTGTTCTTGGGGTCATAGGCAGCATTCCTCCTCCTCCAAACACGGCGAGTTGAGTTGATGCCAAAGAGCATCTGACCACAACACTTTCACCCAGTTCTCCTCTGAATCATTCAGATGTTAATTGGCAAACTTCATACGGCCCTGTATATGTGCTTTCTTGAGCAGGGGGACCTTGCGGGCGCTGCAGGATTTCAGTCCTTCACGGCGTAGTGTTACCAATTGTTTTCTTGGTGACTATGGTCCCAGCTGCCTTGAGATCATTGACAAGATCCTCCCGTGTAGTTCTGGGCTGATTCCTCACCGTTCTCATGATCATTGTAACTCCACGAGGTGAGATCTTGCATGGAGCCCCAGGCCGAGGGAGATTGACAGTTATTTTGTGTTTCTTCCATTTGCGAATAATCGCACCAACTGTTGTCACCTTCTCACCAAGCTGCTTGGCGATGGTCTTGTAGCCCATTCCAGCCTTGTGTAGGTCTACAATTTTGTCCCTGACATCCTTGGAGAGCTCTTTGGTTTTGGCCATGGTGGAGAGTTTGGAATCTGATTGATTGCTTCTGTGGACAGGTGTCTTTTTATACAGGTAACAAGCTGAGATTAGGAGCACTCCCTTTAAGAGTGTGCTCCTAATCTCAGCTCGTTACCTGTGTAAAAGACACCTGGGAGCCAGAAATCTTTCTGATTGAGATGGGGTCAAATACTTATTTCCCTCATTAAAATGCAAATCAATGTATAAAATTTTTGACATGCGTTTTTCTGGATCTTTTTGTTATTCTGTCTCACTGTTCAAATAAACCTACTATTAAAATTATAGACTGATCATTTCTTTGTCAGTGGGCAAACGTACAAAATCAGCAGGGGATCAAATACTTTTTTCCCTCACTGTAACTACCGCTGTGCACAACTTTTCTATTCATATACTGTCCATAATGTCTATACACACCACCATATACACATATATTCTGGACTCTGACTTTTCTCGTTCGGATATTTCTTAATTCCTTTCTTTTTATTTTGTTGTGTATTGTTAGGTATTACTGCACTGTTGGAGCTAGAAACATAAGCATTTTGCTGCATCTGCGATAACATGTGTATGCGACCAATAAAATTGTATTATATAACACCACAGGTATGCTTTGTTGTAAGTCATGTGTATTGTGTATCTTATGTCCTCTGTTCCACAGGGAGATTTTGTGACAGAGTACGTGGGAGAGGTGATAGATTCAGAAGAGTGCCAGCAGCGAATCAAACGCGCTCATGAGAACCGTGTGACTGACTTCTACATGCTCACCCTCACCAAGGTAACAACGTACAGGCTGTGTCCCAACAGTTTGGAATGGTCTCATTTACTTGACCCCTACACCTCATGACCAGTAATACATACAGTGCATTCGGAAAGTATTCGGATTCTCTGGTCTGATGAAACCGAGAATGAACTCTTTGGCATGAATGTCAAACGACCCTAAGCACACAGCCAAGACAACTCTCTGACTTGAACCCGTTCGAACATCCAACCTGACAGAGCTTGAGAGGATCTGCAGAGCAGAATGGGAGAAACTCCCCAAATACAGGTGTGCCAAGCTTGTACCGTCATACCCAAGAAGACTTGAGGCTGTAATCGCTGCCAAAGGTGCTTCAACAAAGTACTGAATAGAGGGTCTGAACACTTATGTAAATGTGTTATTTCATTTTATTTTTTATATATTTTTTTGCTAGAATTTATAAAAACCTGTTTTTGCTTTGTCATTATGGGCTATTGTGTGTAGATTGAGGGGGGAAAACAATTTAATCCATTTTAGAATAAGGCTGTAACGTAACAATGTGGAAAAAGTCAAGGGGCCTGAATACTTTCCGAATGCATTGTAGTATGTGTATGAATCTGTTAAGCTATGTGTCTCTCTCTTTTCAGTAGTGTGCGTCGCTTGGCTGTGTGTGTGGGGGTCTAACTGTGTGCATACGTGCGTGTGTGTGTGTATGTCTAAGTGCCTGTGTGTGTTCCTCAGGACCGGGTGATTGACGCGGGTCCCAAAGGGAACACCTCTCGCTTCATTAACCACAGCTGCAGCCCCAACTGTGAGACGCAGAAATGGACTGTCAACGGAGATGTACGGATAGGGCTCTTCACCCTGTGTGACATAGATGCTGGTGAGGAGAGCGACACGCACGCGTTCTGTATTTTTGCGATTGATTTCTCTGATCGATCTCATCTCTCCTGCAGACACGGAGCTGACATTTAACTATAATCGTGTGTGTTCTGCAGGCACTGAGTTGACGTTTAACTATAACCTGGACTTGGTGGGGAATAGAAGGTCATCGTGTCACTGTGGAGCTGAGAACTGCTCTGGCTTCCTAGGGGTGCGGCCTACGGTACGGGACACGCCCACATTCTCTCTCCTTATTATGACTGCATCATGTAGGAATCAAGTAACATGTTACTGGTGTCTCACCTTAGCAGAACGCTTCTGTCCATGGTTTGTCTGCAATGTTGTATAGTCTTATAGAAGTGGGCCTAACAGGGTTTACATCTCTTCTCTCTCTGTTTTTAACAAGGTACATTTTCAGAATGTCTCTTCTCAGAAGGTCATATAAACCATATTGCTAATAATAAATGATGACAATGGATTAAGAGCTATTGCTCCTACAGCTACAGTATCCTATTTGACTGTTTAGGCTTAGATATCTGTTAAGGGGGGGGTTTACAGGGAGGGTGGTTTACAGGGAGGGTTTTCTGGGTGGGAATGACCGGTGAGTTTCCCTGTGGGTCCTGCTTTTTGTTACACATCTATGGGCTTATCAACAGTAAAGATAACAATTATATCATTAATATAACATTCCTTTCTGAAAAACAATGGCAACACTAGCTATTCTCTCTTGGAATATGAAAGGCTTAAATTGCCCTATCAAACGTTCAAGCTGTCTTAATATCCCAGCAAGAAAGCATATTGATATAGAAATGCTCCAATAAACACAGCTGCTCCATAAGGACACACACAGAATGCACAACCATTTGTACAAACTGGCTGCTTTTTCATCAGACTCAAACAAAAGGTGTAATCATAATGATACATAAGAAATTCAACCACCATCTTGGGTAAGGGCGAAGACCAAAAAGGCAGAAACACTTTCCTTAAATGTATCCATAATGGAAAGAAAATTGCCTTTATTAATGTGTATGCTACAAATTCATATGATTCTACGTTTTTTGATTCTCTGAACAGCATAGTGTTAGAATTATCTGAATTCCATCTGGTTATTGGGACAGACATGAATGCCATTTTGGACATGCAGGACAAATCTATTAAGACTAACTACAATCCACACGCAACCAAGGCTCTCCAACATACAGTATACTCTGATTACAACCTCATGTTTGCAAGCACATAATCCAAAAGCGAACGAGTACACTTTCTACTCAAACAGGCAGAAAACATTCTCCCCAATCGATTTTATATTATCTACACCTCTATTTTGTACAATTATGAACATAGAAATTCGACATATGAGCTTGACCGATCACCCCACCTACTACTGCCAATTACAAAATGTCAGAATCTCCTAAAAGAGCAACAAGATGGCGTTTCATTACTACAAAATCCTACATTCTGTGATCAATTTGAAATTGAACTAAGTTCATTCTTAATGATTAATACAAATTCAGTCGATGAACCCCGGATTCTATGTGATGCCACCAAAGGTTTTATTCAAAATAATACAACTGCATTTCCATCTATGTATTGGTAAGACAGAGAGCAGAATTTGCCATCCATGGAGTTAGACTCAACCATTACTTCCATGGTCATTGTCTCAGTCGTTTACTGGCCAACAAGCTACGCAGTAAGCTTAGCTGATACAGCAACTATTGAATCTGAAATAGGGGAATTCATATCAGAACCCAAATTAGTAAAAGATTCTCTCACTTCTATAAAGAACTGTACACCCCAGATTGTTAATCCTCAACATAGGAAGCCACCTCCCTGGGAGCCCAAATCTTTCTCAATGAACTGAAATGAGCATTGGATAGCATGAATAAAGGCAAATCACCTGGATGGGATGGTATTCCCCCCCCAAGGTGTATTTTAAAAATGTGGAATCAATTAGGTCCACTATTGCTCAATGATTAACACAGCTGTACACAAAGGTTCATTTGGGAGAGATGTGAATACAGAACTCATTTCTAATTATCTTTGATAAACAGATATTAAACAGTTTTCAAATTTGTTGTCGTCCCGTCTCGAAGACTTACTTACACAAATTGCTTACCCAAATTGGTCCACAAAAAAAATGTTTATCCTCCGTTGACTATTACATATCTTATAGCTCAGACACACTGGTAGGATTGTCAAACGTTTGCCTGCCAACTGTACTTAGCATTTCTGAACAGAGTGTCGACAGTCAATCTCTTTTGTGTTCACACAGCAAAGACCTTGGAAGTTGTCAGCCACTCAGCCTTGTTAAAATAATAAAAACCAGAAGGTGGCAGTAGCGTTGTTTGGCCTTAGTGTTGTGTGCATTGCGTCTGTGCACTTAGCTAGGTACAATCCCATAGCCTACATTGTCCTTACAAATGTATTAATTTTTTTAACTGCAGTAAAAGTGCAGTAACGGCAGTCGACTGTGGTATTTTGGACTCTAGTTGCATACTAGCTGCAGTTATACTGCACTCTGACTACAATCTTTTTTTCCGTAAGGGTGCATATTAAGTATGACTGGCTCATCCATGGATGTACGAAGAAAATGCCCTCTTCTTTTTTTTTTTTTTTGGCTCCCCCACGTGAGGGTTCGTGCTCTCCGATTGGCTCAAATTCAAGTTGTTGGTCACTGACGAGCATTGCGATTCTACAAGTAGAATCTGTAGGTTCATCGCAGTGTTGTAGACCGGTCTCGAGTCCCTTCTCGAGACCACATATTGAGTGTCTCGGTGTCGGATACATTTGTACTCTGACTTGACTCTGTCTCGGACAGTGAGGACTCGTAATTCCTTCCCGAGACCAGCGGAGTAAAAAAAAAGTCCATTCAGTCAGCGCATAAAAACTCTAAGCCAGACCAAATATTCTTGAATCATTATTACAGTATCTTAACAGTCTTCATATCTATTATAGACATGTTTGCGCTGTGGCGAACCTATAGGCCTTCAGTGTGTGACCGGTTCGTGATTCTGCAAGGACAGTAACCGTAATACTGTGGCGGTGACGAAATTTCGTCAGCCGGTGATTGTCAAACAAATAACTGTCGGTCTCATGGTAATTTACCGATTAATTAACATAAACACATTTTAGCATCTCCTGGCTTCCACACATAGCCTACAAGCCACTGATGCAGACCTTTGGAAGATCTACATTTAAAAAAGTCTAATAAAACCATGTAATATAGCCTACACCTTCACAATATATCCATTATTTATTTTAGACAGGTCTAAAGAAGCATGAAGAAAATGTAGTCTATTTCAGAAGAACAGAATAGCCTACTCTGAGTTGTCCTTATGTTAGGTCCTGATCTGGCTATGCCAAATGGCTGTGGGCTACACCAGCTCATTTGGCAGACAAGATTTGCTTAGAATTCCATGGCATTATTTTCTATTATTTTATAGTATGAAGAATCCCTGAGTGCTGCGCGCTCCGAAGCGCCTCTCACTCACATGGCTCTCCATCATGTGATCGGGTCTTTCTCACAGGCTACAGGTGAAGACAGACACATCGGGGACGCAACTGCAGTATGAAAAAATAATTTAAAAAATGTGTGCACTCACTAACTAAGTCGCTCTGGATAAGAGCGTCTGCTAAATGACTAAAATGTAAAACATTTCCTTATCCAATTCTGAGATGCATATTGAAGATATTGGAAGAACAGTCCACATTTACTTTTCGTCAGCCAACAAGATGAGTAGGCCTAACGAACAGCAAAAGCACTAGCCTATGTCAATCTACTATCCCCCATAGTACAAATGTTGACCTATTCTCTGCGATAAATAAATATTCCGAACATAGTCTGGGACAGTTGTGGGATGCGATAGATCCCAAATTAATACAACTACTAGCATCAAAAACATTTTTTACGCAATGTGGCCGAAGCAATGAGCACAAGGCAGTAGGCTATAAGTGCTAATGGGAAAATACCATTATCAAAAGTGAACGCAAATGTGATTATGCATGTAATGCTTTTTATGGTGAAAATGATCTACCCCAAACTTGAAACTCACGCGCTGCTTATGTATGCCAGTTAGGCTCTACACCCCTTGTAAAGCGGATTAATGTGCTTAATTTTAATAAGTTATTTGGCCACTTTAGTTGTGATACAAACCTTATCAAAACGTATAGGCCTATGGGCTAGGCTACATGAGGTGTGCGACTATCATTTGTAAAAGTCAACAACAAAAAAAGGCATTGTTTCTTATGCGGGCATCATTCACAAGTGATAATATATCATTCACAAGTGATGGGCTAATATTGTCACCTCTCAGACTATTCTTGATTTAATCTAGTCTTTACATATACTAAATGATGTGTGATTTTTTATATTTTTTATATTTAGAATGGACCATTATCATGCACCTGTCTCGAAACAGGGGAAGGGAAAGAAATACATGGCATCTATGCACTTAAATAGCGAATGAAGGACGCTTTTCCCGTGGTTCATTTTCATGCCAGCCAGGTAGGCTATACTCCTGTTGTAAAGATAAGCAATGTGCTTAATATTAGGAAAGTTGAGAAATAAATATAGTAGGCCTAGCCTATAGAAAGCTGATGGGATCCTCCTCTTTTTAATAGAGGCCATCACTCTGTTTTCTCATGCAATTGCATAGCCTATAGAAATGTTGCGCACCATGAGCCATGGGCTGTCATGAGTGTTTGATTAGATTTTCGATTACATTGATGTCAGTGTGATTAGAGGGACAATAGAGTGCTGAGTACCAGGCAGTTAGCAGGTTTAGTAGGCTATTAATGACCACCAGCAGCATCAGAGCTTGGAGAATCGTAGTTACCGTGACTAAATGGTCACGTGGAATTTGATTGCTTTCATGACTCGTGACCGCCTGTGTGGTGGTAATGTGGTCACCACAACAGTCCTAGGTAATACCAGCGCACTCATGTAGGAGAGTGCACTTTTTGTAAAACACAAAGGGCCAGTGGTACAGTGCCTTGCAGAAGTATTCATTCCCCTTTGCGTTTTTCCTATTTTGTTGCATTACAACCTGTAATTTAAATGGATTTTTATTTGGATTTCATGTAATGGACATACACAAAATAGTCAAAATTGGTGAAGTGAAATGAAAACAATAACTTGTTTCAAAAAATGATTGAAGATAAATAACGGAAAAGTGGTGCGTGCATATGTATTCACCCCTTTTGCTATGAAGCCCCTAAATAAGATCTGGTGCATAATTAGTTAGATTGCACACAGGTGGACTTTAAGTGTCACATGACCTGTCACATGATCTCAGTATACAGTGGTGTGAAAAAGTGTTTGCCCCCTTCCTGATTTCTTATTTGTTTGCATGTTTGTCTCACTTAAATGTTTGAGATCATCAAACAAATTTAAATATTAGTCAAAGATAACACAAGTAAACACAAAATGCAGTTTTGAAATGAAGGTTGTTATTATTAAGGGGAAAAAAATCCAAACCCACAAGGCCCTGTGTGAAAAAGTGATTGCCCCCTACAACCTAATAACTGGTTGGGCCAACCTTAGCAGCAACAACTGCAATCAAGCGTTTGCGATAACTTGCAATGAGTCTTTTACAGCGCTGTGGAGGAATTTTGGCCCACTCATCTTTGCAGAATTGTTGTAGGATTCTTTGATAGACAGCAGAATTCATGGTTCCATTTATCACAGCAAGTCTTCCAGGTCCTGAAGCAGCAAAACAGGCCCAGACCATCACACTACCACCACCATATTTTACTGTTGGTATGATGTTCTTTTTCTGAAATGCGGTGTTACTTTTATGCCAGATGTAATGGGACACACACCTTCCAAAAAGTTCAACTTTTGTCTCGTCAGTCCACAGAGTATTTTCCCAAAGGTCTTGGGGATCATCAAGATGTTTTCTGGCAAAAATGAGACAAGTGACAAATGAGACAAATGAGACTCAGCAGTGGTTTTCGTCTTGGAACTCTGCCATGCAGGCCATTTTTGCCCAGTCTCTTTCTTATGGTGGAGTCATGAACACTGACCTTAACTGAGGCAAGTGAGGCCTGCAGCTCTTTGGATGTTGTTTTGGGGTCTTTTGTGACCTCTTGGATGAGCCGTCGCTGCGCTCTTCGGGGTAATTTTGGTCTGCCGGCCACTCCTTGGAAGGTTCACCACTGTTCTGTGTGTTCGCCATTTTGTGGATAATGGCTCTCACTGTGGTTCGCTGGAGTCCCAAAGCTTTAGAAATGGCTTTATAACCTTTTCCAGACTGATGGATCTGAATTACTTTCTTTCTCATTTGTTCCTGAATTTCTTTGGATCGCTGCATGATGTCTAGCTTTTGAGGATCTTTTGGTCTACTTCACTTTGTCAGGCAGGTCCTATTTAAGTGATTCCTTGATTGAGAACAGGTGTGGCAGTAATCAAGCCTGGGTGTGGCTAGAGGAATTGAACTCAGGTGTGATAAACCACAGTTGAGTTGTGTTATAACATGGGGGGCAAACACTTTTTCACACAGGGCCATGTAGGTTTGGATTTTGTTTTCCCTTAATAATAACAACCTTCATTTCAAAACTGCATTTTGTGTTTACTTGTGTTATCTTTGACTAATATTTAAATTTGTTTGATGATCTGAAACATTTAAGTGTGACAAACATTTTTTCACACCACTGTATATACACCTGTTCTGATAGGCCCCAGAGTCTGCAACACCACTAAGCAAGGGGCACCTCCAAGCAAGCAGCACCATGAAGACCAAGGAGCTCTCCAAACAGTTCAGGGACAAAGTTGTGGAGAAGTACCGATCAGGGTTGGGTTATAAAAAAATATCAAACTTTGAACATCCCACGGAGCACCATTAAATCCATAAAAAAATTGAAAGAATATGGCACCACATCAAACCTGCCAAGAGAGGGCTGCCCACCCAAACTCACGGACCAGGCAAAGAGGACATTAATCAGAGAGGCAACAAAGAGACCAAAGATAACCCTGAAGGATCTGCAAAGCTCCACAGCGGAGATTGGAGTATCTGTCCATAGGACCACTTTAAGCCGTACACTCCACAGAGCTGGGCTTTACGGAAGAGTGGCCAGAAAAAAATAAGCAAACACGTTTGGTGTTCGCCAAAAGGCATGTGGGAGACTCCCCAAACACATGGAAGAAGGTACTCTAGTCAGATGAGACTGAAATTGAGTTTTTTGGCCATCAAGGAAAACGCTATGTCTGGCGCAAACCCAACACCTCTCATCACCCCGAGAACACCATCCCCACAGTTAAGCATGGTGGTGGCAGCATCATGCTGTGGGGTTGTTCTTCATCGGCAGGGACTGGGAAACTGGTCAGAATTGAAAGAATGATGGATGGCGCTAAATACAGGGAAATTCTTGAGGGAAACCTGTTTCAGTCTTCCAGAGATTTGAGACTGGGACGGAGTTTGACCTTCCAGCAGGACAATGACCCTAAGCATACTGCTAAAGCAACACTCAAGTGGTTTAAGGGGAAACATTTAAATGTCTTGGAATGGCCTAGTCAAAGCCCAGGCCTCAATCCAATTGAGAATCTGTGGTATAACTTAAAGATTGCTGTACACCAGCAGAACCCATCCAACTTGAAGGAGCAGGAGCAGTTTTGCCTTGAAGAATGGGCAAAAATCCCAGTGGTTAGATGTGCCAAGCTTATAGAGACATACCCCAAGAGACTTGCAGCTGTAATTGCTGCAAAAGGTGGCTCTACAAAGTATTGACTTTGGGGGGGAGTGAATAGTTATGCACGCTCAAGTTTTCAGTTTTTTTGTCTTATTTCTTGTTTGTTTCACAATAAAATATATTTCGCATCTTCAAAGTGGTAGGCATGTTGTGTAAATCAAATGATACAAACCCCCCCAAAATCCATTTTAATTCCAGGTTGTAAGGCAACAAAATAGGAAAAATGCCAAGGGGGGTGAATACTTTCGCAAGCCACTGTATAGTGGAGGCTATATGCAGGAATAAACCGTATACCCACTTTTTTCAGTGGGCATTGCGTATACTCACTTCTGATGCGTATCAAATTAGTGTAGTGGAGGTATCGACTTATCAGTTATGTAGTACAACAGAGAAATCATGCACAGAGTAGCCTATACAATCGCAAAGCACGTGAAATAGATTCACATGCGTGCCGCACACACAGCCTATTTTCAGCTGAATAGAATCTGCAGGCAGCAAGAGTGTGAAGCTCTCAACTGGTTTTGGCATGGAGCAGCTCACAGAAGAATTACATCGGTAGCCGGTAGGGTAGGAAAGACGTTTCAACGTATGATATCTACCAGCAAATGCTAACTAAGGCAACAATGGGTATGCAAACCAGGTGGTATTGAAAAAGTTTAGTCCAAAGTGTTGGTTAGTAGGCTATTTGTGGTGCGTAATTGTCATCATGCCCTGTTTGCATCAGGTGTGTAGACATGGATGGGCCTTGGTGGACTGAGGCCGACCCACTGGGGAGCCAGGCCCTGACAGGCCCACCCAATCAGATTGATGTGGTTGAAACATTGTTGTGGACTTAGAACATTATATATTTTTTCTATTAACAAAAGTGTGATTTTTGAGAGTGAAAATCTGAAAAACTCTATAAAAAAACAGGATTCTTCACACAGGGTGCCTTTCCTTCACTGGGCGGGCCGTTTAGGAACATTTGGGCAATATTTTGGTATACATCCACTTCTCCAGGCACCACTGCATAGGGCTGATGGAAAGACAGCAGTCACACACAGCATGATGTTAAAGGATAAGCAGTCCATAAACTCGGACATAATAAGCTAGTAGATCCCAATCATAAGAATACAAAAACACAACCATTAAGCCTTTCCCAAACGAAATGTACAACTTACTTCCCGTTGCAAAAAATATTTCACGTTTAGCCCACAGTCACCTGTGACCTAAAGTTTAAAGTTGAACTGACAGCGTTTTAAATACTTTGCAGATATGAAACAAACAGAAATATCAAATTCCCAGTTTATGCTACAAAACCAACTTCATAAGAGGTTTTAAAAACATGTTCTATTTGACTCAACATTCTATGACGTACACTAAGGCGTCATTGGCAGAATAGATGGATGCAGTTCAATGTATAATTAATATAATTCACCAGTACAATATTGCTATCAGGTTGTAAATCACAGCTGGCCTGGTACATTGTTTGCTGCCTCCATTTGGGATGCACTGTTTCAGATTCAATTAGTCAATATTCTGGACAAAAACATACGAATGTAACTAAGGCTGGGAATGTCAATACTATCAAACTAGCAAGGGCAATGATCACAAGTCAGTAATAATGTGGCTAATAGGTTAGCGTATCTATTTATGTAGCAAGCTAAAAATACGGATCCTAACGTTAGCTAGATAGTTAGCTAGGTGCTAGGAGGATGTCATATCATGCCATTGGAGGAGTGGGTGAGTGACTGACTTTTTCCCCTCATATCGTTTTCGGTGGCTATACACAGCTAGAGATGCAGGTGTCATTTGGTTAGTTAGCAAGAACTTGAACGACTGTTATCTAGTTAGCATATCTCTTGCGTTCGCAAATTCACTCTGGCTATCTACTCTGATTTCAGAACACTCTAATCTGAGTGTGCCAGAGCGCAGAACAACTGATAATTTACAAACACGCAACACCCGCTGAATATGACAAGGTAATGGTCAAGAAGGCTCTAGATAACATGTAAACAGCCTAACCAGCTCTGCTATGGCGAGTAAAATTGTCAGTGAGATGTTCTCTCATTTGTGTCTGGAAGTTGCTAGCTAGCCAGTTAGCTTGGGTGCTTGGTTGGGACAAGCATGCGTTGGCAGGCAAGCTGCAGAAGGACGAGGAGACTACAATTCCTCATTGTTTATCAGTGCAATTCTGACGGCCAACTAGCTGAAAAAGTTTGAGGGTTTATCAAATTTTCCTTCGTTAGATTTTAGCTCATCTTGCTCTGTCAAGCATTAGTTGTTGATCTTGTTGATGTGCATAACTGAGGGAGAGGGAGCCTACCCTTTTTATGGTTGTTTGATCAATAGGACTGTAAAGTTCCCAAATGTAAGAGGACTCCTGTGGTGTTTACATATTTGCATAAATCCATTCAGGTGTATTTTGTGGCTTTTGGCGAATGTGTTCTAATGATCTAAAGTCGCGCTGTTGCAACTGCCTGTAAACACACAGTCCAGTTCAAAGTGAATGATGGCAGGCCCGTGTGGCAAATGGCTTGTTTTCATGAAGGTCTACTGTATCTCTGATTGGCTATAGCGCACCGGTCTGTGTAGACTCCGTTCCTGGACAAGACAGATGTTTTTATTCTGTTTTATTTACTGCAGTGTCTATTAATTGTCCGAATGCACGGCCGCTTTCCCACTATATTGCTATAGAATTTTCACAAATGCCTTAGTATACGTAATTCCCAAACATTCTAAGAATTTATGAAAATGTGAAAATGACAATATCTAAGTGGTCGCTTGTCAAAGTTTTTTTTTAAAGTGTAATTCTTCCTGGGGTGTATATGAACAGATTTTAATATGATTTCATATTGCTAAAATGCTGTCAGTTCCACTTGAAATGCAGCAATGTTTCACACACAAGTTATTTTCAAAGAGATGGCTAACAACATCAAGCACGCTGCAATAAAAAACACAGTTCCACTCACCAGATGATGATCATTTGAAACTTAAGTTATTCTTGAAAAGGGAGAAGCTAACAACTGCTGCAACCGCTGAAAACTAGCCGACAACAAAAGCTAGCTAGAGCTAGACCATCGGAAACTACTGCTCGCTATTGTGCAGTGACCTGTTGGCCTTCAAGAAGGCAGAAGTTTCCATACGTTTTTGTAAAAACGGTGCCATCCATTAAATCAAAATGTGATTGGTTGATTCCACTGTCACTCCAACATTTTGCCCTAATACAGTTGAATGGCAGATGCCTTTATCTAATTTCTGATGGCCTAGCCAATGGCTGACTTAGCTAGCTAGATTTATCTCTTCAGAGACCAGCAAAGAAAAATCCTGATTGGATCATTTTTTCTCTTCAGTGTTAACCCTTTCCAACAAAACTGAAGAGATTAAATCAGAACATTATAGAAAATAATACTATAATTATCATTAATATAATTATTTTATGAATCCTTAGCCCTTCTCTGAAGGCGTAGAAGGCCCATTGCTCCCCACTGTGTTTGGGTTAGTAATCATTTGTAGAGTGCCTCTATTTTCCCTCAGCATGCATTTCTTTCACTATTTTGAATGTCTGAAGAATCCATATGTTGTTCTGAAATATGAACACAAATACTGGACATTCTTTACTCTTATGGTGGTGATTTGACAAAATTACAATCATGGTCTTGAATTGGACTCGCATTTTTCTGGTCTCAGTCTTGACTCGTCTCGGACCACTTGTCCCCCTCCCAGTCTTGGTCTTGACTCGGTCTCGGGCCCCTTGTCCCCCTCCCAGTCTCTGTCTTGACTCAGTCTCGCCCCTATACTATATGCCAATCCCTCAGCCGTAGTGGTATTGGGCAATATTTGCTCTGCTTTGTTCAGAATCACTAGAAGCAGCAGACAAGGCATTCCAATTTCTCCTTTGATATTTGTATTAACCATGTAACCCCTGGCAATTCATCAATCGATGGAAAGAACACCAATTTCTCTCAAATCTACTGATAATTTCATTATACGCTTACTATATTTTACTATATCTAGAGAATGTATCTCAATCGCTCCCAAACACATTGAATATCATAGATACATTCAGCTTAATCTCAAATTATAAAATTAATCTAACCAAATCAGCCCTACTGCCTCTTAAGACCCCAATGGAGGACTCCATCTCTTCTTATGGAATCCCAATCGTTCCCCATTTTAAATATTTGGGAGTAGATATATTTCCTTCCTTAGAGAAAACCATTGCCAGAAACTTTAACAGAACACACAAATCAATTAAATCAGACCTCCGTAGATAGACTAACATCCCAGTTGTTTTAACTGGCAGAATATCTATTGTCAAAATGAATATATTGCCACGGCTGAATTTCTGTAGTTCAATGCTTCCCATGTCTCCCCCTTCTGGCTATTGGGATAAAATAAATTATGTATATAAACCCTGGATTGGTGATGCTATGTATTGACCATTGAGAGGCGTTGAAGCCACCTGTCAGCTGTATTGGCACTCCCCAGTAGGAGCAGTCCTCCATAGGAATGAATGGAATTCTACAGTATTAAATGTATTTAAGTATTTTTCTGTTGTAGTGGGGACAGTAACATTAGTCATCTAAAAAAAGTACACTTTAAGGAAAATGTTTTTGTTCATTTATTTGTATGTTTAGCTCACATCATATAATATAAAAGTATGCATTAAGCTGTCTGTAATAGAATAAACGTGGCAAAAACAAATGTAGACATTTAATAAATGCATTTCTGTAGCTTCCAAAATATTTTTTTACAATGGTGAGGGATGCCAAGATGGAGGCCCTATCAATCATCTATTGTATATATAAATCATTGGATAAAATCCATAGTGCGGTTTCAAAATGTATATGGCAAGGGAAAGATGTAGGGGACTATCCGTACCAAACTTTCAATTGTATTTACAGGCACTAGCATTTCACCCCATCCTTAATTGGTTTATACATTATTATTCCGCCCCCTGGCTGAGTATAAAGATAAATATGGTGTCTGCTATTGCCCTGGGAGAGGTGGTCTTCCCTGATATACAGTGCATTTGGAAAGTATTTAGACCCCTTGACCTTTTCCACATTTTGTTATGTTACAGCCTTATTCTAAAATGGATTAAATAAAAATGTTTCCTCATCAATCTACACACAATACCCCATAAAGACAAAGCAAAAACAGGTTTTTAGAAATGTTTGCAAATGTATTAAAATAAAAAACTGAAATATTACATTTACATAAGTATTCAGACCATTTACTCAGTACTTTGTTGAAGCACCTTTGGCAGCGATTACAGCTTAGTCTTCTTGGGTATGACGCTACAAGCTTGGCACACCTGTATTTGGGGAGTTTCTCCCATTCTTCTCTGCAGATCCTCTCAAGCTCTGTCAGGTTGGATGGGGAGCGACGCTGCACATCTATTTTCAGGTCTCTCCAGAGATGTTCAAGTCCGGGCTCTGGCTGGGCCACTCAAGGACATTCAGAGACTTGTCCCGAAGCCACTCCTGCATTGTCTTGGCTGTGTGCTTAGGGTCGTTGTCCTGTTGGAAGGTGAACCTTCGCCCCAGCTCTGGAGCAGGTTTTCATCAAGGATCTCTCTGTACTTTGTTTCCGTTCACCTTTGCCTTGATCTTGACTAGTCTCCCAGTCCCTGCTGCTGAAAAACATCCCCACAGCATGATGCTGCCACCACCATGCTTCACCGTAGGGATGGTGCCAGGTTTCCTCCAGACGTGACGCTTGAAATTCAGGCCAAGGAGTTGAATCTTGGTTTCATCAGACCAGACAATCTTGTTTCTCATGGTCTGAGAGTCTTTAGGTGCCTTTTGGCAAATTCCAAGCAGGCTGTCATGTACTGAGGAGTGGCTTCCGTCTGGCCACTCTACCATAAAGGCCTGATTGGTGGAGTGCTGCGTGCATATGTATTCACTCCCTTTACTATGAAGCCCTTAAATAAGATTTGGTGCAACCAATTACCTTCAGAAGTCACATAATTCGTTAAATAAAGTCCACCTGTATGCAATCTACGTGTCACATGATCTGTCACATGATGTCAGTATATATACACCTGTTCTGAAAGGTCCCAGAGTCTGCAACACCACTAAGCAAGGGGCACCACCAAGCAAGCGGCACCATGAAGACCAAGGAGCTCTCCAAACAGGTCAGGGACAAAGTTGTGGAGAAGTACCGATCACGGTTGGGTAAAAAAAGAAATGTCTGAAACTTTGAACATCCCACAGAGCACCGTTAAATCCATTATTTAATAAATGGAAAGAATATGGCACCACAACAAACCTGCCAAGAGATTGCCACCCACCAAAACTCACGGACCAGGCAAGGAGGTGTGGTGGCCGAACATGCTGCAATGCTGTGTTGACAAGGAATCCGCTGACACTGTACTTGATTATAACTTGTATTACATCATAGATTACAGCATCAATTTACAGACTTCTGCAGAGTCTGGAGAGCCACGAAACCGAATCTCAAATATGATAGCTCTCCCCGTCCTTTGTTCCAACATGGTATATATCCTATGTAACACAAAATGGCGTGTTTTGAATAGACCAATCCCTGGCCTCCACTGTTTTAGGGGGCCCCTATAGTAACACTTTCCAGATGTTTCAGCACAGTAGAGTTCATTTAACCAACCATATGAAAACCTCAGCTAAAGCTATAAATTGTTCAGATACTACATATTTCCCCCCTTCGAGACTAATTAAGTCTCGAAAACAAAAAGAATAGGATTATGACAAATCTTGTGTAACTTTACCAATAAAACCAAGTTTATGGAGTGTGAACACAGTTTTATGACGTGTAAACTAATTGTTATGGAGTGTAAGAGCGAAAAACCTGTCTGGCAGCTTTCTTTCCAAATATCCATCAATCAAGACAGTAAAATTCTCTCACGGCCCCTCTGCCCCAGGCGACCACTTAAGTACTCCAGATCAATTTATAAATCTTTATCAATGCATTTTAAGCTATGATGCAATTGAATACACATGAAAGCTTCAGAAAACAAAATGCAATCAAAAACCCCTCCACATTCAGGCTGGTCGACCCATCGGACCCTCCTGTGGATTCTCTCTGTCCCTGCCTAGACCCAATATCCCTAAGCATCCACGAAAAAAACAAAAACATCTGAGGTCCCCACATGTACCCAACCACAAAACCATCATTCTTCAAACAATTAATACAGAAAGAATATGACACAAATTATGTATTACACATGCAAATATGTATTCATATCAGTGCAGACACTGGAATGTAGTCCACTACACTGCAGCTCCTCAGCAGTGTCGACTTTCAATGCAATTTGAATCCCACTCTACACATCCCCATATTCTTCTGGAAGAAAAGAAAACACCAACCAGTATCTTTTGCAAAGCAATGAAAATTAAAACATCAATACCAAAAAGAATATAAAAATGATATAAAATGAATCACATTCCATTTTCCCCCTTTGATTCATAAGAAAACACTAAATCTCACAACAACATGCAAATAAATGTGAAAATTATCACACAATCAGATATTCAAAATTTCCTAGAGTTACTTCAACCCTAGTTTTCGTAACGTTTTGGTCTGACTTTTTCCCAATTTTAGAAAAATCAATTTCACTGATTTATCCACAAAACTCTGTCCCATTAGCTGAGGATATTAGATCGGGAAATCCCCACCTGCTTATGACTTCTTTACACAAAAACTTGGCAACCCACTTCTTTTCGCTTGGATGCACAGGCCTCCGGCCATCGTGAAAATCTATCTACAACCACCAGCATATCTTTTCCCTTCAATTGGTTTTATCATATCAACAAAGTCGATAACCAACTCACGCATAGGACCTCTCGGTGTAGGAATGTAACCAGGAAGAACAGTCACAGCCCTGCGAACATTATTTTTCAGACAGATTGTGCACCTGCCTATGATATAGTCAACCTTTTTCAAGCAAATATGGTGCCCAAAAACCATACTCCTTTGTGATCTTTCTCCTAACCTCCCCCCTTGCAACATTAGCTAACCCATGTGCTTCCTGAATCATCAGACCTAATAGGTCTAGAGGCGCTACTATCAACCCCTCATCGTTTCTCCAAAGACCAGTAGCATCTTTGACAGCACCTCGGTCTAGCCATAACTGTTTGTCAATCGTAGACGCAGCTTCCTGCATCAAAATCACATCCTTAAGCGTAATTTTGTCTTCCAAGTCCACTCCATGAGTGACCAGAAAATCCTTGCCCAATTTGTCCGCTCCTGTGACGGCTTTTGCAGCTTCATCAGCAGCTTTGTTCCCTTGTGTGACTTTTGACACATCTGTTTTATAAGCTGCACACTTAGCTATCGCTATCTCTTTAGGCTTCATCATAGCATGCAACAATTTCATTATTTGCGCATTATGTTGTATCGGAGAACCATCCGTTTTCTTAAACCCTCGACCTTTCCACACTGCTCCAAATAAATGACATACACTATGTGCATATGCAGAATCAGTATATATCGTCACTCGCTTTCCTTCTGCTAACAAACACTCTTCTGTTAGCCCCACAAGTTCAGCAAGTTGTGCTGATGCAGGCTGTGGTATTACTTCAGCCTTTTCAACAACAAATCCAGTTCCTTGGGCTTTAACTACTGCATAGCCAGCACACAATTTATCTCCCACACGATAACAAGACCCATCAGTCCAATACTCCAGGTCTGCCTCACGTAATGGAAGGGCTTGCAAATCTGATCTAAGCCTCTAGTATTTCTCTGCTTCTTGAACACAATCATGTGGCTCACCATCCTCTGAAGTTGGCAAATTCTCGGCTGGATTCACCGTATCACACCTCACTAGGGTGACATCTTCCTGCTCTAAGAGCCTTTGATAGTCTCTGAGCCTAGGCATAGTCAATGTATATTTTCCATAGTTCAGAAGATTTCTGAGACTATGATGGGTAAGAATTGTTACTGGGTAACCCATCGTAACAGATGATGCTTTGTCATACATTGATTATACTCCCACCATTGCTCTGTAGCACAGTGGTAGCCCTAGTTCTACTTCTGAATAGGTAGTAGGAAATAGGTTGAGGATTCGTCCCTGTACCTGTCGGCTGACAAAGAACTGCACTTGCATATTTACCTCCAGTAGAAGTAGACACATATAGCAAGACATTCTTAGAGTAGTCTGGTAGTGTGAGTGCTGGTGCCTCTTGTAACCTCTGTTAGATCGTTTCAAATGCTACAAGGCCTTCCTGTGTCCAGGAAAGATTGCTATGGAGTTGACCACTCCCAGTATCTTTAACCATAGCTCTCAAAGGTCCCTACTTCATTCACTGCTATCAAATCATGAACCATACGATAAGTCTCATCAGGTTTCTTCAAAGGCAACAAAGGTGTGTTACTCTGAGGATTTCTTATTGTCCTCAAAACACCTGCTTTCGAAAGTCCTTCAATTTGTGGTTCGATCCCTTGGATTGCTTCATCTTTCAATGGATACTGATTCTTCCAAGGAGGTCTGGCTCCTGGTCGAAGTTCAACTTTCACCGGTTGGGCTGATTTCACAAGTCCAATATCGGCACTGTGTTGAGACCACAAACCTTCTGGAACTTGTTGCAACATCTCCTCTTTCATAGAGTCTGAATCCATCTTCACACTGCAAAAAGATTCACGTGTCATCCATACAGCTTGTGGCTGTCCTTTTGAGAAATCGCTGATTTTCACTCCTCCAAATCGCCAAATTCTCTTTCATCGGTACGAAAACAGCTTTCTCTGCTTCTGTCATCATTTCTCCTATATGCTTCTGCTCATAGTCTTCAGAAACCAACAAGGTCACGTGGCACACTCTTCTCAATCTCAAATTCTTTATCCAGATAATCGTCTGTGTTTATCTTCATAGCTGCTCCTTGTGGTCCTAAAATTATGCAACATGAGTTGAGTTGAACTTTCTTTGGTTGATGACTCAACCATTCCTCTGAGTTCGATTGGCCAGCATTCTTGAAATACTTGAGTGTACAATGAAATTGATTTTCAGGAAGCCTCGCATCTGGCATTTTTGCCACAATTAATTTCTCCCATATCTTAGCCTGCTTCAAAAAATCTGCACTGAGATTTCCAATCCAAAATACTGAAGAAGAGTCAATCTCTGTCGTCATCAACAATTGGTAAACCTTTTCTTTTGGCACTTCTACCAGACAGCCGTCTGGCGTACATTTTATTGTACAATTCAATCTACACAATGCATCTCTTCCCAACAATGCAATAGGTGTATGTTCCGATACCAGTATAGGTATGGTAGTTTTCAGATTTTTATAGCAGAGCTCAATTGGTTCCGTAAGAGGAATCAGCTGTTTCACTCCCTCAAATCCAATTGTCCAAATCAGTTGATTGGACATAGTGTGATGTGTAGCATCTTCAAGCCGAACACAGGTAAAAGCAGCTCCGCTATCCGCCATCACTTCCAATGGTTGGTTGTTTACTTTCACCTCAATTGTTGGATCTTTTTCCAGTCCTGATGCTACCAGCTGACACCCCCCTTTCGGATCTTCTGGGCACCTCTAGAATCCTTGCTCCGGGCCCCTATAAGGGTTCACCGGTCCTCCAAATGATCTTGACTGGCCCCTGTATCTTCCTCTGAAATTCCCTCTGGTGTTTCCTCCTGGCCCATTACACTCACGGGCAAAGTGACCAACCTGTCCACAATTATAACACACTTCAGAAGATTGCTGGAAGTAGGGATTAAATCTTCCTCCTCTTCCTCTTCCTAAGCCTTCTCGTCCTCTTCCTCTCCAATTCTGTGTCTGTCCAGAAACTGGCTGTGGATATGAAACAACTGGTACCGCTAGTGGTGGCTAGGACAATTGCAGTTGGAACTGGTTCGGTTGAAGCTGTAGCAGTGATTGTTGATTTGGTGAACACTGATTCTGCATAACCAAAGCCTATTTATTCTCCTTCTTCTTATTCTCCACCAGTTGTATTTGATTGAGTTTTCTGAGAGTTTCTTGGTCCTGTTCTTTCTGGTTGTGTTCCTTTTTCCTGTATAGATCCACTTGATGGGCTATATGATCTGTATAGACACCTTTTGTCATGCTTCCAAGTCCAACCACCTCTGCCAGTTTTCTCCTTACTGGTGAGGGCAGCCCCATCTGCAATTTAGCTTGCAAAATTGACTGCTCTATTTGACTCACATCTGGATCATTTCCAGTAATATTTCTCCACACTTGATGAGCTCTTGACACATAGGCTCTCGGATTTTCTTGTTGTCCTAGTGGGTCAATCAGAATATTGTCACGATGCACATTTGTTGGAAATGTATCTTTTCAGTGCTCTCCACAGCCTATTTCTACTTGCAGCTAACAACTCAGGATCATTCACCGCAGTCCCCACATATCGATTAAGTCCAGCTCTCTGAAAAATGTCTTCCATCCCTGGAATCCCAAGGAGATTAGCCAAAAGTCTCTTAATGTCTCCTATGGCAGATTGTGTTCCCACCGTAATTTCTTCCAACTTTGAAATCCAAGGATATGCTCCATCTTGAAGAGTAGGCAGCTTCTCAAGTATATCTGACATATCGGTATTCTTCAAAGGCTTATACTCCAGGTTCTGTCCTCTAATTATCACTGGCATCATCTTCTTACTTGTGCTCCCTTTTCTTGTCCGCAATGTATCCTTCCTCTGACATTTTTGGGATTCTTTTTTTCAGCAGTTTTTCCTTCTGTATCTTCAGCTTCTTGAGTTGTTCTTCCAATTCTCTTACTTCTTCATCGATCCATATCTCTTTCTATTTCTTCTGTGCTAGTCATTGGAGGATAAAATCCTCTTGAACATGAAGCACCTTTAATCTCCAAATTTTCATCGCTGTCTCCATCTTCACTTTCATCAGAGCTCGGCTCTCTTGTATCCTTCTTCTTCCAACTTCCATCACCCCTTCTTTCCGCTCTGGCCAACCTCCGTCTGATCACAGGGTCATATCCACCCATGATCTCTTCTGAATCACTGTGATCATCATCATCTTCAAATTCCATCCTCCTGAACCTCACTCTACCCTTAGTTTCCAGACATGTCATTGTCTTCTTACTTTTGGAGTTTGGATTAATCTTTATGGTCGTTTCTGCTTGTCCTCTCTCTATTATTCTTTCATCTTCATCTCTGATGCAATAATCACCCTCCTGAATGATCACTGGAAGCTGAGGATAGACATCCTTAAACTCTATTTCTTCCTCGTAAGGTGGGGGTCTTTTTGCTGAATCCATATGTGAGAAAGGTGTATTGACTTCTGCCATTAGTTTTTCTGTTACCTTCGCCTCTTTTGCCATTTTCTCTATACCTCTGTCTCTTATCTTTTGTATCTTTTATCAGTTTTTGTCAATGTCAGGCCAACGTTTATTCCATTTTCCAGATAACCTTGCAATACCATTAACTAGAGGATTACTATTTTTTACTACATCAACAGGAGTAATTACTTTCATAGTTTTGATGTCCTTTTTCCCCATTGTAACAACTCTTTTATATTCCTTTATTGTGAATTATTGTATTATTATTATTATTATTATTATTATTATTATTTTAAACTAATTAATTTGTAAACCAAAAAATACTTTAAGCTATGTAGCTTATCATTCCCTCCTATTTTTTTTTCTTCTACCAAATTATTGAATAGTGGCAATCTTACCACATCCGATAAAGAAAGGTAAAGGAAACTAGTCAACTTCAGAGCAATCAAAAAAGAAAGACCTGTAATCCAGCAACACTACAGCACCCACAAACCAATTGCTTAATAAGCACCCAATCACTTTAATTTTACAGAATAATCTCAGTGCTGGATTTCCAACACAACTCTAATCAAAACAACCCATGCACAAAAAACCCTAATGTGCAATTCTCAATTACATCAATTGATCAGTCTGTTGCCAAGTCCCTGCCAAATGGTCACAACATGAAATATTATATGCATACACAATGTATCTATTATATCCTGTAGGGGTAAGTAAGTTTGTGGATAGAACAGTACTGGCCTTAATTGGACTGGATCCTGGGCAGCACACGCTGTCGCGTGACGCACTGGTCAGCACCTCCTCTCTCTCTGTCTCCTCCTTCTCGTTTCTCACATCACAGGAGAACAAAAGAAACAGACAAGAATTTAGTATTTTATGCACTCACTGGGTTATTTAAACCATACAATACCCTTTTAGACATACCTATGTTCACATTTGCGCTAAGAAATAAACAAACAGCTTAACTCAGGAATATTATAAATAGTGCAATAATATTTTTTTATTTTATTTTTTTCATTTATAAATTCAATGGATCTCAATCAAATGGTTTCATAGTTAAGCAACAGCCACTTAACAGAATAATTTATTGTGTGTACTCAAAGTCTCCCCCTTTCTTTTTCAGCTATAAGTCTGCGTCTCCCAGCAGCTCAGTGCAGGCAGGGGAGTGGCCTATTCGCTCTATGCAACTCTAAACTCATAAAATCCCACACATGCGCAGCTCATTTGCTAGTGCGATTTCAAGGTGAGAGGAGCTCTCCCACAGTAACTTTTCTCTAAGTCAAACAGCAGACAGACCAGCTGTCCCTCCGTTCTTTCCAACACAGACAAACAGTAACACTGAACAAAACGCACAAACCAACACAAAACATAGAACACAAATCCTACTTCGAAGTTTTTTAACGTAACTATAGTCTATTTTCTCTCTCCTCTTTCTTCACCCATTCTACTCCAATCCGCAGATTTTATACTCATTTTCTTATCCATTACAAATCCTCTCTATACAATCATAACGTCCTCCCGGGGGCTCATAGTTTTTTAACAAATTTGAAAACGTTCTCTCAAATGGAGACTCATAAGGTTTTAACCGTAATTAACACACACTCTCTTTCTCTCACACACACATAATCAACAAGAATGCATCCATTCATACCGCATGCTTCCGTCGCTCCTATTTCCTTTATAGTCCTTCCTAAATTTGTGCTACCTTGAGTTGCAGATATTCAATGAGAGGCTACTTCGGACATATAGCTCGTCAACTATATACCGAGAGGTAACATACAATTGAATGTATATTCTACAATCTCACAGTTCTTTGAACTGACCTGAAAATTCACCTAGTGACTCTCCAGGATTTGTGGCCCATCTAATGATCGCCTCGTTTGAGGGCTTCCGTAGATCAGCGACATCCTAACGGAATACATTTTTCCTTAGTTCCTTGTCCTATTCCTTCATTCTATTCCTTTTCCCTTTAATTTTATTCAAGCCAATTTCCCTGGGCCCAGTGTTATCAATTCCTTTTTTCCTTAGATCTTGTATTATATTCACACTCCCCCTTGTTTGCGTTGTTTCCAACGCAAACAAATTTAGAAATTTAGAACGGAATCTTATCACACAGCAAAAAACTGCAAGGCGCACACACAAGTTCTCAACGGTGCATCCCCCAACGCACACACACAGCCACACGAACTGACCAGTGCCCAAAGTGGTGAGAAAGCTCACCCTTATCCGCCGGACTCTGGAGCGAGAGTCATCTCGGAGCCCATGATGCAACGCTGAAATAGACGCAACACGTCCCAAAATCCTCGTCGCCAATTTCTGTGGTGGCCGAACATGCTGCAATGCTGTGTTGACAAGGAATCCACTGACACTGTACTTGATTATAACTTTTATTACATCATAGATTACAGCATCAATTTACAGACTTCTGCAGAGTCTGGAGAGCCACGAAACCCAATCTCAAATATGATAGCTCTCCCCGTCCTTTGTTCCAACATGGTATATATCCAATGTAACACAAAATGGCGTGTTTTGAATAGACCAATCCCTGGCCTCCACTGTTTTAGGGGGCCCCTATAGTAACACTTTCCAGATGTTTCAGCACAGTAGAGTTCATTTAACCAACCATATGAAAACCTCAGCCAAAGCTATAAATTGTTCAGATACTACAGAGGGCATTAATCTGAGAGGCAACAAAGAGACCAAAGATAACCCTGAAGGAGCTGCAAAGCTCCACAGCGGAGATTGGATTATCTGTCCATAGGACCACTTTAACCGTACACTCCACAGAGCTGGGCTTTACGGAAGAGTGGCCAGAAAAAAGCCATTGCTTAAATAAAAAAATAAGCAAACACGTTTGGTGTTCGCCAAGGCCATGTGGGAGACTCCCCAAACATATGGAAGAAGGTACTCTGGTCAGATGAGACAAAAATTGAGCTTTTTGGCCATCAAGGAAAAATGTCTGGCGCAAACCCAACACTTCTCATCACCCCGAGAACACCATCCCCACAGTGAAGCATGGTGGTGGCAGCATGCTGTGGGGATGCTTTTCATCGGCAGAGACTGAGAAACTGGTCAGAATTGAAGGAATGATGGATGGTGCTAAATACAGGGAAATTCTTGAGGGAAACCTGTTTCAGTCTTCCAGAGATTTGAGACTGGGACGGAGTTTGACCTTCCAGCAGGACAATGACCCTAAGCATACTGCTAAAGCAACACTTGAGTGGTTTAAGGGGAAACATTTAAATGTCTTGCAATGGCCTAGTCAAAGCCCAGGCCTCAATTCAATTGAGAATCTGTGGTATGACTGAAAGATTGCTGTACACCAGCGGAACCCATCCAACTTGAAGGAGCTGGAGCAGTTTTGCCTTGAAGAATGGGCAAAAATCCCAGTGGCTAGATGTGCCAAGCTTATAGAGACATACCCCAAGAGACTTGCAGCTGTAATTGCTGCAAAAGGTGGCTCTACAAAGTATTGACTTTGGGGAGGTGAATAGTTATGCACGCTCAAGTTTTTTGTTTTGTCTTATTTCTTGTTTGTTTCACAATAAAACATATTTCACATCTTCAAAGTGGTAGGCATGTTGTGTAAATCAAATGATACAAACCCCCTAAAAATCAATTTAAATTCCAGGTTGTAAGGCAACAAAATAGGAAAATTGCCAAGGGGGGTGAATACTTTTGCAAGCCAGTGTGTGTGGATGTGTGTGTGTGTGGATGGATGGTACCAGTCAAAAGTTTGGACACACTTACTCATTCAAGGGTTTTTCTTTATTTTTAATATTTTCTACATTGTAGAATAATAGTGAAGACCTCAAAACTATGAAATAACACATATGGAATCATGTAGTAACAAATCAAAATATATTTTATATATAGTAGCCACCCTTTGCCTTGATGACAGCCTTGCACACTCTTGGCATTCTCTCAACCAGCTTCATGAGGTAGTCACGTGGAATGCATTTCAATTAACGTGTGTGCCTTAAGTTAATTTGTGGAATTTCTTTCCTCCTAAATGCGTTTGAGCCAATCAGTTGTATTGTGACAAGGTAGGGGTGGTATACAGAAGATAGCCCTATTTGGTAAAAGACCCAAGTCCATATTATGGCAAGAACAACTCAAATAAGCAAAGAGAAACGACAGTCCATCATTACTTTAAGACATGAAGGTCAGTCAATACAGAACATTTCACTTTGAAAGTTTCTTCAAGTGCAGTCGCAAAAACCATCAAGCGCTATGATGCAATTGGCGCTCATGAGGACCGCCACAGGAATGGAAGACCCAGAGTTACCTCTGCTACAGAGGATAAGTTCATTAGTTACCAGCCTCAGAAATTGCAGCCCAAATAAACGCTTCACAGAGTTCAAGTAACAGACACATCTCAACATCAACTGTTCATAGGGGACTGTGTGGCCTTCCTGGTCAAATTGCTGCAAAGAAACCACTACTAATGGACACCAATAAGAAGAAGAGACCTGCTTGGGCCAAGAAACACGAGCAATAGACATTAGACCGGTGGAAATCTGTCCTTTGGTCTGATGAGTCCAAATTTGAGATTTTTGGTTCAAACCGCAGTGTCTTTTGTGAGACACAGAGTAGGTGAACGGATGATCTCCACATGTGTAGTTCCCACCGTGAAGCCTGGAGGAGGAGGTGTTATGGTGCGGGGGTGCTTTGATGGTGACGCTGTATGTGATTTTATTTAGAATTCAAGGCACACTTAACAAGCATGGCTACCACAGCATTCTGCAGCGATACGCCATCCCATCTGGTTTGGGCTTAGTGGGACTATCATTTGTTTTTCAACAGGACAATGACCCAACACACCTCCAGGCTGTGTAAGGGCTATTTGACCAAGAAGGAGAGTGATGGAGTGCTGCATCAGATGACCTGGCCTCCAAAAACACCGACCTCAACCCAATTGAGATGGTTTGGGATGAGTTAGACCGCAGAGTGATGTAAAAGCAGCCAACAAGTGCTCAGCATATGTGGGAACTCCTTCAAGACTGTTGGAAAAGCATTCCAGGTGAAGCTGGTTGAGACAATGACAAGAGTGTGCAAAGCTGTCATTAAGGCAAAGGGTGGCTACGTTGAAGATCTCAAATATAAAATATATTTTGATTTGTTTAACACTTTTTTGGGGTTACTACATGATTCCATATGTGTTATTTTATAGTTTTGATGTCTTCACTATTATTCTACAATGTAGAAAATAGTAAAAATAAAGAAAAACCCTGGAATGAGTAGGCGTGTCCAAACTTTTGACTGGTACTGTATATAACAGCCTCAATTCGTCGGGGCATGGACTCTACAAGGTGTCGAAATAGTTCCACAGGGATACTGGCCCATGTTGACTCCAATGCTTCCCACAGTTGTCATGTTGGTGGGATGTCCTTTGGGGGGTGGATGGAGATGTGTTGGGGGAATGGGATGGGAGGCTCACTTTTTGTTTATTTTCCTTTACGTACTATTCTTTATTTTTTTGTCTGTAATACGATCATATTGATCAATACTTTGTATTTATGTACCTTTAAAAAAAAATTGGGGTAGGGCAAGCCCAAAGGTGAATACAAACGAAATATGAAATTATATGAATTTCTATATTGTACCTTTTTACCCCCCCCACCCCATTATAAATATATATATTAATAGTCACACAAGAAAAAATGATCCTCTGAGCCTATTGTTTGACGTTGTTTTTCTGTCTGTCAGAGTGCAGTGGTGATGGAGAAGGAGGAGAAGGCGAGAAACGCTAAGCTGAAGCCCAAGAAGCGTAAGCTGCGACCGGAAGGGAAACGCACACATGAGTACATCTGCTTCTGCTGCGGAGAGGGAGGGGAGCTGGTCATGTGTGACAAGAAGGACTGCCCTAAAGCTTATCACCTGCTTTGTCTCAACCTCACCAAACCCCCATACGGTGTGTGTGTGTGTGTGTGTGTGTGTGTGTGTGTGTGTGTGTGTGTGTGTGTGTGTGTGTGTGTGTGTGTGTACATTAATAACCTTCTCTTTGTGTGTGTTTAGGTCGTTGGGAGTGCCCATGGCATGACTGCAGTGTGTGTGGTGTCCCCGCCTCATCCCTCTGTGACTTCTGCCCTCGCTCCTTCTGCCGGGAACATGAGGGGGGAGCTCTCACCCCCTCTACCCTGGAGGGTCGCCCCTGCTGCTCCAACCACGATCCTCTCAGCCCCCTGGGCCCCAACGCCAACCCCCCACACACTCACAGACACCCCCCTGGTACGGCCAGCATCAAAGAGGAGCCCAGCCAGGAGGACAGAGAGTAAAGCTGTCTCAAATCGCACCCTATTCCCTAATATAGTGCACTAGAAATGGAGCATAGGGTGTGATTAGAGATATGCTATCAAGTGGAAGAGACCAGAACTTCAGCCAACAGTTACACCTGATATTCCCATGGGCTGGACAGAATGACTGACAGACCGAAGGACTGACAGGCGCAGACTTGGTGTGAGTAGTCAGTGGTTCTATATCAGAGAGCGGAGCAGAGCTCCTCTATCTAAGGATGGTGGGAGTGGAGGAGAGGGCAAGGGGAGATGGAGAGGTGTGCCAGACATCACCCCAAATAACCAGTGTTTCAGTTTCACCACTTCAGTGTGATTATGTCAACACTAACTGTGGAAACTCAGTTAGTGTTCTTGGTTACCGGCACTTTGAAGAACTCTGTGAGGGGGATGGAGAGGGGGTTTAAACCTTTTTCCACCATGCTGCTTTTCTCTTTGTTTACTTCCTGTGTGCTGGGGTTGCTAGTGGCCCATTGCCAGGGACCGCTTCAGATCCCCAGAAGGCTTTGCTGTGTGTTGGTGAGCCAGCAGAGCCAGGCCCAACACTCATCTACCACCCTCATCACTCCAGACATGATCTAGCTATCCCCATCTGTGTCTCTTTTCACAACGAGAAGAAAATAGATTTGTGCCATTTTCAGGATCACGCTATATTCCGACATTCCTTATACCTGTTTTTGATATACTTATTAATATATATATATATACACAGTGCCTTCAGAAAGTATTCATACCCCTTGAATTATTCCACATTTTGTTGTTACAGCCTGAATTCAAAACGGATTAAATATATATTTTTTCTCACCCATCTACACACAATACTCCATAATGACAAAGTGAAAACATGTTTTTAGACATTTCTGCACATTTATTGAAAAATACATATTTAATTAACATAAGTGTTCACACCCCTGAGTCAATACATGTTAGAATCACCTTTGGCAGCGATTACAGCTGTGAGTCTTTCTGGGTAAGTCTCTAAGAGCTTTGCACACCTGAATTGTGCAGTATTTGCCCATTTATTATTTTCAGAATTCTTCAAGCTCTGTCAAATTGGTTGTTGATCATTGCTAAACAACCATTGTCATGTCTTGCAATAGATTTTCAAGCAGATTTTAAGTCAAAACTGTAACTCGGCCACACAGGAACATTCACTGTCTTGGTAAGCAACTCCAGTGTAGATTTGGCCTTGTTTTTTAAGTTATTGTCCTGCTGAAAGGTGAATTCATCTCCCAGTGTCTGGTGGAAAGCAGAGTGAACCAGGTTTAATCTAGGATTTTGCCTGTGCTTAGCTCCATTTCGTTTCTTTTTTCTCCTGAAAAACTCCCCAGTCCTTAATGATTACACGCATACCCATAACATGATGCAGCCACCACTATGCTTAAAAATATGGAGAGTGGTACTCCGTAATGTGTTGGATTTGCCCCAAACATAACATAACACTTTGTATTCAGGACAAAAAGTGTATTGCTTTGCCACATTTTTTGCAGTATTACTTTAGTGCCTTTAGGATGCATGTTTTGGAATATTTTTCTTCTCTACAGGCTTCCTTCTTTTCACTCTGTCAATTAGGTTAGTATTGTGGAGTAACTATAATGTTGTTGATCCATCCTCAGTTTTCTCCTTTCACAGCCATTAAACTCTGTAAATGTTTTAAAGTCACCATTGTCCTCAAGGTGAAATCCCTGAGCGGTTTCCTTCCTATCCAGCAACTGAATCAGGAAGGATGCCTGTATCTTTGTAGTGACTGGGTGTATTGATACACCATCCAAAGAGTAATTAATAACTTCACCATGCTCAAAGGGATATTAGTGTGTGCTTTTTTTTCTTATTTTTTTTACCCATCTACCAATAGGTGCCCTTCTTTGCGAGGCATTGGAAAACCACCCTGGCCTCTGTTTGAAATTCACTGCTCGACTGAGGGACCTTACAATTATCTGTATGTGTGGGGTACAGAGATGAGGTAAACACTATAATATTGCACACAGTGAATCCATGCAACTTTTATTGTTACTTGTTAAGCAAATGTTTATTCCTGAACTTTTATTTAGGCTTATCATAAGAAAGGTTTTGAATACTTATTGACTCAAGGCATTTCAGCTTTTCATTTTAATGAATTTGTAAAAAATTCAAAAAACATAATTCCACTTTGACATTATGGGGTATTGTGTGTAGGCCAGTTACCAAAAAATCTCAAATTTAATCCATTTAAAATTCAGGATGTAACATAACAAAATGTGGAAAAAGTCAACGGGTGTGAATACTTTCTGAAGGCAGTTTGTGTGTGTGTGCGTGTACATACATACATACATACATACATACATACATACATACATACATACAGTACCAGTCAAAAGTTTGGACACCTACTCATTCAAGTGTTTTTCTTTATTTTTACTATTTTGTACATTGTAGAATAATAGTGAAGACATCAAAACTATGAAATAAAACATATGGAATCATGTAGTAACCAAAAAAGTGTTAAACAAATCAAAATATATTTTATATTTGAGATTCTTCAAATAGCCACCCTTTCCCTTGATGACAGCTTTGCACACTCTTGGATTCTCTCAACCAGCTTCACCTGGAATGCTTTTCCAACAGTCTTGAAGGAGTTCCCACATATGCTGAGCACTTGTTGGCTGCTTTTCCTTCACTCTGCCATCCGACTCATCCCAAACCGTCTCAATTGGGTTGAGGTCAGGGGATTGTGGAGGCCAGGTCATCTGATGCAGCACTCCATCACTCTCCTTGGTAAAATAGCCCTTACACAGCCTGGAGGTGTGTTGGGTCATTGTCCTGTTGAAAAACGAATGATAGTCCCACTAAGCCCAAACCAGATGGGATGGCGTATCACTGCAGAATGCTGTGGTAGCCATGCTGGTTAAGCGTGCCTTGAATTCTAAATAAATCACACAGTGTCACCAGCAAAGCACCCCCACACCATAACACCACCTCCTCCATGCTTTATGGTGGGAAATACACATGCGGAGATCATCCATTCACCCATACCGCGTCTCACAAAGACACACTGCGGTTTGAACCAAAAATCTCCAATTTGGACTCCAGACCAAAGGACAGATATCCATCGGTCTAATGTCCATTACTCATGTTTCTTGGCCCAAGCAGGTCTCTTCTTCTTATTGGTGTCCATTAGTAGTTGTTTCTTTGCAGCAATTCGACCATGAAGGCCTGATTCACACAGTCCCCTCTGAACAGTTGATGTTGAGATGTGTCTGTTACTTGAACTCTGTGAAGCGTTTATTTGGGCTGCAATTTCTGAGGCTGGTAACTCTAATGAACTTATCCTCTGCAGCAAAGGTAACTCTGGGTCTTCCATTCCTGTGGCGGTCCTCATGCGCGCCAGTTGCATCATAGCGCTTGATGGTTTTTGCGACTGCACTTGAAGAAACCTTCATGTCTTAAAGTAATGATGGACTGTCGTTTCTATTTGCTTATTTGAGTTGTTCTTGCCATAATATGGACTTGGTATTTTACCAAATAGGGCTATCTTCTGTATACCACCCCTACCTTGTCACAACACAACTGATTGGCTCAAACGCATTAAGAAGGAATGAAATTCCACAAATTAACTTTTAAGAAGGCACACCTGTTAATTGAAATGCATTCCAGGTGACTACCTCATGAAGCTGGTTGAGAGAATGCCAAGAGTGTGCAAAGCTGTCATCAAGACAAAGGGTGGCTATTTGAAGAATCTCAAATATAAAATATATTTTGATTAGTAAAAAACAAAAAAATGTTACTACATTATTACATATGTGTTATTTCAGAGTTTTGATGTCTTCACTATTATTCTTCAATGTAGAAAATAGTAAAAATAAAGAGAACCCCTTGAATGAGTAGGTGTGTCAACTTTTGACTGGTAGTGTACATACATACTGAAAAAAATTATAGACGCAACATGCAACAATTTCAAAGATTTTCGTAAGTTACAGCTCATAATCAGTCAATTGAAATAAATTCATTAGGCCCTAATCTATGGATTTCACTGGGAATACAGATATGCTTCGGTGGTTCATAGATACCTTAAAAAAATTAAGGTAGGGGTGTGGATCAGAAAACCAGTCAGTATCTGGTGTGACCTCCAAAAAATGTGCCTCATGCAACGCGACACATATCCTTCACATAGAGTTGATCAGGCTGTTGATTGTGGCCTGTTGAATGTTGTCCCACTCCTCTTCAAAGGCAGTGCGAAGTTGCTGGATATTGGCAGGAAGAACTGGGAAATGTTCAGCTTCCAGAAATTGTATACAAATCCTTGCGTCATGGGGCCATGCATTATGATGCTGAAACATGAGGTGATGGCGGCGGATGAATGGCACGACAATGGGCCTCAGGATTTTGTCACGGTATCTCTGTGCATTCAAATTGTCATCGATCAAACGCAATTGTGTTGTCCGTAACTTATGCCTGCCCATACCATTACCCCACCGCCACCATGGGGCACTCTGTTCACAACGTTGACATCAGAAAACCGCTAACCCACACAACGCCGTACACGCTGTCTGCCATCTGCCTGGTACAGTTGAAACCGGGATTCATCCGTGAAGAGCACACTTTTCCAGCATTCCAGTGACCATCGAATGTGAGCATTTGCCCACTGAAGTCGGTTACGACACCAAACTGCAGTCAGGTCAAGACCCTGGTGAGGACGACACACACGCAGATGAGCCTCTCTGAGACGGTTTCTGACAGTTTGTGCAGAAATTCTTCAGTTGTGCAAACCCACAGTTTCACCAGCTGTCTGGGTGGCTGGTCTCAGATGATCCCGCAGGTGAAGAAGCCAGATGAGGAGGTCCTGGCCTGACGTGGTTACACATGTTTGCAGTTGTGAGGCCGGTTTGACATACTGCCAAAATCTCTAAAACGCTCCCTTAAACTTGAGACATCTGTGGCATTGTGTTGTGTGACAAAACTTCACATTTTAGTGGCCTTTTATTGTCCCCATCACAAGGTGCACCTATGTAATTATCATGCTGTTTAATCAGCTTCATGATACGCAACACCTGTCATGGATGGATTATATTGGCAAAGGAGAAATGCTCACTAGCAGAGATGTAAACAAATTTGTGCAAAAAAATAGAGAAATAAGCTTTTTGTGTTTATGGAACTTTTCTGGGATCTTTTATTTCAGCTCATGAAACATGGGACCAACACTTTATGTTGCGTTTGTAGTTTTTGTTCTGTGTGTGTGTGTGTGTGTGTGTGTGTGTGTGTGTGTGTTATATATCCACACACACACTCAGTGGCCAGTTTTTTAGGTACACCACCCCGTTCACAAAAAATGGTTCACTCCTACAGACAGTGAGTCAAGTAACCATGGCCTGCTATATTAAGCAGGCAGACAGGCATTGAGACATCAGTTACTGTTTGGTTGAATGTTAAATGGGCAAAACGAGTGACCTAAGCGACTTTGAGAGTGGTATGATCGTCAGTGCCAGGCGCGCCGGTTCCAGTATCTCAGAAACGGCCGGCCTCCTGGGCTTTTCATGCACAACAGTGTCTAGGGTTTACCGGGAATGGTGCGACAAACTAAAAAACATCCAGTCAGCGGTAGTCCTGCGGTCGAAAACAGCTCGTTGATGAGAGGTCGAAGGAGAATGGCAAGAATCGTGCAAGCTAACAGGCGGCCCACAAACAGGCAAATAACGCAGTACAACAGTTGTGTGCAGAACGGCAAGTCGGAACGCACAACTCGTTGTTCCGGATGGGCTATTGCAGTAGACGACCACACTGGAAAAACATTGCCTGGTCCGACGAGTCCCGTTTACTGTTGCATCATGCTGATGGCAGAGTCAGGATTTGGCGCAAGCAGTATGAGTCCATGGCCCGATCCTGCCTGGTGTCAACGGTACAGGCTGGTGGCGTAATGGTGTGGAGAATGTTTTCCTGGCACATGTTAGGTCCCTTGATACCAATTGAGCAATGTTTCCATGTCCCGAAGAATTCAGGACCGTACTGGAGGCAAATGGGGTCCGACCCGCTACTGGATGGGTCTACCCAATTCACTAGGTTAGTGAAGTGTTATATTATACAGATATGGTCCCAGTCTGTTTGTACACAGTAATGCAGCCAGCCTAGAGGAACTCCAATCAGATAGCTGGATGTTCATTGGCCCTGTGTGCAGTAATGTAAGTGATGGTGTGTACTGTACTGTCCACCAAATGTTATGTTTTAAATTGTTCTGCTAAACCTTTTTAAAGCACTTTCACAGTTTATTGCTCCATACTTTTGGTAGGTCATAACATACATGTATATAATACAACATATGACATTGTACATGCTTGAAATGGATACCTCTTTTCTGTAGTAATGTAGGAATTTTTAACTGTTTTGTAACTTCTGCTCTAGGTCCAATGACATGATCCAAATATCTTTTTGACTGAAAACGTTCTCTCACACAAGTTACTGCTGAACACATTTTCTGTTTTTTTATCATAGTAGAACGACTAACGCCCTCATCTAAATTCAAGGTATTTAGTACATTCAGTATTTTGCCCTAGTGGGTATTTATTTTAACTTTTTGTATGACTGTGTGCATCTCCACAAATTGGTTTTGTATCAACATTAAGTTATACAGTACCTCGGTATCAGATAAGTAAACATAAAGATTATGTACAGTGTTTTTAATCTCATCATCCTATGACAGATTTTTGTAATTATATCACACCTTTTATACTAGTTGATTTATGTATCAAAAACACCTATTGGAAAACCGCACCCTCCCAAAGTATTAAGTAACAGGCTATAAAACAATAGGGAGATTTAAAATGGATGATTCTGTATGTCGTTGTCTTTACATTTCATATATTTTATATTAGTGTAAATGGTACCACTGTTTGATAACAGCTGCTCCTCATAGGCCAAGCTGTCTGTATTGTGACTCACTGTACTAATGTTAAAGCAGTTAAAAGCAATTGAACATTGTGATGTAAAGTAACCGAGCACTTAATTCAGCCTAAACTCAAATGATCATGTTGAACCTAGAACATTAGTCTGCTAATCTTGTCTGAGCCTGTGCTTTCTCTTCTCTGGAACATTACTGACTGATTATGTCACCCAAAAATACAAGGTTGTCAAACGTTTCCATACCTCTTGTTGTCTAGTGTCAAATTGTGTCCACATTCATGTCTTAACGAAATAGAATTAGATTGTGCCAATATCTTACATTAATTTGGGATTGAAGCCTGCTGATTTCTCCTAATACATTTAGCAGGGTAAACACAATTTAATGGAATATGGACTCGGTTGCTCTCAAACCTGCCAAATGATAGTATTTCTTTCGATAGGTGTAGATGGGTGTTAGATTTAGATCATGTCAGTACTTAGGCTGTGGTCCACACAGTGCATGATCATATAGGTGCATCAAGGCACTGTCAGATTTTTAACAACCTTTTAAAACTTGAATTATATTTTTTTCTTTCATTTCTTTATTTTTGTATTGTTTTGTACTACAAATCAATATGTTCACAAACCTCATGAGTATTTTACTGATAACTGATTTGACATGGTAGATATCTATGATAGATATTAGGCCTATTCATTCTGAGCCACATCTCAGGTCCTCTTGACTGTCTTGTTGTGGTTTGTAAAGGAGTCCCTAGTCTTTAAGCCTTCTCTAACCTTCAATTAGTGACCATTGTAAACTGGACCATTGTGTGCTTACTCCAACACAAAAGCAATTTGTGCAGAAGTATATAATTTTCACCTAAGACTTGATGCACCCCTTCCATTCTGAAAGGAGGGTAAATCTGAATCTGTTTTATCAGTTGGGGACATCTTTTATATCCATTTTTAAAGCTCCTTTGTTGTTATGTTGAAAACAACCACATGTGGATGCTCTTGTATGTCATTGTATTCTGTTTTATCCTCTATTGGTATCGCACACAGATTATCCAGGCCAACCCAATAGCCTTTATTTTTTGCACCTGTTTTGAAACTTACTCACTTTATGCCAGTTGGACTTGAACACAACATTCAGCCTGTACAATGACCATATAGTCGTCATTCTGTTTGCCACAGACATTATAGATTTGAATCATGTTTTTACATTATCTTCCTCACTGAAGAGGAAGTCAAACAGTAGGGTTACGAAGACTGAGTTATCAAAGTATTATCTTCCAACGACTTTGGATGGGGCTCTTTTTGAATCATACGTTTCTGTTCCACACCTTTCAGTTAATGTTTATTTTGTGCAATACTATTTGTTATTTCTGTCATTACAGGTGATTGACATGCTCTCCCAGACATTAGGAAAAACAGGGATTTCAGAGGAACTAATTTCTCCAGTCATGTAGTCAAACTGCTCTGGGGATTCCGCCGGGGTTGTATCTATCTCTTAATGTTGCTTCAATTAAAAGGTGGTTGAACACAAAGTTACCATATTGTTTTACTGTTCAGCAGTCTGTTATTGCATAATGTTAAGACTTGTACATAGATTGCATTGAACTTGCATAGGATAATGTTACTGTGGCGTGCTATTGCCTGTAAAATTCTGCTTCTAAATGTGTGTGTGACTGTGAGGATGCCACTCTTTTGTACATGACTGTATTTTTATTTTTTTCATTCTAAAGGAGGTTGAGGTGGAGCCGAGGAGTTCAGACATGCCTGAAGTTTGACTTAAATAAAGCTGTACTGTGTCTCAGTGGAAGTAATTTGTGTCTCTCTTCATTTAAAATAGAATATCACTTTCAGTTGGCAGATTAAAATCATTTATAGTAATTGCATTTCTTTTTGCTGTGCATGAGCCCAAAGGCACTCTTGGGTCATATTAATCCATTTTGTTATTCTACCATTTGCCCACTAGAGGTCGCCCCGTTAACGTGACGTGGCATCGTACTTTATGCTGCGTTAAAGACAACTGGAAACGTGTGAAGAACGAGCTCCGACTGGGAAAAATTGTTTTGAACGGTCATCCAACTTGGAATTCCAAGTTGAAAACTCGTGGATCTTTATAGAGCTCTGACTTTCCGACCTGAAGATCACTGATGTCATGATTTGACCTTGTTTTTTTCCGATATCCCAGAAGTCTTGAAAGCACCATTATTTTTCGACAAAGACCGACAATAAGCTTTCTCCTCCTCCGGGCATCTCTCTCACAGGTCTCTTAGCTATACCGGTTTAGCGGATGGGAGAAGTATGATGGTGATGGGGAGGCCCAGGTCACGGTAGCTAGCAGTGCGAGTATGAGGAGAAAGACGTAACTAAACACCGAGTTTAAGGTTGGTCCTCCTGGTTTAGACCGCTTGAAATGCGAAAATGCTCCTAAACGTTATTCCCAGATGTGTGGCTAGAGACAGATGATGTAGCTAGGCTAACGTTACTAGCAAGAATATAAAGATGTAGCCAGCTATCTATACGAGAGCAGGGCACTGTTTAAGATGAATAAATAATGAATAATTTGTTTAGGATATACTTTATCCGATTTAGTTGGCCATTTTAAAGAGCACCACGAGGAAATAGTATCCTATCAATTCATCGTGATGCTTGGTTCGATATGGAACAAGAAAGACTAGCATGCCTTCTCCAGTACCTGTTCTTGAACCAATCAATTTATTTTTTTTGGTTCACACTGCCATATGTCAACAAAGTAAGACTTAAAAATGTGTTATACGTGTGTTATGACATAACTTTTGTCGTAAATGTATTTTGAAACCATGTTATTTCGTCCCCCCTTCCTCACAGTTTTGGAGAGGATTCCAGTGGATTTACCAAGTGATCTGTCTGGAAACTAACCTGATAAACAAGATGAAGAGGGGTTTGCTGCGTGGCTTACTGCCAGAGGTGTCTATCCGACTGCTGTTTCTGGTTGTCTTCCTGTGAGTCATTAAAATTGAAACATCGCAATAACATTTACAAATGTGTTCCATATGGACTTGTCTGGTGCAACTCAAATGAACTAAAAATGTCTGTGTGTGTTATCTCCCTCAGTGTGACAGAGCAGCTTCCACCCTTTATTCGTGAGATCCAGGCAGAGGAGATGTGGCTGTATAGGTTTCACAGAGTGGAGAACGACCATGTCCCCACCTCTCTCATGTTTGTGAGTACTGGTGTGTGTCAGGGGGAGGCACTGACTGAATTCGCAGGACTCATGGAACATTGAATGTGAATATTTGTTCTGCCGGTAGTACTTTAGATTACAGCACAGGATAAACTGGAGAGTAACAATAACTTGTTACCATACTATTGCCATGTTATTACCAGGTAATCTTGTGCTTTAATGTAAAGTGCTACCATTCTGTCTTACAAATTCTATTGCTATGATACTGACCATGTCCCTCGTATCAGAGCGTGGCATGTTTCACTCCATTCCTGGTGATCCTGCTTTTCACCTTTCTGAAGAGAGCTGAGAGAGGAGACGTGAGAGAGGCCTCACTAGGTAAGGCCTGACTGTAGAACTACACATGCTGTTTGGCATCAGAGCAGCTGCACAGAGATTTGTGTGTGTGTGTGAGAGAGAGAGAGATACTGACCCAGTTGTTTGCCTCTGTTCTTCAGCGGTGACTCTGGCTCTGGTACTGAACGGAGTTTTCACCAACGCCATCAAGCTGGTCGTAGGCCGGTGAGTACTAGTCTGGAGTGCTAGTATGGAGAGATGTAAAGTTAGAGTTGCATTGCTACAAGCTCAGTGTTATGCTGACTGGATGTGATGTAATGTGTGTGTGTGCTTCAGGCCGCGGCCAGACTTCTTCTACCGCTGTTTCCCAGATGGACAGATGAACCTGGAGATGCACTGCAGCGGCGACCCGGAAGTGGTCATGGAGGGCAGGAAGAGCTTTCCCAGTGGACACTCCTCCTGTAAGGCCCAATCTGATTGGCTAGTCCTCATGCGAGAGCAGATCTGATGGGCTGTGAGACTACAGTGGGCTCATTCAGATTAAAAGCACATTAAGCTAGTTAGACTGGACCTGTGTGTGTGTGTATATGTGTGTGTTAACTTGGTGGTAACTTTGATAAACAAACAGCGTTGTGTTTATTCAGACACTGGCCTAAGCATTATCATTTCAAGGATTCTCATGTCATTATGAATAAAATAGTTTATCCTACTTTGATACATGTGCCTGCCCCATCTTTGATCCCCGCTCTCTCCTCTCGTCTTGTCCCAGTTGCATTCACCGGACTGGGCTTCACAGCGCTGTATGTGGGGGGTAAGCTGCGGTGCTTTAGTCTGGGGGGTCAGGGCAGGGCCTGGAGAATGTGTCTCTTCCTCGCTCCTCTCCTCCTAGCCTTCATGATCGCTCTCTCCAGGACCTGCGACTACAAACACCACTGGCAAGGTGAGAGGGCTAACCATTAACCATATTCACTTTGAAAAGCGTTATAAACATATAAGAAATTATTATTCTAATCCACTATTGAGAGACGTGCTAAGATCTTTGTGTCACTTCTGTATATGTGTGTGTTGTCCCCCCTGTGTTTTAGATGTGTTGGTGGGTTCTGGTCTGGGCCTGGTGTTCTCTTGGCTCTGCTACAGACAGCACTACCCCTCCCTCCAGGACCCTGACTGTCACCGGCCACTACGCCACAGAGAGACTGTTCCTGCTGTGCAGGAACGCAAGCTGGCCAACTCCAACTACATATTACCCCTATAGCTCAACTCTAGCTATATAATACCCCTATAGCTGGCCAACTCCAAGTACTTACTACCCCTGTAGCTGGCCAAATCCAACTGCATACCACCCCTATAGCTCAAATCCAACTATATACTACCCCTATAGCTCAACTACATACCACCCATATAGCTGGCCAACTACATACTACCCCTATAGCTGGCCAACTACATATTACCCCTGTAGCTGGCCAAATCCAACTGCATACTACCCCTATAGTTCAAATCCAACTACATACTACCCCTCTAGCTGGCCAACTCCAAATGCATACTACCCCTATAGCTGAACTCCATTTACATACTACCCCTGTAGTCTTTCACTTCAACTACATACTACCCCTTCGCCCCGGGTTCGTTATATCTGGCCAACTGATCTCCAACTACATACTACCCTGATAGCGCTACTCAATGAGTGGTTGAGTAACTAGTGGTAGAAATGGGACCAGGCCCAAATGTTAACCCTGAGTGGGGAGGAGAGGGACTGTAATTCTTGAGCCCACCAGGTACCAGGTGCTAAGCTGTTAGTGCTACTGAAATAATTTGTATTCCCTGGAAGTAGGAAAGCAGTTTTCCTCTCAACACACACAATGGATTAACCACAGCAGTTAATAGTTTTTTTCCTCATATTATGATTCCCTGTTTGTTTTGTCTGATTTATAGTGCACTACTTTTGACAACAGCCCTATAGGCCCAAATCAAAAGTAGTGCACTGTATACGGAATAGGGTGCCATTTGGGAGGCAGACCTGTCTGTGGAGGTGAGGGTGCACTTTTCTGTAGAGTTCAGTGTCAACACTAGGATAGCAGTGGTCTAGAATCACATTACAGTTTGTACATTTAGAGTTCATCCTTTACATCAGTGGTCACCAACTGGTTGATCGTGATCGACTGGCAGATTTCCAAGCCATTCCTAGTCGATCACCAAACATTTCTGTAAAAAAATAATAATAATAAAGCCTTGCAATCCTAGTTTTTTTTTATTCGTTTCGTGCTTTTGGCGGTAGGTGCACTTGATTCAGCAGACCTAGGGAAGTGTTCCCATTTTGAACTATTTTGTGTGTCTGAAGGTAGAACTCCACCTACCCGGCAGGCCCAGAGAGCAAATCAAGTGCACCTATTGGCCTACCGCTTGCCAATCAGATAGCTCAGATCATCATGTCTGCACAGTTTCCTCGCGCCATAGACTGTAAAAAGAAGCCTCGAACGCACAGCAAAGTTGATAATGTGAGATTTCAAAACGTTTAAAACCATGACTATAGAGACTCAACAAATAAACGAATACAGCAAAGAGCTGCTGTTTTTATGAGTAAGTTCATGTTTAAGTTGTTATTCATCACTTTGTACAAACATTTTTATAATCCATAAAATGCGCGTTCTCGCTACTTCCACTCACTACAACCAGCACTGCAGCTGCAATGAATGAGTATAGCAAAGTGTTTCGATAAGCTTGCATTGTTATTATTTGCGGCTTGTCTTTTTTAATATCAAGGAATATTTCACTTTCTCATAGGAGTAACAACATGAATTGGTGCATGAGGCAGAAATAATGCAGTGCGACTTATGTTTCGCCGTCAGTTGGAGGACTGTGTCCCCTTTTCTTAGCGGAGGGAGGGAGAGCGGAAGAATGGTGAGTCGGTGAGAGACAGTCTCACCGCTGCTCCCTGCCTCCCCTCAGACTGACCATCAGATGCAGGCCATCAGTCCAGTAAAAAAATATATATATATTATGCGCACTCAGCTGTGTCTCACAAGTAATACAACAAATGATCTATTACCAGTGTGATCATATACCAACATTTAAAAATATATAATTTCTAAATGGTGTGAGAAGAACAACATTGGCAGGGCAATTCAACAGTAGCCAATATGCAGTGATAATGTATTGGGCCTATAGCCTACTGCACAAACCTCATTGCTACAAAACTGTTTTTAATTGGTTAATGTTGCATAGGCTTACGTTTTTTAAGTCATGTTTTATTTATTTATCTGAGCGGTAGGATCTAGGCTTGCATTTTGACTCAGAAAGTGATCTTGACTCAGAAAAGGTTGGTGACCACTGCTTTACATTGTTTGTATTCCTGTGTATTTATTCCTGTTCAGTACAGATGTGTCTACAATTAAATTACTTAGTTGTACTGTGATGCTGGTAAAACTGATACCAGTATGCCAACTGCTGTATGGCTGACATAATTGAAATGTTTGGACTTTGGAGGCAGTTCTGTGATGGCAGTAACCCCAGTAAAGGCAATCAGATGGAGATGGTTTGGGATGTGAGGAAGATCCATTTTCCAGCAGAAACAGCTGACTGACTGATGTGTGCCTTTGTTAAATACTTTATTTGTTGTTTACATTCCTCTTTAAACCAATAAGCTATTCACTCTGCATGTACTGCACATATATACTTTACTGTATGCTTCCTATTTCTACTTGTTAAGTATTGTCTGTAGAAAACAACTTGGTCGAAGCGTAACTTGAACCTTCACGCAACTCTCTCATTGACATCAGTGAATGGTTTTCAGGAAACTTCGACTCACATGCATTTTTCAAGTTTTGCCATTACTGTGTATGCTTACATTGATTGTTTAACATCAATGTGATCAGATAGAATTTAACTTTACAATGTGTATAGATTTGATTCCAACTTGTTGTATTGCCTTTTTACTTCATCCAGTGTATTGTTGGTTAAATGTTTGTAGACATGGTGGCGTTTTATGGATTGTGTAAGGATACACAGGGTGTGTTTAGAATGGAATCGGGCCAACATACAGCTTCTAGAATGGAGTGGGAGAGGAATCAGTATAAGTGAATCTGATTTTATTTATGCTCATATTTATATGGTAATGTCAGTTTGCAATAAAGATAATTAATTTTAGGGCATGCAGAAGTTTACTTGAATTAAAACGTTATTTAGTTGCTAGGTTCCTTCTCCAATCTACTGATTGTACCCAATTGTTTTAATTTACATGCAACACACTAGCAATTTTGGTGAAGATAATTTAGGCACACTAATGAATGTGGTGCATACTTGCATGTTCCACTGCTGAAGATTCTCTACTTTATCAGGGGTATAGGGGTTGTTTTAATATTAGGCTATTGCTTGTGTCCTTCCAGCTTCCACTTATCTGCCTTTTCGTGTAGAGGAGACGACTACAAGCTGCTCCTGTTAACACTGTAGCCTGATTGTATTTGTTGTGATGAACTTATTGGTGACACACTTTTACTATTATGTTTCTTAATAAACCACTCAAATCCACACATCGTCTGCTGCCTATTCTTCAACCGAACCATCAATAATGAAATAGTTGTTGCAGTAGAACAAATGAATAGCTACATCATCAAAGGTCAACAGAAGCCCCGTTTATACCTGGTGCTAAATAGAGGACACCTAGTCAGTTGCACAACTGAATGCATTCAACCGAAATGTGTCTTCCGCATTTAACCCAACCCCTCTGAATCAGAGAGGTGCCGGGGGCTACCTTAATCGACGTCGTCGGCGCCCAGTTGTTGGGGGTTAACTGCCTCGCTCAAGGGCAGAATGGCAGATTTTTCAACCTTGCCGGCTCGGGGATTCGAACCAGGGACCTTTCAGTTACTGGCCCAACACGCTTAATCGCTAGGCTACCTGCGTCCTTTGTCCTGATTGTGCACACATTTGTAGATGATCAAAAGACGTGATCTGATCTTCCTTTCCTGACCACCTCCGGAGGTAGTCAGGCACTCATTGTGTCTGGATATCTAGACGCATTGTGTCTGTATATCTCACACGTGTAGATGGATCTGGACAGTGAAACCATTTAAATCATTATCCTCTATTCAATCTGTATAGCTGAAGCATTACAGAAAGCGCCAGAAAGGAAGAGGTGAAGCAAGAGGGATAACTGGGCCCAAAATCGGTCTTTTTTCATCATTTAGCATCTTATCCAAAGTGATTTACAGGAGCAATTAGGGTTAAGTGCCTTGCTCAATGGCACATCGATAGATTTTTCACCTAGTTGGCTCGGGGAGTAGAACCAGCGACCTTTCGGTTACTGGTACAACGCTCTTAACCACTAAGCTACCTGCCGCCACCCCAGCATATGATGTTTTTTGTTTCGTTTCCCTCACCAAGCGAGGAGTTTTTGTATGGAGGTCAATGAGTTAACTAAAAATGTAATGGCTTATTTGCTACGTGTGGCTTATTTGATGGAGTAGAAGTTTCATAATGCAGTGTACTGATATAAGTAGGACACGTGACATCCTAGCAACTTTGAGAAAAAACACTATATCGGAGTTGTGCATGTTGTTCAACGCGTATCTGCCCTCTCATTGGCTAGAGTCGTCCCGACTGCATTCCATTTGTGAAGACGTTTCTCTTCATCGTTACAGCGGCAACTTGAGTATCTGGTGAATATAATGGATAATCTGGGATATCGTGCTAGAAATGTTAAGGTAACGGGAAACGGCATACCTAGTCAGTTGTACAACTGAATGCATTCAACTGAAATGTGTCTTCCGCATTTTACCCAACCACCCTCTGAATCAGAGAGGCGCGGGGGGGGGGCTGCCTTAATCGACACTATGTCATCCGCGCCCGGGGAACAGTGGGTTAACTGCCTTGCTCAGGGGCAGAGCCGAAATTGCAGCGTTTATCGTGAATGCAGTCTCCGCTATAACGTGGGAACAATACCTTTACATTTCAATCATACTGTAACTCTGAATTTCGCGAAACAGATTGAACAGAGCACTAAAATGATTGGCAGGTGGCACCATTGATTTATGACATCAATGTCTTATCATTATTTGGAAAGAATATTCGTCAAATAATTTTCATACAGGGAGGGACCGGGAAATCTGGTCAGAATGTGGACACAGTGGACGAATAAGGGTCTACACAGGCAGCCCAATTTTGATTTTTTTTCACAAATTGGTCTTTTGACCAATCAGATCAGCTCTGGAAAAGATCTGATGTGATAAGACCAATTAGTGGGAAAAAGATCAGAATTGGGCTGCCTGTGTAAACGCAGCCTAACAGCCATTTAAAAACCATATGTAGAGTCATATCTGAAAATATGGGCACAATCAGAATGTGGACAAGATCAGGACACATGACCAATGTTAGCACCAGGTATAAACAAGGCCAGAGAGGTCTTTCTCTTTCACTGCCTCGTTCCATTTGAATGAAGGAAACAACTGCTACTAGTAGATGTAGCAGTTGTGGTTTCCTTAATTCAAACGGTGTTCTGATACAGACTGTTCTCACAGTGTCAGTAAGGCAGAGAGTAACAGATTGACCATCAAACTAATTCCACGACACCAAGAAAATCTAACTTCTGTTACAATAAAGGTAAGAATCTATTAACTTAGGAAACACCATGCCATTTGGGGAGGGGGAGGGGGGGTAGAGTAATTATTATCTTGTTTGAAAAACCTTTCAGGCTACTTTTTTACTTTTTCAGTTGAAAAAGGATATCCCGAGTATAACTAATAGTAATATAAAGACACTTGGAGCCAAATGGCGATATTTAGAAAAAAAAAAAAAAAGGGAAAACTGAAATGAACACATTCACATCCATAAGGAAATGTATCATTTCCTTTTCTACACTTGTTCTCTGAGTTTACTGATGGGCAAATCTCCATATTGTTATTTTTTTTTTACAGTTTAGTATTTAATCTCAAAATAACCCCAGTTGGTAGGCTGTGAAATATGTGGTAGTTTGAGGGTACATTTTTCAACCTGTAACTCCACCAACTTGGTGAAAGTTTCAGGCCATTTACAAAAACCTGGGGACAAATACATATAAACTCAGTTTTTCACAATTCCTGACATTTAATCCTAGTAAAAATTCCCGGTCTTAGGTCAGTTAGGATCACCACTTTAGTTTAAGAATGTGAAATGTCAGAATAATAGTAGAAATAATTATTTATTTAAGCTTTTATTTATTTCATCACATTCCCAGTGGGTCAGAAGTTTACATACACTCAAATAGTATTTGGTAGCATTGCCTTTAAATTGTTTAACTTGGGTCAAACATTTCGGGTAGCCTTCCACAAGCTTCCCACAATAAGTTGGGTGAATTTTGGCCCATTCTTGACAGAGCTGGTGTAACTGAGTCAGGTTTGTAGGCCTCCTTACTCGCACACACTTTTTCAGTTCTGCCCACACATTTTCTATAGGATTGAGGTCAGGGCTTTGTGATGGCCACTCCAATACCTTGACTTTGTTGTCCTTAAGCCATTTTGCCACAACTTTGGAAGTATGCTTTGGGTCATTGTTCATTTGGAAGACCCATTTGCGACCAAGCTTTAACTTCCTGACTGATGTCTTGAGATGTTGCTTCAATATATCCACGTAATTTTCCTTCCTCATGATGCCATCTATTTTGTGAAGTGCACCAGGCCCTCCTGCAGCAAAGCACCCCCACAGCATGATGCTGCCACCCCCATGCTTCACGGTTGGGATGGTGTTCTTCGGCTTGCAAGCTACCCCCTTTTTCCTCCCAACATGACAATGGTCATTATGGCCAAACAGTTCTATTTTTGTTTCATCAGACCAGAGGACATTTCTCCAAAAAGTATGATCTTTGTCCCCATGTGCAGTTGCAAAGCGTAGTCTGGCTTTTTTATGGCGGTTTTGGAGCAGTGGCTTCTTCCTTGCTGAGCGGCCTTTCAGGTTATGTCGATATAGGACTCGTTTTACTGTGGATATAGATACTTGAGTACCCGTTTCCTCCAGCATCTTCACAAGGTCCTTTGCTGTTGTTCTGGGATTGATTTGCACTTTTCGCACCAAAGTACGTTCATCTCTAGGAGACAGAACGCGTCTCCTTCCTGAGCGGTATGAAAGCTGCGTTGTCCCATGGTGTTTATACTTGCGTACTATTGTTTGTACAGATGAACGTGGTACCTTCAGGTGTTTGGAAATTGCTCCCAAGGATGAACCAGACTTGTGGAGGTCTACAATTTTTTTCTGAGGTCTTGGCTGATTTCTTTTGATTTTCCCATGATGTCAAGCAAAGAGGCACTGAGTTTGAAGGTAGGCCTTGAAATACATCCACAGGTACACCTCCAATTGACTCAAATGATGTCATTTAGCCTATCAGAAGCTTCTAAAGCCATGACATCATTTTCTGGAATTTTCCAAGCTGTTTAAAGGCACAGTCAACTTAGTGTATGTAAACTTCTGACCCACTGGAATTGTGATACAGTGAATTATAAGTGAAATAATCTGTCTGTAAACAATTGTTGGAAAAATTACTTGTGTCATGCACAAAGTAGATGTCCTAACCGACTTGCCAAAACTATAGTTTGTTAACAAGAAATGTGTGGAGTGGTTGAAAAACGAGTTTTAATGACTCCAACCTAAGTGTATGTAAACTTCTGACTTCAACTGTATATGCACTATAATGCTTTTGAATGGCACTTCCGGTTTTGGCGGGAAATACCGGGTTACCCGGGATGAAAAGTGATTTATTCTTGGGATGGAACACAACCCTACAGTACATGGATTAGCCTACCAACTGGGGTCATTTTGAAATTAAAGATTCAACTGTTTAAAATTTTTGGGAATAACAATTGATTTGAAATAGTTCTTCATTATTTACCTCTTGATCGTCTAGTGATATAACATGTCAGAAAATATGTTGACGCAGTGGAGGAGTTAGCGGAGGACATTATCAAGGTGATTCAGTGGAAACAGTATGATGAGCATGAACCTCCTATCCCAGAAGAATGGATGAAGGTGTTTACAAATGAAGAAGCAGTGAAGCACAAGGTTGCTGAGATAACTCTAGGGACAGCCCTGGGCATATCTCTGGATATGCTGAAAGTGGCCAAGCAAAAAAATATAAAAAGGTAACACAATAACTTAGGTAGGCCTAACAGTCATGATGCAGAGAGCTGCACAGTGCACCTTTAAAAGGATAGTTCAGGATTTTGGCAATGAGCCCTTTATCTACAGTGAGGGAAAAAAGTATTTGATCCCCTGCTGATTTTGTACCTTTGCCCACTGACAAAGAAATGATCAGTCTATAATTTTAATGGTAGGTTTATTTGAACAGTGAGAGACAGAATAACAACAAAAAAATCTAGAAAAACGCATGTCAAAAATGTTATAAATTGATTTGCATTTTAATGAGGGAAATAAGTATTTGACCCCATCTCAATCAGAAAGATTTCTGGCTCCCAGGTGTCTTTTATACAGGTAACGAGCTGAGATTAGGAGCACACTCTTAAAGGGAGTGCTCCTAATCTCAGTTTGTTACCTGTATAAAAGACACCTGTCCACAGAAGCAATCAATCAATCAGATTTCAAACTCTCCACCATGGCCAAGACCAAAGAGCTCTCCAAGGATGTCAGGGACAAGATTGTAGACCTACACAAGGCTGGAATGGGCTACAAGACCATTGCCAAGCAGCTTGGTGAGAAGGTGACAACAGTTGGTGCGATTATTCGCAAATGGAAGAAACACCAAAGAACTGTCAATCTCCCTCGGCCTGGGGCACCATGCAAGATCTCACCTCGTGGAGTTGCAATAATCATGAGAACGGTGAGGAATCAGCCCAGAAATACACGGGAAAATCTTGTTAACGATCTCAAGGCAGCTGGGACCATAGTCACCAAGAAAACAATTGGTAACACACTATGCCGTGAAGGACTGAAATCCTGCAGCACCCGCAAGGTCCCCCTGCTCAAGAAAGCACATATACAGGCCCATCTGAAGTTTGCCAATGAACATCTGAATGATTCAGAGGAGAACTGGGTCAAAGTGTTGTGGTCAGATGAGACCAAAATCAAGCTCTTTGGCATCAACTCAACTCGCCGTGTTTGGAGGAGGAGGAATGCTGCCTATGACCCCAAGAACACTGGGGCGGCAGGTAGCTTAGTGGTTAAGAGCATAGTGCCAGTAACCGAAAGGTCGCTGGTTCTAATCCCCGAGCCGACTAGGTGAAAAATCTGTCGATGTGCCCTTGAGCAAGGCACTTAACCCTAATTGCTCCTGTAAGTCGCTCTGGATAAGAGCGTCTGCTAAATGACTAAAATGTAACACCATCCCCACCGTCAAACATGGAGGTGGAAACATTATGCTTTGGGGGTGTTTTTCTGCTAAGAGGACAGGACAACTTCACTGCATCAAAGGGACGATGGACGGGGCCATGTACCGTCAAATCTTGGGTGAGAACCTCCTTCCCTCAGCTAGGGCATTGAAAATGGGTCGTGGATGGGTATTCCAGCATGACAATGACCCAAAACACACGGCCAAGGCAACAAAGGAGTGGCTCAAGAAGAAGCACATTAAGGTCCTGGAGTGGCCTAGCCAGTCTCCAGACCTTAATCCCATAGAAAATCTGTGGAGGGAGCTGAAGGTTCAAGTTGCCAAACGTCAGCCTCGAAACCTTAATGACTTGGAGAAAATCTGCAAAGAGGAGTGGAACAAAATCCCTCTTGAGATGTGTGCAATCCTGGTGGCCAACTACAAGAAACGTCTGACCTCTGTGATTGCCAACAAGGGTTTTCCACCAAGTACTAAGTCATGTTTTGCAGAGGGGTCAAATACTTATTTCCCTCATTAAAATGCAAATCAATTAATATTTTTTTTTGCATGCGTTTTTCTGGATTTTTTTGTTGTTGTTCTGTCTCTCACTGTTCAAATAAACCTACCATTAAAACTATAGACTGATCATGTCTTTGTCAGTGGGCAAACGTACAAAATCAGCAGAGGATCAAATACTTTTTTCCCTCACTGTATTTCCCCACTCTTGGATGCCCTTTTAATGTATCTGCGTCCAGTATGAAGGAAGTTAGAGGTCGTTTTCTGTAGACTTGTCACGCTCGTTGAGTACAGGATTGGACCAAGGTGCGGCGTGGAATGCATACATGTTTATTTACGAAGTTAACACACAACAAAAGCAACGTAACATGAAGCTCACAATGGCTACACACAAACAAGCCAAACAAGAGTCAAGATCCCACAACATAGGTAGGCAAAATGGCTACCTAAGTATGATCCCCAATCAGAGACAACGATCGACAGCTGCCTCTGATTGGGAACCACACCCGGCCAACATAGAAATAGAACAACATAGATATTCACAATACATAGATATTCACACCCTGACCAAACCAACTAGCGAACTCTATGTCAGGGCGTGACAGTACCCCCCCCCCCAAAGGTGCGGACTCCGGACGCAAAACCTAACTTAACAGGGGAGGGTCCGGGTGGGCATTTAGCCTCGGTGGCGGCTCCGGCTCCGGGTGTGACGTCCTCTCCCTTTCTGCCTCCCCGTTGCACCACTGGTCCAGTCTGTACCTCGGCGCGATGCTTCCCCTCTCAGTCCTCCCACGATGCACCAAGCCCTGTCTGGACCCTGGTGTGGGAGGCCCCGACCCTGGAAAGGGGCTGACGTCTGGGCCTGGACCGGCAATCCCCCCGCGATGCACCAAGCCCTGCCTGGACCCTGGTGTGGGAGGCCCCGACCCTGGAGAGGGGTTGATGTCTGGTTCTGGAGTGGAGCCGCTGACCGGAGCTGAACTGGACCCCGGTGGAGCGGACTGCTCTGGCTCTGAACTGGAGCAGCTGACCGAGGCTGGACTAGGCACCGGTAGAGCGGACTGCTCTGGCACAGGAGTGGAGCAGTTGACCGGAACTGGACTAGGCATCGGTGGAGCGGACTGCTCTGGCACCAGCTTTACCGGGCTGGATACACGCACCACTGGTCTGGTGCGAGGAACAGGCACAGGCCGTACCGGGCTGGCGACACGCACCACTGGTTTGGTGCAAGGAGCAGGTACGGGCCGTACCGGACTGGATACACTCACCACTGGTCTGGTGCGAGGAGCAGGCACAGGGCGTACCGGGCTGGCGACACGCACCACTGGTTTGGTGTGAGGAGCAGGTATGGGCCGTACCGGACTGGATACACGCACCACTAGTTTGGTGCGGGGAGCAGGTACGGGGTGTACCGGACTGGAGACACGCACCACTGGTTTGGTGCGGGGAGCAGGTACGGGCCGTACCGGACTATAGACACGCACCACTGGTTTGGTGCGAGGAGCAGGCACGGGCCGTACCAGGCTGGAGACACGCACCACTGGTTTGGTGCGAGGAGCAGGCACGGGCCGTGCCGGACTGGAGACATGCACCACTGGTTTGGTGCGAGGAGCAGGCAAGGCCGTACCGGTCTATGAAGGTGCACTGGCCGCACAGTGCGTAAAGCCGGCCCTTAGCCTGGTGCCTGCACGGACACACTCTCCTCAAAGCGAGTGCGGGGAGTTGGCTCTGCTAAACCTGGCTCCGCCAGCCTCTGCTCTAAGGCCCGAGCTCTCTGCTGCTGGAGGGTTAACCCCGCTCCTCCTGTTGCCTGGCCAGCTCCTCTCTCCGTGCATCCACTAATTATTTCTCCCTAAGGGCCTCCTGCAGCGCCTCCTTTTGAAGAGGGCTCTCCTGCTCTATCCTCACTATCAGCCCCCGTAATCTGGTGGCCTCCTCTCTCATACTGCTGATCCGCAGGTCTTGGAGGACCTCTACAATAGCGGGCCTCCTCCTCCACAGTCAGCCCTTTCACGGCCTCCTGCTGCTTCGTCGACCACCCCGTGTGCCCCCCCCCCCCAATTTTTTTCTTGGGGTTGCCTCTCGGGTCTCCTTCGTCGTTTCGCATTTTGGAGTCGCCATCTTTTCTCCCTCGCTCCCTCTGTTTGCTCCCAAGGAAGGCGATCCATACCATCCTGGATCTCTTCCCACGTCCATGATCCTTTTCCTTCCAGTATCTCCTCCCATGTCCAGGCTTTTTGCTTTTCCTGGCCACGCTGCTTGGTCTGTTGGTGGTGGGATCTTCTGTCACGCTCGTTGAGTACAGGATTAGACCAAGGTGCAGCGTGGAATGCATACATGTTTATTTACGAAGTTAACACACGACAAAACAACAAAAGCAACGTAACGTGAAGCTCACAATGGCTACACACAAACAAGCCAAGCAAGAGTCAAGATCCCACAACATAGATAGGCAAAATGGCTACCTAAGTATGATCCCCAATCAGAGACAACGATCGACAGCTGCCTCTGATTGGGAACCACACCCGGCCAACATAGAAATAGAACAACATAGATATTCACAATACATAGATATTCACACCCTGACCAAACCAACTAGCGAACTCTATGTCAGGGCGTGACAAGACTTCTAGTCATTGCGCTAATGCTATATAGCAATTGCGCAAACCATGGATAGCAACTTCCTTAAAACTGCACACAGAGAAATAAAAATGGTATCCAGGAGTTCATCTGACTCTGGGAAGTAGATAAATACCCAACTATCCCTTTAAGTACAACTCTTTAAATAGGCTGTGTGCAGTAGCAAGATATCTGCCTTAGTAGCTGTGTATATATTTTATTTATTATTAAATAAATAAATACATACAGTGCTTTCAGAAAGTATTCATACTACTTGACTTATTCCACATTTTGTTGTGTTACAACCTGAATTGAAAATGGATTAAATATATATTTTTTTACACCCATTATACCCCATAATGACAAAGTGAAAACATGTTTTTAGATATTTTTGCAAATGTATTGAAAATGAAATACAGAAATATCTCATTTACATATTCACATCCCTGAGTCAATACTTTGTAGAATCACCTTTGGCTGCGATTACAGCTGTGAGTCTTTCTGGGTAAGAGCTTTCCACACCTGGATTTTGCAACATTTGCCCATTACTATTTTCAAAATTCTTCAAGCTCTGTCAAATTGGTTGTTGATCATTGCTAGACAACCATTTTCAGGTCTTGCCATAGATTTTAAAGTAGATTTAAGTCAAAACTGTAACTCGGCCACTTGGGAACATTCACTGTCTTCTTGGTAAGCAGCTCCAGTGTAGATTTGGCCTTGTGATTTAGGTTATTGTCCTGCTGAAAGGTAAATTAATCTCCCAGTGTCTAGTGGAAAGCAGACTGAACCAGGTTTCCTCTAGGATTTTGCCTGTGCTTAGCTCCATTCCATTTATTTTCTGTCCTGAAAAACTCCCCAGTCCTTAACAATTGCAAGCATACCCATATCATGATGCAGCCACCACTATGCTTGAAAATATGGAGAGTGGGACTCAGTAATGTGTTGTATTGAATTTGCCCCAAACATAACACTTTCTATTCAGGACAAAATGTTAATTGGTTTGCCACATTTGTTGCTGTATTATTTTAGTGCCTTGTTGCAAACAGGATGCATGTTTTGGAGTATGTTTATTCTCTACAGGCGTCCTTCTTTTCACTCTGTCAATTAGGTAAGTATTGTGGAGTAACTACAATGATGTTTATCCATCCTCAGTTTTCTCCTATCTCGGCCATTTAACTCTGTAACTGTTTTAAAGTCACCATTGGCCTCATGGTGAAAACTCTGAGCGGTTTCCTTCCTCTCCAGCAACTGACTTAGGAAGGACGCCTGTATATTTGTAGTGACTGGGTGTATTGATACACCATCCAAAGTGTAGTTAAGCACTTCTTCATCCCCAAAGGGAATTTCAATGTCTGCTTTTACATGTTTTACCCATCTACCAATAGGTGCCCTTCTTTACGAGGCACTGGAAAACCTCCCTGGTCTTTGTGGTTAAATCTGTGTTTGAAATTCACTGCTCGACTGAGGGACCTTACAGATAATTTATGTGTGGGGTACAGAGATGAGGTAGTCATTCAGAAATCATGTTAAACACTATTATTGCACACAGAGTGAGTCCATGCAACTTATTATGTGACTTGTTAAGAACATTTTTACTCCTGAACCTATTTAGGCTTACCATAACAAACTTTTTTAAATGTATTACCTTCTATATGTGGCATAAACACAACCAGTCACAATGTTTTAATCTGATTAGGCTCCTACAAAAGTATTCTGTAGGCATGCTCACATTCATCCAAAGTATAATTCCAGCATCCTCAAAATGGTTTAACATAATTTTTTTTGTTAAGTTTTATGTGAGTAAAGTAGCCTACATGTCCGATAAAAAATGTCACCACAACATGGGAAAGCATGCAGTTTATTAGGCTACAGATTAAATAAATTGTGATGAACTTCACAGGGTGGTGAAAGTGCACAGTGATGAGGTTGATGCTCCTTTCAATAAATATTGAGGGTCTTATTCTGGTGACATGATGATCGTGCTTTGTAGCCATTTGACAAATAAAAGTAATCTCGTATTTTTTGTTTTAATTTCGATCTTGTCTCATCGTTGCAACTCCCCAACGGGCTCAGGAGGCGAAGGTCGAGTCATGCGTCCTCCGAAACATGACCCGCCAAACCGCGCTTCTTAACACCCGCTTAACCCGGAAGCCAGCCGAACCAATGGGTCAGAAGGAAACGCCGTTCAACTGACGACCGAGGACAGACTGCAGACGCCCGGCTCGCCACAAGGAGTCGCTAAAGCGTGATGAGCCAAGTAAAGCCCCCTCGGCCAAACCCTCCCCTAACCTGGACAACGCTGGGCCAATTGTCCGCCGCCCTTTGGGACTCCCGATCACGGCCAGTTTGTGATACAGCCTGAGATCGAAGCCAGGTCTGTAGTGACGCCTCTAGCACTGCAATGCAGTGCCTTAGACCGCTGCGCCACTCGGGAGGCCATTATCTCGCACTTTTGTCCATAATAATCTCATAATGTAGTCACACTGGATTTGCAAGATGTTGGCTAGAGAGCACATGCCAAAAGCAGAGCGGGCACATTCGCTGTATGCAAAACATTTTTGTGACAAAACCAACAGTAGGCCTAGAGTTGAAAATGTGATGGAAACCCATTTAAATTGTATTTTTATATCCAGTACATGGGAATTTAAACTCAGAAGTTATTTTTATGTGCACTACGTATTCACACACAGACTTTTATCTGCAACAGGTCAATTTGATGGAAACACAACTCTAATGGGAAAATGCCCCAGGGTTTCCCTTAGCTGGTTATTGCTGGTATTTGGCCGATAAAAAAATTAAAAGCCCATAAATAAGAGTGTAGTGGGCTGTCTATCATAGCCTACACCCCGAATTCGCGCTTCAGCACCATTCTCTCACGCCTTGTGCACACGTGTGCCTGCTGCTGAGAAGAGAGAGAGCGAGAGAGGAGCCTTGGCCTAGGCCACTGTTGATTGTGAAGATGGAGGCCTTTTTCATTGAAGTAAAACAAAAGAGAGGAAAAAGAGTATGCCTTTAGTGAAAAGCCTACAAGGGGAATGAATAAAAGTTGTAATATTATAGTGGACTAAGATGAGAAGAATGCAGGCTACCGTGCAACTCCTTATTCAGGTACGATGCAATTTTGGAACTTACATTTATTTATAATCATTTGTTTTATCATTATTATTATTATTATTTTAAGATAGGTTATAAGTATGGCTGTTGTATAATAAATCACATTAGCCTATTTCTTTCATTTGTTGGGTATGGTAGGCACTTGCCTTTGTTGGTAATTGCTGAAATATAGCCTGTTCAAAACTTTTGTGAAGGTTTAAACCAGAAGGTTTAAAGTGTTTTGTTTCAGTTGAGCCATTTTCTTTGGCCAAATTAAGTTCCAACTGTAGTGCTGTGTTTTCCGCAATATAATAGCCTGCTCGTATTTTCCCTATAAACAATGGCTTGACTTACTTTTGATATTACCCTAATAAAGTTTAGAAAGTTTTGTGAAGGTTTGGTATGGTGTGGCTATTATTAAGGTTTAGCTACTGCAAGCCTATGATATGAAGGCAGTATGTACCGGCGCTCCAACTGACTCCGACAGTTGAACTTGAGGTGAGGAAGAATGTCTCAGGCCTACCAGAGTTACTCCTATAATCTAACAATAATGCTTATCTTTATACAAAATATTCGGATAGAAAATTAATGAATTAGCCTCCTTCTGTACATCTACAGTATATCTGAATAGCAGACGCAGTAGACATCTGACATAAAGAAAGGCATGTCGGTGTCGTAGCATGCCGCCGGCATATCTCTATCTCTCTGGAGCTAGGCCTAAGTTCCTCTTCTTTTATATAGGCTACATATTTTGTTTAATATTATACTGAACAAAAATATAAATGCAACATGCAACAACAGAGTTACAGTTCATATAAAGATATCAGTCAATTGAAATAAATTCAATAGGCAGTAATCTATGGATTTCACGACTGGGAATACAGATATGCATCTTTTGGTCGCAGATACCTTAAAAAAGGTAGGGGCATGGATCAGAAAACCAGTCAGTGTCTGGTGTGACCACCATTTGCCTCATGCAGCACGACACATCTCCTTCGCATAGAGTTGATCAGGCTGTTGATTGTGGCTGTGGAATGTTGTCCCACTCCTCTTCAATGGCTGTGCGAAGTTGCTGGATATTGGCAGGAACTGGAACACGCTGTCCTACACGTCGATCCAGAGCATGCCAAACATGCTCAATGGGTGACATGTCTGGTGAGTATGCAGGCCATGGAAGAACTGGGGCCGTACATTATCATGCTGAAACATGAGGTGGTGACGGGGGATGAATGGCATCACAAAGGGCCTCAGGATCTCGTCACGGTATCTGCAATTGTGTTCATTGTCCATAGCTTATGCCTGCCTGCCCATACCATAACCCCAGCATGGGGTACTCTGTTCACAACGTTGACATCAGCAAACCGCTCGCCCACATGACGTCATACACATGGTCTGCGGTTGTGAGGCTGGTTAGACGTACTGCCAAATTCTCTAAAATGACGTTGGAGGTCGGCTTGTGGTAGAGAAATGAACATTAAATTCTCTGGCAACAACTCTGGTGGACATTCGTGCAATCAGCATGCCAATTGCACGCTCCCTCAAAACTTGAGACATCTGTGGAATTGTGTTGTGTGACAACTGCACATTTTAGAGTGGCCTTTTATTGTCCCCAGCACAAGGTGCACCTGTGTAATGATCATGTTGCTTAATCAGCTTCTTGATATGCCACACCTGTCAGGTGGATGGATTATCTTGGCAAAAGAGAAATGCTCACTAACAGGGATGTAAACAAATTTGTGCACAAAATTTGAGAGAAAATATATTTGAAACATGGGACCAACACTTTACATGTCGCATTTATATTTTTGTTCAGTGTAATATCATACAGTGGACACCTAAGCCTATAGGCCTATGCATACAATGTCCTGATGCATTTCCCACCCCTAACCGGAAGTGTCATTATTCTAAAGCATATAAAAACATATTAATATGTCTAGATTTGATTAGAGCTTTGATTGACATGAAAACTAAAGTCTGATGCTACCTGAGCTTGATGAGCCATACATTAAATACATTTTATGAGCCTAAGCCCAAAAAAACCAAATTATTGTGGCGTTATCCATCATATAGAAAAACATTAAAGCCCATAGATGTAGCTATTTTAAAAAAGAAGGTGACCCCCAAAAGCCAGATGGAGATGTGTAAATTAGACACACATTCAGTCCTTATATTACTGTAGCATATGCTGCAGCAAATGTGGGGACTACAATGGAAATAAGTCCCCAACTGTATTGTGCAATCCCGGTCACTTAAAAAATTATTTGTGTATATATGTATTTTTTTGACTGACAAATCAAATCAATCAATCAATCCAAACTGTGCAGTGGTATTTTGATGAATGGAAAGAGACATCTATTACAAAAATGTTTAATTACATTCAGAGATTGTCAAGCTAAGCCTTCATTTACATTTTTACATACATGGTAGGGAGGGGTGTCTTTTCTGTTTGTCGAGATTGACATAGTCTATTTATTATGGTGTTGAAAACGCAAACCATGATATTGAAGTGCCCGAAGTTGGTTTTGTTTATTGGTTGTGTGGTGCATTGGCACAGAAACCAGGTGGATCATTCATGGGTAATTCATTGCATATATTTTATATCATTATAAATATGGCATCAAAATGCAGAAAAACAGATTTCCCACCAGCTGATAATTGTCTGCAACCAGTTCTGATCGTGAAGTAATGAAACAGGCAGCGAAGTAGATATCCACATTTATAAACACAGGGTCGCTACAGTTATTGTTATTTGTGGTCATAAACATTATTTTGAGTTAATTCTATGAGGGGGGAGGGTGTTCAATTTATTTTACAGTACAAGGGGAGTGCCATGTGAAAATATTTTTTATGTTGGGGAGGGGGGTGCATAATTTTTAATGACACGTTGAGAAAATAACACACCCTTGTAAATTTCGATCTGTCCCTAAACACAATCATGTTAATCAATTTCACACACATACAGTCAGGTCCATAATTATTGGCACCCTTGATAAAGATGAGTAAAAAAGACTGTATAAAACAAATAATACAAATACTGAGCTAAATTGTATGCAAAAAAAAGGGAAATTATATTATTTTATTCTAATACAATCTCAGAGAAAGAGCTTTTGTTTAACAAGTGATAAAAAAAAATATTAGCACCCGTTTTCAATACTCTTTCATCCTTCCCTTGCGAAGGATAACGACATGGAGACTTTTTCTAAAATGTTTTATGAGATTGGAGAACACATTGGGAGGGATCTTAGACCATTCCTCCATACAGAATCTTTCTAGATCCTTGATATCTTTCGCCTGCTCTTATGGACTGTCCTCTTCAATTCAAACCACAGGTTTTCAATGGGGTTCATGTCCAGAGACTGATGGCAACATTTAGATTTTGTTGTCGATTAACCATTTCTTTGTGGATTTTGATTAGTGCTTAGGGTTGTTGTCTAGCTGGAAGATCCACTTGCGGCCAAGTGTCAGCCTCCTGGCAGAGGCAACCAGGTTTATGGCTAAAATGTCCTGGTACTTGGTACCATAGCACCGGCTGGAGTTTAATAAACGGCATTGCCACTTGGATTGGAACCAGTGCTATTGTCAGATGACATGAAAACAGAGCTCTTTGGCCAAGCACACCAGTGGTGGGTTTGGTGTTGAAAAACAGAAGCATATGCAGAAAAGTACCTCATACCTACGGTCAAAAATATGGTGGTGGATCTTTGATGTTAAGGGGCTATTTTGCTTCCACTGGTCCTGTGGCCCTTGTTAAGGTCAACGGCATCATAAACTTTACCCAGTACCAGGACATTTTAGCCAAAAACCTGGTTGCCTCTGCCATGAGGCTGACACTTGGCCGCAAGTGGATCTTCCATGAAGACAATAACCCAATCTATTTCTCTGAGCAATTGTATTACTATAAAATAAAATAATATAATTTCCCAATTTTTTTGCATACAATATAGCTCAGTATCGGTATTATTTATTTTATACAGTCTTTTTTGCTCATCTTTATCAAGGGTGCCAATCATTATGTACCTCTGTATCTGACATAGTCTCTCTCATAGACATGACAGTCTCTCAGACACAAGTACATTTGTCATTGTTCTTCCAGGCTGAGAGCAGTGTGTCTCTGTAGTCCACTCTCTTTGACACCAGAGCTCCCAGCAGAGCCTCAGTCCTGGGCTGGAGCCTGACAGACAGAGGAACAACAACATTTAGCATCAACACAGACCCTCCTATGTGGTGTATTGTGTAGTGTGAGGGAGTAGACAAAGGAGCTGGACTACAGCAAACAAGGGCTGTCGTGGAGTGGGTCGAGAGCTTCAAGTTCCTCAGTGTCCACATCACTAAGTACCACAGGAGGTTGGTGGCACCTTAATTGGGGAGTATGGGCTTGTGGTAATGACTGGAGCGGAATCAGTGGAATGGTATCAAGTACATCAAACACATGGTTTCCAGGTGTTTGATGCCATTCCATTTGCTCCGTTCCGGCCATTATTATGAGCTTTTCTCCCCTCAGCAGCCTCCACTGCTAAGGACCTAACATGGTCCACACACACCCGCACAGTCGTGCAGAGGGCACGACAGTGCCTCTTCTCCCTTGGAGGCTGAAAGGATTTGGCATGGGCCTTCAGATCCTGAAGAAGTTCTACAGCTGCACCATTGAGAGCATCTTGACTGGCTGCATCACCGCTTGGTATGGCAACTGCACCGCCCTAGACTGCAAAGCGCTAAAGAGGGTGGTGTGGACGGCCCAGTACATCACTAGGGCCTAGCACCCTGCCATCTAGGACCTTTATATCAGGCTGTGTCAGAGGAAGGCCCGAATTGCCAAAATGGCAGTACTGGGTGAGGAGCTGGGGAACCCACTCTGGTTCTACCGCTGACACACCTGAGAGAGACCAGTCTCCAGTTAACAGCTGTTGGCATAATGGAATACTGATTACATTAAACTGTACCATATCAGTGGTAGAGTTTCACCTACCTCTCATGTACATCTTGGTGGTCTCCAAGACCTCCTGATAGGCCACAAACTGAGGCAGGGTTTTAAACAGGGCTGAGGAGGGGTGGATGTAGACAGGCTCATCCAGGAGTGGGGTCTGAAACAGAGAAAGAGAGAGTGAGAGACATCTAAAGGGTTAACACAACTCAAAAACAACACTATCAACAAGCAGGATCAGAAATGGGACTAAGTAACACACAACCATAAACATAAACCTTTCCACTCCTCTCTGATCACTGAGGATAATCTAATTTAATAGGTGAACTCACCTTGTATCCATTCCTCCATTTTGGGTCTAGTAGTTCCTCTTGCTGTACCCGTCTGGCCAGGTGGTTTCCCAGTCCCGCCAGCACTATCTGACGTAAACACACCACCTGCCTCTCAGTGGGCAGAGCCATCTTACAGTCCACAAACACACCTACCTCTGGACACACTTAGTTCACTGCGGAGAGGACAGTGTGAGTCTGTGTGTGTGTGTGTGTGTACCTGCGTTGGTGAGCTGTCCTCTAAGTAATCTGGTCTCCAGCATGGCTTTGTACCTCAGTACTTAGGAGTGAAGCCGGCAAACTCACACACACCCACAGCACCTGAGGTAAACCATAACACAGGCATACATACACAAGCAGTACAGTGCACACACAAAGGGAAACAACACTACACAATCATGCACACACACTCCAGCCTTACCCAGCAGGACCACAAGGTCCCCCAGCACTAGAGAGGCTCCCTGCCCAGCTGACAGCCTCCTCATCTGGACCAGCCGGGCTCGATGCTGGGCCATCCTGGAGCTTTCATCCTCACTTCCAGCAGGTCTGGGCCAGGGGACAATAGTGGAGAGAGAGAGGAGACCAATAGAGATGGTGGAGAGAGAGAGATGCAAAGGATCTTATTTAAATATGCATTTCAAATTGAAGCCATCAGTGGAGGCTCCTCCTCCGAAGGAAGGGGAGGACCATCCTCCTCACTGAATTTTATAAAAATACTGAAACAATATAAAAGTTATCCTTTTTAGATAAAACTATACTAAATACATTCACGTCACCAAATAATTGATTAAAACACACTGTTTTGCAATGAAGGTCTACAGTAGCCTCCGCAGCACTATGTAGGGTAGCACCATGGTGTAGCCGGAGGACAGCTAGCTTCTGTACTCCTCTGGATACATTGACTTCAATACAAAACCTAGGAGGCTCATGGTTCTCAGCCCCTTCCACAGACTCAAACAGTAATTATGACAACTTCCAACCTATCAGAGCACTTGTAGTATGAACTGACATGTTGTCGACCCAATCAAAGGATCAAAGAATGAATCTAGTACTGAAAGCATAAGCTACAGCTAGCTAGCACTGCAGTACATACAATGTGGTGAGTAGTTGACTCAAAGAGAGAAAGACAATAGTTGAACAGTTTTGAACAAATTAATTTCTTCAAAAATGAAGGAGAAGCGAGAGAGAGAGATTTTGTAGTATTTATTTTTACTTTCACTTACCTAGCTAGCGAATGCAGCTAGCCAGTGTAGCCTACTGAAACACCCAGCTCAAACAGAGAGGGATGCTATGTTAGCTAGCTGTATATGGCTATCCAACACGAACTCTTCCAAGTCAAGGTGGTGGTCCTCTGTAGCTCAATTGGTAGAGCATGGCGCTTGTAACGCCAGGGTAGTGGGTTTGATCCCCGGGACCACCCATACGTAAAAATGTATGCGCACATGACTGTAAGTCGCTTTGGATAAAAACGTCTGCTAAATGGCATATTATTATTAAGGTAAGCTTTTGGTTTTATTAATTTATTGCCACCGGGGCCTGCCGGTGTAACTGCTAAACTGCTTGCTGTACACTCTACAGCATGATTGTAGGGGGTTTATTAACACGTTAGTTCTAGTAGCTAGCTATGTTGACTATGATGTTAGGTGACAACGATGTAGGCTGTGTGTAGCAGTTAGCGGTTATGGTATGAAGGTTTGGCTTGGGAAGTTTTTTTTGCCTGGTCACAGACAGCTGTTGTATTGTGCACTGAAGTCCACAAGCGAAGTGAAAAGGTGAGAGGAGGAGAGTGCATAGATGCGAGAAGGAATTATATAACGAGCAAATGATTATGCTGTTTGTATGTGGCTGCTATGAAAGGGAACTGTATTTACAGTGATCATGGGTGTATTCATTCTGCCGATTCTGTATAATTTTCTTTTTCTTAAACGGAAGCAAACAGAACTAAACAGTGATCAACATACCTGTCGCTCTGGATAACAGCGTCTGCTAAATGACTAAAATGTAAATGTAAATTTGTCCAATAGAAACTCTCGTTTGCAATTGTTCGACTAATGATTACACCCTAGATCAGCTAGATGCAGGCAAGAGTGTGCAAGGCGGTATTGAATGTGTCACTGTCTGGATAACTCACATTTTTCTCTCGACCTCATGAAGGGTATAAGGAAAATGTGAGTATCATGTAGTAGCCTAAACCTATCGATGTTACATTGAGCTGGGTGAATGGAATATGAATGACAGTCATCATTTTACATTTTAGTCATTTAGCAGATGCTCTTATCCAGAGCGACTTACAGTTAGTGAGTGCATACATTTTCATACTGGCCCCCTGTGGGAAACGAACCCACAACCCTGGCGTTGCAAGCGCCATGTTCTACCAACTGAGCTACAGGGGACTAATATGCTGTAATAGAAATAAAGCCATGCTCATAAAAAAAATGTTTTCTTCCTCATCTTAAACGGCACCGACCACCACTGGAAGCCATGAAACCAAAATCCTGTGTTTGATTGGCAATACATGTTTTTCTAATCTGTTTATGTATTTCAGAATAATCCCATAACCACACATTTTTTCAGAATAATCCCATAACCACACATTTCCTATATGTCTGCCCTGGCCCCCACCTGTCCAGATACTCAAAGATCTCCCGGACTGTCATGGCAGCCACCACAGTGATGACGTAAGGCAGACATTCCTGCTTCTTCCCTAGCGCTAGCATCTTAGCGTAGCGCGGCGCCATGGGGAACGACGCCATTGCCCTGCCCAGGGGGCAGATGGGACACTTCAAACGCACTTGCTCCATCTCCTTGACCCTACAGAGCACCTTACCGATCACTGCACCTGTACACAGCCCATCTGAAATTAGCCCGCCCAACTACCTCATCCCTATATTGTTATTTATTTTGCTCATCTGTACCCCAGTATCTCTATTTGCACATCATCTCTTGCACATCATTCCAGTGTTAATACTAAATTGTAATTATTTTGCACTATAGCCTATTTTATTGCCTTACCTCCATAACTTGCTAAATTTGCACACTGTATATTAATTGTATTTCTGTTGTATTTTTTTGATTTTTGTTTTGTTTTACCCCATATGTAACTCTGTGTTGTTGTTTTTATCGCACTGCTATGCTTTATCTTGGCCAGGTCGCAGTTGTAAATGAGAACTTGTTCTCAACTGGTTTACCTGGTTAAATAAAGGTGAAATAAAAAAATAAATAAAAAAAAAACAGCAGAGAGAGAGAGATGGATTGGTGTGTGGGTTGGTTGGTTGCAGGAGGGGAGGATGGGGGATTACAGAGATACGTGAGGTAGGTTGAGTGGAGGATGTGGTAGGGGATCTGAAGGGTGAGGTGGGGGGGGTGAGGTAGGGTGAGTCAGGTTTAACCTCTTACCGTCCGGTGCGTGGCGGCTCCTCCAGTGCTCCCAGTGAAACCAGTAACTGTTCTGCTGCCACCAGCGCCTCAGCAAAGGGAGGGGATGTAGTATGTACCACATTCTTCTTCTGTTTGGCTTTCTTAAACTTCCTCATCTCGGAGGCTGTGTCTCAAATGGTACCCTATATACCACGTAGTGCACCACGGGCCCTGGTCAAAAGTAGTGCACTATATAGGGAATAGGGAATAGTTGTAAACTACTTAGGGCTCTGGTCAAAAGTAGTGCAGTATAAAGACTGCCATTTAGGACGTAGCCTTAGTAACTGAGGCAAATAGACTGATAGAATGGGGTCATACAATAAAGACGGAGAAGGATAGGGGTGCAAATAGGTAGGGAGAGGGACGAACAGAACAAGTGAAGGGAAGGATGGAAAGTAAGGAGAGAGATAGAGGGATTACCTTCTGAATCTCCTTCAACAATTTGATCTTGGTGTCACTGGTCACGATCCCTTCATAACGGATCTGGTACGACACCACCCTAACAACAGACCCGAACCAAACACAAATGGAGACGAAATCCACACACTAACCATTTTGTTGTGTGTGTACCATGTGGACAGGTTCATCTCTTTGGCCACTGACAGCTGCAACTCTCCTAGGCTCTGTCACACCAATGACTCCACTGGAGAGAAACAGGAGGGAGAGGGGTAAGGAGAGTGATGATATTATGATGATATTAGTGGAGTGAAAGGAGGCTTCCAAATAAATGTACAAAAAGACAGTGTAATAAATGTACAAAAAGACGAAGGAGTTTGTGTGTGTTACCTGGAGTATCAAGCCTCATATAGGAACTGGGGTACCTGGGTGGTTTTACCACTTCCTGTCTCTCCACACAGAACTACATAGCTGTTTTTTCTTACTGCCTCCATGATCACCTGCTCCTCGGCCAGCAATGGCAGCTTCAGACGTGTCAGGTGTCAGTGTGCAGCGGTAGAACGGAGTCAGGCGCAGGACACAGAACTGAGTAATAGACAAACTTTACTCGAAAAAACAACAAATCTAATTTCCACACAGGGAAATACAACAGCTCACAGCAGTATAAACACCAAACAAAGAACAATCACGCACAACACCATGAGGGAACCAGAGGGTTAAATAGGGAAACAAATTAACGTGATGGGAACCAGGTGTGTACAATACAGACAAAATAAATGGAAAACAAAAACGTAGATCGGTTGCAGCTAGAAAGTTTACTGGGGGGCCTGACTCCTCTCTCCTCTCCTCCTTTTTACTGGGGGGCCTGACTCCTCTCTCCTCTCCTCCTTTTTACTGGGGGCCTGGGCCTGACTCCTCTCTCCTCTCCTCCTTTTTACTGGGGGCCTGGGCCTGACTCCTCTCTCCTCTCCTCCTTTTTACTGGGGGCCTAGGCCTGACTCCTCTCTCCTCTCCTCCTTTTTACTGGGGGCCTGGGCCTGACTCCTCTCTCCTCTCCTCCTTTTTACTGGGGGCCTGGGCCTGACTCCTCTCTCCTCTCCTCCCTTTTCTCTTCTTTCTTTTCCTTTTTCACCTCCTCGACCTCAATCTCCTGACAGGAGGAGGCCAGCTCTTTAGATTCAGAGACATCAGTGGCCTCCAACCCTCCATTCTCCATCATCCACCTCTTCATCAGATGATGAGTCCAAACCACTACTCTTCTCCTTTTCCTCCTCTTCCCATGCTCTTCGTTTCCTGTTGGCTCCACGCAGGCTGATGATCCTGGGCCCTGAGGCTCCGTCATCTAGCTCATCAGCAGTCCTGAGAGAGAAACAACACCACAGAGGATCATAAACAAGCCTACAGTAGATCATCAGTCCAACTAATCTACTCACTGTTCATCTGCCCACCTGAGCATACGGAAAGCATCACTAAACCAAATGCTGCTGCTACAATGGCATGGCACAGTCCCATTGCCTTACTGTTAGGTCTGGTACTGCTTGTCTCCTATGCCCAGTTTTGAGGTGGTGTAAAGCAGCTTTAGTTCAGTCAGGCAGCTGCACCTCGGCCAGCTTGGTCAGGATGTCTGCTCTCTGGGGATCAAAGGAGGGAGATGATGATGAATAGAGGAGTTTGTGTTTTATGGGCAGAACTATTTCCAATGACACAGCTCATAATTATACTTCAACTGAAACTGGGCTGGTCTGGCTCGGAGAAGGCAGATGTAGCATGTTACCTTGGCTTTCTTCTCTTTGACCTCCAGGACTTTATGCAGCTGTTTCCTTTGTTTCTTGGTCAGGGTCTGTTTCTTTGGAAACATCCTGGTTCTGTCCCTTCCAGTTGTGCCTTTTCCTCAGTCGCCCCATCTCACAGCACTCAACAGACAGGAACTCTATGTATCGCACAAAAGAGCATAGCATTGACAGAGCAGTGATTGCTACAAGTTCTCATTTAAATACTGTATGTTGGTACTTGGTACTAATGCGTTGCTAACTGGTTTTCAACATATACAACTGGTAGGAAGAGCCTAAACAGCTAGCTGGGTCATTCCTACAATGTGGTGCCTTTTCTGTCCCCAGGAAATATCAGTTCTTATTAAGTGTAAAATGTGGATTCCAAAAGGCTATAAATATAAGGCCATGTGTCCTTTACCTTAAAAATACCAAAATGTGGATCCCGAAAGGGAATTTTATGCATTTTATACACTTTTTGCCTGTGGATGTAGGCGTTTTTGCTATCCCTGTTATCACCTTCCACCCTGTTAGTTTTGTTGTAATTATCCATTTAAGAAAACAACCCCTTCCTACGATGACCACACATTTAGGAAGTGTCATGTTTTGGGTGGGAAAACTATGTTGCAAAGCTAAATAAATATAAACACTCCTTTTAATCTATTCGTCCATGTTTCATGTAGCTAGTGTGTATGTCCCACTCATACATGTCCACCCTGTTAGGCTTAATTTTCCACTGGATCTCACGTGTAAACAACATGAATCATTGTGTTCCGACACCGACACAGGCAGAGTATGAAAGTTCCTTCCTTAAAACTTTATTCCGCAAGCTATTTCTTTATGGATTACAATGTCTTTGAATGATCCAGTGAATGTTTCAGTTTTATGTGATGGAACTGATAAACAATAGCTATTATGACAAAGCTAAACTGTGTATGTGTATGATGGTGTACTAAACTGCACTGTGTGGAAGTATATGGAATAGCCTACTGTAGTCAAAACCATGTATACAGTAGAAATACATGGTTCTGGCTGTAGTTATTAGGTCTAAAAAACGAATGTCATTGCAGGCAATTAGACAAGCTTCTATATCGACTGGAATGAAAATGCACAAACATATTTCCAATATAATTTTTAATTGGCTGGATTAGGAATGTTATATAATGAAAACCTCTAAATAAAATATAGAAAATAGCCAATAGCTAATGTGCTGTATCAAAATACATAAACACAAACATGTTTTACAAAGAAATATAAATTCTGCTGATTCACCATCACATTTGATTTATACTGAACAAAAATATAAACGCAACATGTAAAGTGTTGGTCCCATGTTTCATGAGCTGAAATAAAAGATCCCCGAAATTTTCCATACGCACAAAAAGCTTATTTCTCTCAAATTTTGGGCACCAATTAGTTTACATCCTTGTTAGTGAGCATTTCTCATTTGCCAAGATAATCCATCCACCTGACAGGTGTGGCATATCAAGAAGCTGATTAAACAACATGATCATTACACAGGTGCACCTTGTGCTGGGGACAATAAAAGGCCACTCTAAAATGTGCAGTTTTGTTACACAACACAATCTCAAGTTTTGAGTGAGCATGCAGTTGTCATGCTGACTGCAGGAATGTCCACCAGAGCTGTTGCCAGAGAATATAATGTTAATTTCTCTACCATAAGCTGCCTCCAACGTCGTTTTAGAGAATTTGGCAGTACGTCCAACCGGCCTCACTACCGCAGACCACGTATGGTGTTGTGTGGGCGAGCGGTTTGCTGATGTCAACGTTGTAGACAGAGCGCCCCATGGTGGCGGTGGGGTTATGGTATGGGCAGGCATAAACTATGGACAACGAACATAATTGCATTTTATCGATGCCAATTTGAATGCAGATACCGTGACGAGATCCTGAGGCCCATTGTCGTGCCATTCATCCGCTGCCATCACCTCATGCTTCAGCATGATAATGCACAGCCCCATATCGCAAGGATTTGTACACAATTCCTGGAAGCTGAAAATGTCCCAGTTCTTCCATGGCCTGCATGCTCACCAGACATGTCACCCATTGCACCGTTGAGCATGTTTGGGATGCTCTGGATCGATGTGTACGACAGCATGTTCCAGTTCCCGCCAATATCCAGGAAGTTCGCACAGCCATTGAAGAGGAGTGGGACAACATTCAACAGGCCACAATCAACAGCCTGATCAACTCTGCAAATGGTGGTCACGCCAGATACTGACTGGTTTTCTGATCTTTTTTTTTAAGGTATCTGTGACCAACAGATGCATATCTGTATTCCCAGTCATGTGAAATCCATAGATTACGGCCTAATTAATTTATTTCAATTGACTGATTTCCTTATATGAACTGTAACTCAGTAAAATCTTTGAAATTGTTGCATGTTGCGTTTATATTTTTGTTCAGTATATATACATCCAAAACCTTTAAAAATGCACCCATTTACAGTTGTTTGTTTTATTATTGCTATCTAAATAAATTACAAATACAGTGGGGAAAAAAAGTATTTAGTCAGCCACCAATTGTGCAAGTTCTCCCACTTAAAAAGATGAGAGAGGCCTGTAATTTTCATCATAGGTACACGTCAACTATGACAGACAAAATGAGGAAAAAAAATCCAGAAAATCACATTGTAGGATTTTTAATGAATTTATTGGCATATGATGGTGGAAAATAAGTATTTGGTCAATAACAAAAGTTTCTCAATACTTTGTTATATACCCTTTGTTGGCAATGACACAGGTCAAACGTTTTCTGTAAGTCTTCACAAGGTTTTCACACACTGTTGCTGGTATTTTGGCCCATTCCTCCATGCAGATCTCCTCTAGAGCAGTGATGTTTTGGGGCTGTCGCTGGGCAACACAGACTTTCAACTCCCTCCAAAGATTTTCTATGGGGTTGAGATCTGGAGACTGGCTAGGCCACTCCAGGACCTTGAAATGCTTCTTACGAAGCCACTCCTTCGTTGCCCGGGCGGTGTGTTTGGGATCATTGTCATGCTGAAAGACCCAGCCACGTTTCATCTTCAATGCCCTTGCTGATGGAAGGAGGGTTTCACTCAAAATCTCACGATACATGGCTCCATTCATTCTTTCCTTTACACGGATCAGTCGTCCTGGTCCCTTTGCAGAAAAACAGCCCCAAAGCATGATGTTTCCAACCCCATGCTTCACAGTAGGTATGGTGTTCTTTGGATGCAACTCAGCATTCTTTGTCCTCCAAACATGACGAGTTGAGTTTTTACCAAAAAGTTATATTTTAGTTTCATCTGACCATATGACATTCTCCCAATCCTCTTCTGGATCATCCAAATGCACTTCAGACGGGCCTGGACATGTACTGGCTTAAGCAGGGGGACACGTCTCGCACTGCAGGATTTGAGTCCCTGGCGGCGTAGTGTGTTACTGATGGTAGGCTTTGTTACTTTGGTCCCAGCTCTCTGCAGGTCATTCACTAGGTCCCCCCATGTGGTTCTGGGATTTTTGCTCACCGTTCTTGTGATCATTTTGACCCCACGGGGTGAGATCTTGCGTGGAGCCCCAGATCGAGGGAGATTATCAGTGGTCTTGTATGTCTTCCATTTCCTAATAATTGCTCCCACAGTTGATTTCTTCAAACCAAGCTGCTTACCTATTGCAGATTCAGTCTTCCCAGCCTGGTGCAGGTCTACAATTTTGTTTTTGGTGTCCTTTGACAGCTCTTTGGTCTTGGCCATTGTGGAGTTTGGAGTGTGACTGTTTGAGGTTGTGGACAGGTGTCTTTTATACTGATAACAAGTTCAAACAGGTGCCATTAATACAGGTAACGAGTGGAGGAAAGAGGAGCCTCTTAAAGAAGAAGTTACAGGTCTGTGAGAGCCAGAAATCTTGCTTGTTTGTAGGTGACCAAATACTTATTTTCCACCATAATTTGCAAATAAATTCATTTAAAATCCTACAATGGGATTTTCTGGATTTTTTTTTCTCAATTTGTCTGTCATAGTTGACGTGTATCTATGATGAAAATTACAGGCCTCTCTCATCTTTTTAAGTGGGAGAACTTGCACAATTGGTGGCTGACTAAATACTTTTTTTCCCCACTGTAGCAGTTTTAAAACAATTATACAATACAGCATTATTAAATGTAAATTAAATGTTAAATTCTATGTACAATTGAGTCATAGCATGATATATTATTCTAACAGCGTTACTGACTAATGAAACCAATAAACACATTCTAAGTCTCAGAAAATAGATGCAAAACCACTTTGATTTAGCCTCATTTGTTGTCCTGTGAGTCTCTCTGGAATCTCAGTCTCCAGTGAACCTAACAAGTCCTTTTGTCCTCATTCTCATTATTTTGTTACCACAGACCTGAAAGGCCTCCATCATTTTATTGCTCACCAGCTTGCCCCCTTCAAGTGTCTCCTCTCCATCTTCTCCCTCCTTGCCTACCTGGCCCGTACCTCCCCTCCCCTCATCAGATGATACTGTCCTTCATGGGCTCATACTCACTATACTCATTACACATAAGCCCCTCCCCCCCAGTAAAGCTCTCCTCTGTGGTCCTCCGGGCCTCACGGGACAGCCTCTCAAACCTCTTCAGGAACACGACCACAGCAGCCAGCAGCCCCGCCTGCACCACCACAAACACAAACAGACACACCTGGGAGGCCAGTGCCAAGTCACAGTACCAGTAGTGACAGGACTCCAGCACCTCCTCCTCAGCCAGGTAGACCACCAGCCTCCCTCGCAGGCGGGGAGGGGAATTGCAGGTGATGTTGCTGTGGCCAGTGTAGTTGGTAGGTTGTCGGAGCAGCCAGGCACGCAGGTAGAGCACGCCGCAGTCACATGCCCAGGGGTTTCCATGGAGAGACAAAGAGTGGAGGGAAGAGAGGAAGTCCAGAAGGCCGTTGGGGAGCGTGGTCAGCTGGTTGTCGTGGAGACGGAGCTCGGTGGTGGCAGGAGGGAAGCGGGAGGGTAAGGAGGAGGTGGTGAGGGCATGGCCACTGCAGTCTACCTGAGCACCATGACAGGAGCAGTACAGGGGACAGCCTGATGACCCTTGAACCCTCCCTGGGGTCAACAAGAGGAGAAGAAGACCCAGGAGTGGGGTCACACATGGCATGAACCCCCTCATCATTACTGCCAACTCTGGAGAGAGAGAGGGAGGGACATGTCATATTGAAATGGTGGAGGGAAAACAATTCCAACTCATGTCTGTGGATGTCTTTGCCATGTGAGGGATGCAGATATCATTTTAGTGTGAGAAATGAGTCATTAAAAGAGAACGTGTCATTCCAAGCAAGGGAGATAACAACGCAAAGGAATACATATTTCCGGAGAGCGGGTGCCAGAGGCGCTAGTTTGAATTCTTGAAATAAAGTGATGATTAACAACACTGGAATAGTGCCCTTGTTAAGTAAAATAACTAGTGAGAAAATAGGGACAGTGAGGTTTCACAACTTGGGACAGTGTTGCAGGGTCAGGCAGATCACCTTGCCTCTCTCCATGTAACAGTTAAAGTTGGAGTTTGTGTTTACCTAATATTATAAACATAACTAACATCTAACCATGCACAGAAGAATGAGTTACTACTGTGTAATGTCTATTTTGAGGATTTGAAAATGACATCTAACCTTTGATCTTAATAACAATTCAGGGTAACACAACATTTTAATGGGTCCTTATTACAGTGTAATTACACTGTAACAAGTATTGTAGTTAATTGTACTAACTCATAGTTACACTGTAATAACAACATGTAACTGGTGGTAATTGCAGTCGGTAATTACAGAGGTGTTACAACAAATGCTTGTTACCATGCTTGTTACAAATGGGCAAGTTTCCACTAAATTCACCAATTTAGTGTTTTATTTCTTCTCCACTGCATCTGATTCAGTAATAATTATCACAAGGTTGTAACCCCTTGTGGACAGATGTGCTGGGTGTCCGAGATTAAAGGTTGGAGGCTCAATAGGCTAGAATTACCTACTCTTCAAAATCTCCACTCAATATTGTTGCTAGCACTTTCCCAAAAAAAAGTGTACCATCTGTGTTAACTTGGTTGAGTTTACAAAAACAGATCAGATATAGGTCAACCTCACTGACTGGGGTCTACCATATGGGTGTCATCCCAGATTATAATGTTAAAAAATACTTACAATGAATGTATTCGTTACCCATTATGACAACCTGAACCTCCTTGCCATCCAAGTGAGAGGTTAAACCCACAAGTACACCAGAGAGTACATGTAATATCTGCATAAATACAATGTAATTACTAGGTGTATCACCGGATTTAGCTAGTTAAAATTAAGTATATATTGAGGTGTACTTACTTGTAATTATTGTGTACCTACAAAGTACGTTACCCATTCTGACAAACTAATCATCATCTTCTGAAAGCGCCATCCAAGTCAGAAAATCAACACAGTAATACACCACAGAGTACATATCTGTAATATCTGCATAAGTACACGGTTGTCGCTAGTTGTTACACAGGACTTTGCTATTTAAAGTTAAGTGTAACTTTATAGTTACCTATGAGCAATTTCTATATAATGACTTATTACTCATTACCAAGTGAAAATGCCTACAAACAAAAGATGAGCTTCTACTTTGGTCAACTTTATTGCAACATGTAAAATACCTTACATTTCTTACAAAATAAGAAATTGATTTGTATTGTTAGATGAATCAATTGATTAATTAGATTAAACACTCAATAACTCAATAACATAAAAATAACTATTCTAGTGGTGACTCAAATCTGTAGCCTCTAGTATGGCGAATAGCCTAGATAACTAGCTAATTTAGAAAAATGGGATTGTCTTTTTCTTCCTTTTTAACATTACAAGTAACAATGGAAATCGACAACTCTGTATATAATATAAATAATAATATGCCATTTAGCAGACGCTTTTATCCAAAGCGACTTACAGTCATGCGTGCATACATTTTCTTGTGTATGGGTGGTCCCGGTGATCGAACCCACTACCATGGCGTTACAAGCGCCGTGCTCTACCAGCTGAGCTACAGAGGACAACAGAGGACCACCGATGTATCTGACTGTCTTCATCAGTTTCTTTTTGTAAGCATTTTCCCATCCTGGAGTCTGAGACCTGTGGTAGAGAAAATGAATGTATGACAATTTAGCATAGACACTATACATTACCCCTAGTTATCATCATCATGATTTCTATAGTTTAGGCAAACAGCTAGCTAGACCTAGCTGCTACCTAGATAGTTGTTCTGTTATCCAGCAAGCAGTAATAGTGTTTGTGTTGACACAAGTAGCTCAGGTAATACCCTTGGGGGTACAGATACCCTGAGAAGGTGGTTTAGGGACGATAAGACCATCGATCCCAGCTAACGTTAGCTAGCTAGTTAGCTTGCGAGTACCGACTATAGCATATTTGCCAGCGACTATATCATATTTGACAGCTTTAGGTACAGCCAATGTTAGAAAACTAGCTAGCTAGCATGCTAGCTAATCCAGAAAAAATCAACAGATTACATGGAAAGTATATTCTGTAGATCAGGGTTCTTCAATTCCGGTCCTGGAGGGCCGAAACACTTCTGTTTTTTATTTCTACCTGGTAGTTAATTGCACTCACCTGGTGTCCCAGGTCTGAATTAGCCCCTGATTAGAAGGAGAGGATGAAAAACAGAGGCGTTTCGGCCCTCCAGGACCGGAATTGAAGAACCCTGCTGTAGATGGTAACTAGCCCAACAAAAACGCCAGTTAACGTTTGCTAGCTAAATAGCTAAAGTTAGCTAGCTACAGTTAGCTTAGCTAGCTAACTACCTACCGGTATGCTAAAACGTCCAGCAGAATTCAATTATGCAAAAAGACTAAACAAATTGCATGGAAAACTTACTTTCTCATTCCTGTGATGACGTTTTTGACCTACAACACTTTCGCAGCAATCGATAATGTCTGGATTTTGCACACTGACCTTTTCCGCCCGTTCTTTGCACACTGGTACATGATGTCAGCGTCAACACGTGTAGGCACATTCGATATCTTCTTTATTTCGAGCGTGTTGCGCAGATGTGCAGATTTCGACATTATGCCTTAATTCTGGGATAAATAAATGATTGCACCAATGCATCCCATCCAAAATTGAGAATGTTCCTCAACAGTGAAACCCTTGCAAGGTTACATGATGGTCTTATGACCATTTTAAGTGCATTTATAAACCATTATTAAACCAAGCTTAATAGGCTTAATATTTGGCAAGCAGGAATGATTGTCACAATTTTAACCATAACTGTTAAATGAATGTGTCTAAAAATGTTTAATTGGTGGTTAAAGTAATTGACCCATTGTCAAATTCACCATTAAAGGATTTAACAATTTAAAGTATTTTTTGACGTGAACCGTTTGTGCCATTGGGCCTGGGCATCAGACTCCAGATCTTTATTGCAGAGTTGTGTCAATCAGACTCCAGATCTTGTGTCAATGGTTTTCAATTGGCTAACACTTATCATGTGGTTTGTGCAGGGTGAAATATGGTGCGTTGGGATGCTATCAGAAACGTTCACATTTGTAACAAGCATGGTAAGAAGCATTCCATCTGTAATTACAGACAGCGATTACCACCAGTTTACATGTTGTTATTAAAGTGTAAATATGAATTATTACAATTAATTACAATACTTGTTGTAATTACACTGTAATAAGGACCCCTTAACATTTTTATTTTATTTATTTTTGATTTAACCTTTATTTAACTAGACAAGTCAGTTAAGAATACATTCTTATTTACCATGACAGCCTACCAAAAGGCAAAAGGCCTCCTGCAGGGACGGGGGCTGGGATTAAAAAATATATAAATATGGGACCAAACACTCATCACAGCAAGAGAGACAACACTACATAAAGAGAGACCTAAGACAACAACATAGCATGGCATCAACACACGACAACACAGCAAGGTAGGAACCCAACATGAAAACAACATGGTAGCAACACAACATGGCAGCAGCACAATACATGGTACAAACATTATTGGGCACAGACAACAGCACAAAGGGCAAGAAGGTAGAGACAACACATCGCATGAAGCAGCCACAACTGTCAGTAAGAGTGTCCATGATTGAGTCTTTGAATGAAGAGATGGAGATAAAACTGTCCAGTTTGAGTGTTTTTTGCAGCTCGTTCCAGTCGCTAGCTGCAGCGAACTGGAAAGAGCAGCGACCCAGGGATGTGTATGCTTTGGGGACCTTTAACAGAATGTGACTGGCAGAACGGTTGTTGTATGTGGAGGATGAGGGCTGCGGTAGGTATCTCAGATAGGGTGGAGTGAGGCCTTTTGTAAATAAGCATCAAACATAAGAAGTGTTACAAAATTCAATTATACACCACAGTAGTTGTTCTCTACAACTACCGCTGGAAGAAAAACGTATCTTTGACAGGTTATTCAGACATCTGAGACCATTCTCTAATCATACACTGAGGCTGCCTAATAAAACAGTAAAGTTATGGTCATACTGAAAGGTGTTATGGTCTTGTTATGGTCAGGAGAGGGTGCCTTACCTTCCCTGTTGTGTGTGTTCATAGCAGGAGTGGTTGGCGAGACTGTGCTACTAGTCACTCAGAGGCATGAAAGTGTATGAAGTCACAGCTGGCTTGCACTGATAACGCACCCTGACTCTCACACATGCACACACACACTTCTGATTGGACACAGGAAGCACGTATTAATTTCACGCCAGCAGCATTTGATTCCTTATCACTGCCCATAGAGCCTCCTGTCTGGGAGGCCAGATGTAAGTTTCAGGGGGTTTTATGGATACAGTTAATACTTCCTTCTCTCTGGGTACAATCCAGGGTAAACTGTCCCTACAACGGCTCGTAAGTTCACAATCTCCCACAGTTACTATACTATGGCTGCAGCAAGGCCCTTCTCATCATTCAGCTCCATACAGTCAGATGAGTTAGTGATAGATCTGACACTGTGGGCCAGAGGTGTAGTGAGGTCCAAGGAGATAAATTGTGACTCAGGGCTTTATTCAGCTACAGTAGCCAGACTTCCCCCACCCAGGCCTGCCTGCATGGGGCCTACAGAATGTAAATTACCTGTATAGTGCTCTACGGCTCCGGTCAAAAGGAGTGCACTATATAGGGTGCCATTTGGGATGCAGGCAAGACCTTGCTTGCATAATTATTAGTGACCGTAAGATCGTACTAGAAACCATATAGTATATTTAGGAAACAATTCAGCTAAAGAAATAACGAAGAAACACATGAATCCAGACTGTTTATTCGTCATCATAACCAGGTTACTAGTTCCACCATGTTTTCTGAGCACTAGCACTATAAAAAGCCACAATCACCATCCTGAACATCACAGCCAGAGGGCAGCATACACCACACACACTATATGCCATTTTGGACAAAAGCATATACAGTAGCTGCTCTTAATATTTGGCCTATTTTTACCGTCACATAGTGGTACTGAGGCGTAGTTCAAAATGCATTTAAGAACAAACACATTGCATCGTAGGAGAGTGGAAATGCAGCTGTAAGCAGTTATGAGTAACTTCTGCATGCTTGCTTGCACATGCACCACTTATTGTACCTACCCTTTCATTAGCTATGTATGTCAAAGGATCTCAATTCACTAAGGTAAACAAATGGCGCTGAATACATTTTCAATCTGACTTGCAAGCACCAAAACATCATTATAAAAAAGAAAACAAAAGAAAGGTCTTCCCAACAAGTACCATGTAGAGACCAGCAGTAAAAAGGTAATAAGTTACATTTATGTTTAGATTCTTAGGTAGCCTATTATTAAGTTTGTACCAACAGCAAAAGTACAAGAAATGCCACAAAGGGAAAACGGATTCTCACAGTATCAAAGCAGAATAAGGTTCTCGTAATAGAGGGTCATACATATGGAATCACACAGACACACACGCTCAACATCAACAAAGATTCAAACCTTAACATCAGTAATATTGCTGTTTTACAAAACATCTTATTATGCGTACTCATAACCTGACAGAATATCCCCAAAGTATTCAGCATATTTATAAATTAGATATATTTTAACAGGTCATTTAAATAACTTGTTTATATTATGTCATATGCTATCAGGACCGTTAATTATATTAATGGGGTTCAAATGGACACCAGGTACAGTAAAAAACTAAATCCACACCACATGTATCCTTGCAGGACAGACCAAATAAATAAAAGCACAAAAAAAAAAAAATGACCAATGAATATACAGCTACTGTTTCCCCCCCCAAACACAATGCTGATTATATCAGTAAGTAACATGTTGGTATGTATGGTATTGTTTGCATTTGTTCGTCTGAAGTTGTGGATGTAGTTCAGTGGCTGGCCAGCAGATGGGGCTGTAGCCCGGGTCTGCCGCAGAGGAGGCTCACTAGTCCTTCCCATCATGGATATGCTGCTGCATCTTATTCAGCATCTCCTGCATCCTCGCCAACTGGAGCGAGAGTGAGATAGAGAGCGAGAGATAGAGATAGAAAGATTGAGTGGTAATGACATCTTTCTATAAACTGGAGACTAGCCTGTATGGGTGATGTTACCCATAATTACACATCAGTTTACCTCTTCATCTTTCATCTTGATGAGTCTATCGGTCTCCACATCGGGGGTGGGCAGGGGCAAGATGGGGATCGGGCTCTCCATTCGGTTGTCTTGCGTCAGTTTACTGAGGGGAAAACAAACAGGTAACATGAATACAGACTCATACACAAGGGCATGCAATATTAATAAACAAAACTAAAGATAAAAATCAACATCAGCAATAAACCAAGCAACTCATACTTTCTCTTGCATTCTCTCTGACCTCTACAGTATAAACACACACACAGCCGTGCACACACGCACACACACACCTGGTCATGTCCTGTATACACTGCGCTCTGTAGTTCTCATAGTGCACATCACAGGTCACGTCTTTGAGGTCGTGCATGTGGGAGCGGATCAATATGTTCCTCAGCTTCACAAAGTCACAGTGAGACTGGTTCTCCACTGAAACACAAACAAACAGACAGACTGGATCATATTACAATGAGATGATTTGCTGAGATAAAACATTCCTTCTGTTGTATCCACCAGCACTGAGTCCTATTAGGGACGTGGATTTCTGCTTGACCAAGTGATCTGAGCAAGAAAACTCCTGAGCCTAATCATAATGCATTGGTTGGGTATTTTAAAATTGTTTTTCATAGTTTGAGTTGTAGTAATATTTCCTTCAAAATTGTCATATGTGAGGAAAAGCATGTTCTACCACGCAACTTAAGAGTCAAAGCCCTGAGTAATATTGTTGCGTCCTCCATTGTTGTCACCCACCTTCCACAATGCCCCATGGGTAAAGTCTCCCTCTCACTCTCTGGCCCCTGGCCTCAACCACAGTGTTACTGCCAATCACCGCAAACGGACAGCACTCCTACACACACACACGATTTGGCATGATAGATTGACAAGGGATGGTTGAGTTTAGTGGTCTCGTTCCACTTGTACATTTCTTATTGATGTTCAGGCTCCAGCTGTGTGTCTCACCTTCAGCTCTTTGTCCAGTTGTTTAAACTCCTCGTCCTCATCAGAGTCACACTCTGGGAACTGGTATACCTTAATGCCAAACCTCTCGATCTCCTCACGGACCTACACACACACACACGCCACATTGCACTGGGTGAGACATTGTTTGGAGGGGAGCGCCGAGGTTCTGAGGGAGTTGCGCTTACCTAAACAAATGAAAATGACTAACTTCCCAACGTTCCTGCAGCCAACCTTACCATCATAATGTGACACCTGCTTCAGTAGTTGCAGTCTGTCTGCTCTGATGGACTCACCCTGTCTTTGAGTTTCTTGATCTCGTTGGGAGTGAGACAGTCAGCCTTGGCTATGAGAGGAACTACATTCACCTTCTCATGGAGAGCCTTCATAAACTCAACATCTACTGGACGCAGTCTACAAGGGATAGAAGGAGACGGACCTGGTCAGTGTGTGTGCATTCCATGGAGGAAAGCGCACTCTGACTATGAGTAAGGTGGAGAATAATAACAGGGTTTGCTGGTTGAGTTGTACTGGTGCTGTTTACATAGTATCTTACAGGTATATGCTCCTCCTGTCATCACACTCAGGACGTTTTATTACGATCTAGTCATCACAGCTATACCTGTCACTACCCCATCACATTCCTCTCTGTGTGTGTGTGTGTGTGTGTGTGTTACCCATGTCCAAAAGGAGGTATGAAGTAGAGGCAGCAGTGGACTCTGTTGTCCTGGATGTTCTTCCTGTTCAGTCCACTCTCATCTCTGAAGTACTGCTCAAACTGCTGGTCAATGTAGTCTGTGATGGGCTTCCAGCTACACTCACACACAAACACACACGTCACAATCAGTCAAGGCTTACAGGAACAACATACAAGATCATTGCCGCCATCATTCCTATTTTAGGTCAATCTACTAACCCATACAGAAGCCGTACCCCTTTCCTGCAGTCAAATTACCAAATCGCCCTCTAGTGGCCTCATGCTGGAATGTTATTAACAAACATAATTTCAAAAAACCCGCCGAAAATCCGGTGTTTCTATGTCAAATGGTTTTGTTACAGTTCAGTCTTCTGTAATGTATATAGTTAAGCAATAAGGCCAGAGGAGGTGTGGTATATGGCTAAAATATCACGTCTAAGGGCTGTTCTTATGCACGATGCAACGCAGAGTGCCTAGCTGTGGTATACTGGCCATATACCACAAACCCCTGAGGTGCCTTTTTGCTTTTATAAACTGGTAACCAACGTAATTAGAACAGTAAAACATTTTTCTTTGGTCATACCCGTGGTATACCAATCAGCATTCAGGGCTCGAACCACCCAGTTTATAAAGTGTAATATTGGGATGCAAACTCAAAATTGAATACATTTCAACTCTATATCTGACATGGTACAGGTGTCTTCTTTTTTTAAAGCCCATAACCATGTGTGTGAGGTGTATACTTTTGTTTCAAAGTAGATTTGTTTAAGACTACCAAGAATCACTGTATGACCCTGATTTAGCCCACTGCAGTAAAATGTTAAAGAGTTTGTAGGATCATGGCAGGGCTAGGACAGGATTAGTTGAGGACTAGAGTTATCTCACCATTCATTGTTGTTGACAGCGTCTCCAAAGCCTGGTGTGTCTACAATGGTCAGCTTCAGCTTCACTCCTTTCTCCTCAATGTCCACCGTGTGCTTAATGATCTCAACTGTCTGGTTGATACGCTCTGAGAAAGGGAAGGCGAGAGGTAGGGATGGAGGGAAGAGAACCTCTGATGAGATGGCATTTTTTTTTGCTGTTGTTGACATTTGGAGGTGTGTGTGTGTGCGCACGAATGCGTGTGTGTTACTCACCCTCAGCATTGAGTAGTTTCCTGTCCTTGTACAGGTCTGTGAGGAACAGGCTGTTGACCAGAGTAGATTTACCCATACCAGACTCCCCTGTAACATGATATACAGTTGAAGTCGGCAGTTTACATACACATAGGTTGGAGTCATTAAAACACGTTTTTCAACCACTCCACACATTTTTTGTTAACAAACTATAGTTTTGGCAAGTTGGTTAGGACATCTACTTTGTGCATGACACAAGTAATTTTTCCAACAATTGTTTACAGACAAATTATTTCACTTATAATTCACTGTATCACAATTCCAGTGGGTCTGAAGTTTACATACACTAAGTTGACTGTGCCTTTAAACAGCTTGGAAAATTCCAGAAAAGGATGTCATGGCTTTAGAAGCTTCTGATAGGCTAATTGACATCATTTGAGTCAATTGGAGGTGTACCTGTGGATGCATTTCAAGGCCTACCTTCAAACTCAGTGCCTCTTTACTTGACATCATGGGAAAATCAAAAGAAATCAGCCAAGACCTCAGAAAAAAATGTGTAGACCTCCACAAGTCTGGTTCATCCTTGGGAGCAATTTCCAAACGCCTGAAGGTACCACGTTCAGCTGTACAAACAATAGTTCGCAAGTATAAACACCATGGGACCACGCAGCCGTCATACCGCTCAGGAAGGAGACGCGTTCGGTCTCCTAGAGATGAACGTGGTGAAAAGTGTAAATCAATCTCAGAACAACAGCAAAGGACCTTGTGAAGATGCTGGAGGAAACAGGTACAAAAGTATCTATATCCACAGTAAAACAAGTCCTATATCGACATAACCTGAAAGGCCGCTCAGCAAGGAAGAAGCCACTGCTCCAAAACTTTTTGGAGAAATGTCCTCTGGTCTGATGAAACAAAAATAGAACTGTTTGGCCATAATGACCATTGTTACATTTAGAGGAAAAGGGGGTTGCTTGCAAGCCGAAGAACACCATCCCAACCGTGAAGCACAGGGGTGGCAGCATCATGCTGTGGGGCTGCTTTGCTGCAGGAGGGACTGGTGCACTTCACAAAATAGATGGCATCATGAGGAAGGAAAATTATGTGGATATATTGAAGCAACATCTCAAGACATCAGTCAGGAAGTTAAAACTTGGTCGCAAATGGGTCTTCCAAATGGACAATGACCCCAAGCATACTTCCAAAGCTGTGGCAAAATGGCTTAAGGACAACAAAGTCAAGGTATTGGAGTGGCCATCACAAAGCCCTGACCTCAATCCTATAGAAAATGTATGGGCAGAACTGAAAAAGTGTGTGTGAGCAAGGAGGCCTACAAACCTGACTCAGTTACACCAGCTCTGTCAGGAGGAATGGGCCAAAATTCACCCAACTTATTGTGGGAAGCTTGTGGAAGGCTACCCGAAATGTTTGACCCAAGTTAAACAATTTAAAGGCAATGCTACCAAATACTAATGGAGTGCATGTAAACTTCTGACCCACTGGGAATGTGATGAAAGAAATAAAAGCTGAAATAAATCATTCTCTCTACTATTATTCTGACATTTCACATTCTTAAAATAAAGTGGTGATCCTAACTGACCTAAGACAGGGATTTTTTTACTAGGATTAAATGTCAGGAATTGTGAAAAACGGAGTTTAAATGTATTTGGCTAAGGTGTATGTACATTTCCAACTTCAACTGTACATACATACACTGCCGTTCAAAAGTTTGGGGTCACTTAGAAATTCCTTGTTTTCTAAAGAAAAGCATTTTTTTTGTCCATTAAAATAACATCAAATTGATCAGAAATACAGTGTAGACATTGTTAATGTTGTAAATGGCTATTGCGTCTCACAGGTCCTCACGTTGAGACTGGTGTTTTGCGGGTACTATTTAATGAAGCTACCAGTTGAGGACCTGTGAGACGCAATAGCCATTTACAACATTAACAATGTCTACGCTGTATTTCTGATCAATTTGATGTTATTTTAATGGAAAAAAAGTTGCTTTTCTTTCGAAAACAAGGACATTTCTAAGTGACCCCAAACTTTTGAATGGTAGTGTACATACATACACACACAGACACACATGGCCATCAACACTAACACAGAGTGAACATTCATGAACACACATTAAGTACTTAATAGCACTGTGTCGTTTTACTTCTTTAAGAAGGCTACAATAAATACTTTCACTGACCGGCGACCATGAGGGTGAAGTCAAATCCCTTTTTCACTGACTTCCTGTGCACCTGGTTAGGGAGGGTGGCAAAACCCACATACTGCTTCTCCTGAGAGAGAGAGAGAGAGAGAGAGAGAGAGAGAGAGAGACAGTCAGAGATCAAGTCAAAGCAACATTCCCAAGAGCTGAATGAATGTGCGCAAAACTACCATTGAAATTAAAATACATTTACATTTTAGTAATTTAGCAGAGGCTCTTATCCAGAGCGACTTAGTTCTTAGACTTAGTAACTTAGTTAGTGAGTGCATACATTTTCATACTGGCCCCCCGTGGAAACGAACCCACAACCCTGGCATTGCAAGCGCCAAGCGCCATGCTCTACCAACTGAGCTACAGGGGACTACAGCTGAAATTCAAACTCAACTCAACCCACCATGCTACAATTACAGTATGGACAAATACGTTGACAATAGGAGGGAGGAAAGGGGGAAAATGCATTCATGACATTCCATTTAGAATCTCTAAGACCTGGCGCTGCGCTTTTTCCACACACACAGACAGACAGAGAAAAGTATGACCGATCTATGACTTTTCCACTACACAATGGCGCGCACAGCTGTCTTACTGGCAGCTCTCCCCATCCCCTTCTGACACCATTCACACATCATCCAAAGCTGCTCCTTACACAGACCCTACAGAACTGAAGACTCCATACACACCACCACCCCATCCCCTTCTGACACCATTCACACATCATCCAGGTCCCCTGTAGCTCAGTTGGTAGAGCATGGCGCTTGCAACGCCAGGGTTGTGGGTTCGTTTCCCACGGGGGGCCAGTATGAAAATGTATGCACTCACTAACTGTAAGTCGCTCTGGATAAGAGCGTCTGCTAAATGACTAAAATGTAAATGTAAAATCCAAAGCTGCTCCTTACACAGACCCTACAGAACTGAAGACTCCATACACCCACCCCCCCCCCCACCACACACACACACACAGCTTTGCCAGTCTACCAACGCAGAGTCTGGCAGCCAACAGAGGCTGACAGAGGCTGTATTGACCAGGCCTGAATGGCCCTTTTTAAACCTAAAACAAACAAACACACATGCCAAAGAAATACTCAGTCAGGGTCTATTATAAGTTGTCATAACCTGTCATATGCATTTCCGACAGCCCCTGGGGCACGGCTTAACTTCCAACACATGCACACACACAAACAAACACAGTCACATGACATGGAATAGAGCCAGGGCTGAAGTCACACACCCAGAATACGGAAATCTACAGCGCTGGTTTCATAATCAATGAGTAATCATACAAACGTCTGATTTACTTCTAGGGTGTGTTTGGGAACACAAATCCCACAGACAGAACAATCAAACTATCCATAAATCTGTCATGAACCCATCAGGACATGACTTAAGACAATAGTATGTTCTATCCACCTTCATACTAACATGACATGTTAGAGAGAGAAAGGTGTGTTTATGAGAAATTTCCGAGTGTGTGTGTGACATTGACCCCTCTCCCTTCTCTTTCTCTCTCCCAGGTCTCCCTCTATCCTCTCTCTCCCTCTCTCGACTGTCATGTTCCAGTTTTTTTACCTTCTGTCTGGAGGTTTTGACTCGATGGCAAAGCAAGCGTTCCACCAGTTTCTCCTGCAGCATGATAGCATCCATACCAAGCCAACACCACACCAACACCACACCAACAGGGGAAATGTTTTCCAACGGAGGACAAAAACAGAGCAACCTCTTCACACGCCAACGCTTCTCTTCTCTCTACACCTCTCTAACCCTCCGTTCGTCCACACTCATCTCAATACACGTCTTTCCTGTTTTGTCCTTCAATTTGTCTTTGTTCCTACTCCTTCTCGCCTCATCTCCCTTTATTTCCACTCTTTCTCTTTCTCCTCTGCCCCACAGCGCTCCACTGCTCCCTGTTCAGACAGGTAGGGAGGAATACTGACAGAGAGAGGAGAGAGCTAATAAGGTGGGGGGGGGAAATAAAATGGGAGGAGAGAAAGAGGTAGTAAGAGGTAGCAATTTAGGGGAGGAAGCGAGGGATGGGGGAGGAAGCGAGGGACGGGGGAGGAAAGTGAAGGAATAAAAGACACTCATTCACCCTGTAGTCCCTCCCCCTTTTCAACCTTTAGAAAAATAAAGCACTGACTGCTACAGTTACGACCTATAGCAGCCCAGAGCAAGAGAGAGAGAGAGACAGAAAGACAGACAGGAGAGGGCTAAACAATCTAGCCCATATCTGACCATAATAGTGATCATTTGTCAAAGAACAACAGTGTCCTATAACAGAGACACAAACCCTCTGTGTGGTTCAAGTGTGGACTTGTACAAGTCAGTAACCTGTCACACAGAGCTTTGTGAAGCTAGTAGGGACTCTCAACCCACCCCTGGGATGACAATAGCCAGAGATGTGGTCAAATGAAGAGCCTAGCCCACGTCTAGACTGCACATTAGCCATACAAAAACAAGTCATGGCTGTGGAAATGACACTAAAAGAATCAAAGGAGCCGTTCTCTCATTAGAAATGTATGTAGTGGTACCAGAGGCCCCACTTCTCCACACACTGTGAAACAAGACAGGGCGTGGTGGACAATTGTTGCCAGATGTTGGCCTATGGTGTGTGTGTGTGGGGGGGGTTCAGTGGTGGGTTCAGGACGGGACACAGGTTTCAGGACAACTGGAGCTCAGAAAGCTATGACACCCCAGGCAGAATGGGCAGCATCTACAGAGGACATTCTATCTATGGTATGTTTGTGTAACTACTAATCAAGCCCTTGAATAGCTGTATCAGATGTATTAGTGCTAGGTTGGACCAAAAGCCTTAACACACTGTGGATCCCAAGGACCTTTCTTCATGGGATATCTCCAGAAGCTGTAATACCAAGCTCCTTCACATGAGGGAGACAGAGCTAAACAGAACAAAGGTACAGTACATTATTTACATTTACATTTACGTCATTTAGCAGACGCTCTTATCCAGAGCGACTTACAAATTGGTGGATTATGAAGGCATTAGCAGCAGAAATGTTCTATGCTATGTAGCCAGGCTAATGTTTTTAGGAAGAGATAGGAACACACCTCAGATACCAGCAATTGAAGGAAAACTTGACTCACTCAAGAGTGAATCAAATAAAGTGACAAAATGAGCAGCAGATTTGTGTGACTTAATGGAAGCTGCTGCTCTGGTGTGTGTGTGTGTGTGTGTGTGTGTGTGTGTGGTGGGGGGTGATGAGAAAATGAACGGAGGAGTGCAGGGGGACGACGGCGGAGGCTTGTGCTGGGTTGGGATCCAACTGCTGCCAATACAGGTTGACACGGGTAAGAGGGGGCAGAAATAGGAGAGTATCCATCCATTCTGTCTCAAGTGGTGAGCCAGTAGAGTGGTAGGAGTGAGGGAGGGGTGGGGGAGTACAGACGCTGTAAAGGAGGCAGTAGAGGGCAGGGTACGAAGGACGGGGGTTAGAGTACGGTGCTGAGGAGGAGTTGGGGTACAGAGGTTAATGGTGGTGCTTGAGGTGAACCAATTCTCTCTCAAACCTAGTAATCAAGGCCAGTGAATGGTGAAAATGAGGAAGAGTGGAAGGGGGCTGGCGTAGTGGGGTAGGGGATGGAGGATCCAGATAGCAGGGACAGGGCCAGAGAGTGGTGAGCGCTGTGTGTGTGTTTAGGTGAGGGGGGGGGCTGTCTGAATGGAACAGATGTCCTAGAGTGACATCACAATAGCCCTCTTCAGGCCCCTCCCTCTCACTGGCCAGCTGTCCCTCTGGCCTCTAGTAGGTCACTGCACCTTGAGCTCTCTCTCACTCGCCTTCACACACACAGACACACACACACACACACACACACACACACACACACAGACACACACAGACACACACAGACACACACAGACACACACAGACACACACACACACATGTAAACATACACACATGGATACAGCTGACATCAGTTTGATAAAGCACATCCTATGGACAGTGTTTAAGGGAGCCCATGTGGAAGCCACTTTTCAGGGACACAGTAAGACAGTGATAACCATCTCCATCTCATCCATTACTTCCTGTGTGTCTGTCTGTCTGACCTCTGGGGCTGAAACATGATAGGAGAGACCAGTAAGCTGTCTGTCTGCTGCACCTATCACACTATATGCTTCCCAAATGGCACCCTATTCATTTATAGAGCACTACTTTTGACCATGGCCCATTGGGACACAACTACTGATACCTTGGGCTCTGCCTGTGTGGTTATTAGCTGCTAACCAGTCAAAACGCTCCATAATGTGAGGTGCAGGGGATTAAACGTTGAGAGTCATCCGAGGCCAAGCCCAGTCCTACTGATGACAGAGAGACACACACACTTTCCCCTCCAGCTGACCACAACTAGAGGTCAAATATACACTGTCTGAATGCTCAGTGACTTCCTTCCCTTTAGAAATACACACACACAGCCTTCCTGCTGGATCCAGAGACATTGAGCCAGAGATCAGTCAGTCAAACAGTTAGATGCACTGGTCTTCTTGTTGACTGTTGTGGTCTTTCAGGAAGCTCTTCTGAAAAGGCCACAGCAGTAAACTACACACCTATTACAGTGGACAAGTGCACACACACACACAGCTCCAGGGACAGGAGATGTGGAGAGGATACATTCTGTGATGTAGATATAAAGAGAGGTGATCACAGTCCTGTCCAACCATGCTTTTATACACAATTAAAGTCTGAATGCAGCAACAAATGGTGGCAGGGTGTTAGACCAAAGATGAGTACAGAGAAAGAGAAGGAGATAAAGAGAAAGGGGGAAAGATAGAGGAATGGAGGGAGGTAGACGGGAAACATGGAGAGATAGAGAAAGAGAGGAGGAAGAGAGAGGGTGAAGTGGGAAAAGAGGGGGAACGATGGTGGAATTTGAAAGATGGAGAGAATGAAGATGAGAAAGAGAGGCTCTTTGGAGCCCCATCCCCCCCATCTGTAGTGTTTGTTCTCCTTGGAGACGTGAGTCTCTGGGTGCTAGGCTCTTCAGCATGCTAATCTAACAGCGTGTAATTGGCCTGGCAACAATAGGCCTTCTAAAGGACACTTGGCTAGCATAGCGTAGTCTAGCGTTAGCGTCTACCCATTCCGCAAAACAATAGGCTCTTCCACAGCCAAGCTCCAAATTGGCCCATAGCCCATCCTTGTAAGCACTTGAGTAGATCTGTAAAGATTAGATAGGTGTAACTTATGTATCGTATAAATAGTTCCTAACCTATCAGAGCACAAGGTTGAACTGTTAGCCACCATATACCAATATACAGTGCATTCGGAATGTATTCAGATCCCTTTACCTTTTCCACATTGTTACGTTAGTCTTATTCTAAAATGGATTAAATTGTTTTTATTCCCCCTCAATCTACACACAATACCCCATAATGACAAAGCAAAAACTGGTTTTTAGAAAGTTTTGCAAATGTATTAAAAATAAAAACTGAAATATCACATTTACATAAGTATTCAGATCCTTTACGCAGTACTTTGTTGAAGAACCTTTGGCAGCGATTACAGCCTCAAGTCTTCTTGGGTATTACGCTACAAGCTTGGCACACATGTATTTGCGGAGTCTCTCCCATTCTTCTCTGCAGATCTCAAGCTCTTGTCAGGTTGGATGGGGAGTGTCACTGCACAGCTATTTTCAGGTCTCTCCAGAGATGTTAGATCGGGTTCAAGTCCGGGCTCTGGCTGGGCCACACAAGAGACTTGTCCCGAAGCCACTCCTGCCTTGTCTTGGCTGTGTGCTTAGGGTCGTTGTCCTGTTGGAAGGTGAACCTTCGCCCCCAGTCTGAGGTCCTGAGCAGGTTTTCATCAAGGATCTCTCTGTACTTTGCTCCGTTCATCTTTCCCTCGATACCGACTAGTCTCCCAGTCCCTGCCGCCACCATGCTTCACCGTAGGGGTGGTGCCAGGTTTCCTCCAGACATGACGCTTGGCATTCAGGCTAAAGAGTTCAATCTTGGTTTCATCAGACCAGAGAATCTTGTTTCTCATGGTCTAAGTGTCCATTAGGTGCATTTTGGCAAACTCCAAGCGGGCTGTCATTTGCCTTTTACTGAAGAGTGGCTTCCGTCTGGCCACTCTACCATACAGGCCTGATTGGTGGAGTGCTGCAGAGATGTTTGTCCTTCTGGAAGGTTCTCCCATCTCCACAGAGGAACTCTGGAGCTCTGTCAGAGTGACCATCAGGTTCTTGGTCACCTCCCTGACCAAGGCCCTTCTCTCCCGATTGCTCAGTTTGGACGGGTGGCCAGCTCTAGGAAGAGTCTTGGTGGTTCCAAACTTCTTCCATTTAAGAATAACGGAGGCCACTGTGTTCTTGGGGATTTTCACTGCTGCAGACATTTTTTTGGTACACTTCCCCAGAACTGTGCCTCGACACAATCCTGTCTCGGAGCTCTACGGACAATTCCTTCGACCTCATGGCTTGGTTTTTGCTCTGACATGTACTGTCAACCGTGGGAACTTATGTCCAATCAATTGAATTGACCATAGCTGTACTCCAATCAAGTTGTAGAAACATCTCCAGGATGATCAATGGAAATAGGATGCACCTGAGCTCAATTTCGAGTCTCATAGCAAAGGGTCTTTATGTAAATAAGGTATTTATGTTTTTTTATTTGTAATAAATTAGCAAAAAAATCTAAAAATCTGTTTTCGCTTTGTCATTATGGGGTATTGTGTGTAGATTGATGAGGATTTTTTAAATAATTTAATCAATTTTAGAATAAGGCTGTAGCGTAACAAAATGTGGATAAAGTCAAGGGGTCTGAATACTTTCCGAATGCACTGTATGATCCTTTCAGATCTACATGAATTGCCTAGGCGGGAATGGGACTGGGGTTTAAAACTGGGGGAATAGAGGGACACTTGACCAGCGTATCCTAGCATTAGCATTTAGCATCTGCCCATTCAGCAGCAAGGGGCTGGTCACCAGGGAGTCCCCTAGGGTACAATACAGTGGAAAGTAAAGTCCTATTGCATCACAGGTGCTGGGAACAATACATTCCTGCAGACAAGTGGAAGAAAACAAGTGTTCACACACTGATGCTGTTTATTGTGGTTGCCAAGGGCAGGTTTAACTGGGTGTGCCATAATGACAAAACATGTTTTATTATTTCATTATCAGATCATGTTTGGTAATGTCGAATCTGTGTTTAGCGTTTATCGGCTCAATTTGCAACACCATACTAAGAAGGTTCCACTTTCTAATGGTCCATTATTTGGCTTTCATTCATCTTACAGTTCTCAGTTAAGCATCTTTTAAAAATCCCCAAGGGAGCTTTTCTTCCCACAGGAGGAGGTAAAGTAGTCCTCTAATTCTCCTTATCATTTTCATCTTAGCTCCCAAATCTCTGATTCCTCCCCCCCAAACATAATCTAATCTCCAAGTTATCGAGGTCACCCAAACTCTTCCTTCTTGAAAATGGGTTTGGAATCCTTCTATCTGGGTCAGGCATGGGTTATTTTCAACAGCTTTTTAAATGCCTACCCAAATGCTGAGACATGGCAAGCTGTACAGGGAGAGAGGGAAACCTGTGGTTAGAGATCAAAGATAAACTTGTTATTCACGTGTGTGGTCGTGAACTCTCTCTCCCTCTTACTCACTCTCTCTCACACACTCTACTGGATCATTGGCATTGCATACATATTTTCAGCATGACAATGACATCAGGTGCCAGAGAACCGAAACATTTCAGTTCAGATAAAGAACAAAAAACACACAGAGCACACGCAGGTGAGTGTTGAAAGTTGAGCTACCTGGTCAGGCAATTTACTGTAAACAACCATAAACAGATAGAGACCTTTTCTATTAAAAGCTATAAGCAAGTAAATGTGAATCTAGTCGAGGGTGTGGTAGGAAAATACATTTGGAGTGCTGTACAGAGTGCTGGTAGGAACATGGTAATGAATCAAAATAGGCTTGGAATAGGAAATCCCATGACAACCATGAATGGGAGATGGATGGCCTGGGCTGGTAGTATTCACACAATGTATTTTTCCTACTCTCTTTTCGATCAGAACCTCTGATGTGTGTGTGTTCATAGGTAGCTAATTTAATGAGTACATATTTCCTCACACCTGATTTAGACCTGGGAAATCATGCCATGTGAGTATACGGGTGCCAAGGAGAACTATAGATTCCACAGCATAGTAGATCTGTGATAACTGGGTGTCGTTAAACCTAAGCCTACACACATCAATCACCATGAGGGACTGTGGATAGGTTCCTCTCTCAGCATCTGAGAGTGATGAAAATTGATAAAACTCTGTTGCCTGGCAACATACCAGCACACCAGACTGTGATTGGCAGGCCCAGTTTGGTGATGCATAAGAGAAAGATGCTCCCAACCCACAATAATTATCATAGCGGGAGGAGAGAAGAAAGAGGAGGGCAAAGGAGGATGAAGGGCTTGATTTGAATGTGATTTACCCAGACTATCCTCTGCATCTCCCTCTCACACACACACCCTGGCCGTGACTCCACTACGAGGGTCTCAGGGGGAGTGGGATATGCAAAAAACACATTTCCATTTCACACAACACACACTTGTACATGTGTGAAACAGGACAAATATAAGCACCCCCTATTAGACCTTTTGACACACACACACACTTTACTTACTACTGGTTAGTCCCACTCACTATCCATGAAACCACTCCCGCTAAGCACCCAACCAGGTCAGGCAGAGCGTGTGGGTGTGCTGTGCTGTGGCAACAGACATGCTACTTGAATATCTCCAACTCAGTTTTGCATAGTACAAACAGTATGATAGAATCTCAGCAATATAAAAAAATAGAAAAGTCCTTACAGGGAAAAACAATCAAAGAAATTCCTTGGGGGACATGCACACACGCTGAACATTTCCAAATCCACACACATTGCTACTGTATTAACTGTACTGTAGTAATCAAGGTCAAGGTCTTCAAGCAAGGTTCATTCCGCAATGCTGCCCATGTGATTTCACAGGCTTACTGAAAATCTATCTGCAGCAAACCCAGCATACAGCTCAAACAATAATAATTATTGCGCCTAGTTTGCTTGCAGGATGTGTGAACACCACAAATTAGCAAGGAACAGTGGACCTATGTGAGCCATAGCCTCTGAAAGACCGTAACACTATACTGTCAAAAAGGCCTGGATATAGAAGCCTTACAATATGTTCTGCAATTAGCTTTGACTGAGATAGGCTTCGGCTAAAATCATGCCTTTAGTTACCATTGCTGCATGCTGCTTACTCACAATGTAGCTACACAAGGTTCCAGTAATAACCTACAAACAGAACAGCATCTAAAGCTTCTGTCATCATGTGATCACCCCCAGAGCAAAGAGAGAGAGGAGATCGGTACACCTGAGACACAGTCTGCTGCTGGTCTCCCACCAAGCTCCACCTGAGCTACATATGGACACACACAGGGTTCACTCAAGGGAATCTATAAAATCGAGCTCATCTGACCAATAGATTTACATTTTAGTCATTTAGCTGACGCTCTTATCCAGAGAGACCTACAGTAGTGAGTGCATACATTTCCATACTTTTTCCCCCAATGCTGGTCCCCCGTGACAATCGAACCCACAACCCTGGCGTTGCAAGCAACCCCGGGATTACAGAGGGAAACCAATGAGGGGATATAGTTGTGATGTACTGAGGATGCAGACAGAGACTGATCTAAAGTCTGTGATAATTAACAGCTGGGTTATTTCGCTGACTATACCAATAGGCTTTCCAATAACTATAGGAGCAGTTCACTGTCACACAGCCAAGTGCGCTTGCCTGGAAGGATGGATGGAAGCCCGAGGATGACAGGCGAGCCCTCGGGTACCACTTGCTGCGTGTGCATCCTGTGTCTGTCTGTATACATAAATGACATCGAATCCTTCTGGCTGTGTGATGCTCACTGTACCCTGTAATGCGGTGGTCTAACAACAACAGTAATCTTTAGGGCATCGGAATGATGATGCCACTCACGTTTACTAGGCCAAGGCCTACTACATAGGCTATCTAGGCTAAATATATCTAGGCTATATGCGGCCATATTAAGCGAATTGGGGAACAAACTGTGTCTCTAAGCTACCATGCTTGATATGAAATATGATTATATGTATCGCCTAACATAGCCTAGACCTACATCAAAAGCGTAGAGCAGATAACAATTTTGTATTTAAAAAAATACTTATAGAAATAGGAATTAACGGGTTCCTTACCTCAATGGTCTCGTCTGTTGGTCATTGTGGCGGATGGGGGGATGAAACACAGGTGGAGGGATGCAGAACGACGCCCATAGAGAATTAGAAGGCGAGAGATACCGACAGAGAAAGACAGTCATTGAAATGGACCGCGTTATAATTGCCTTTATGCATAATCGTCATTATTATCCTTATGCTTACCCGATTTGATCGGGATACGGCTCTTGTATCGGATGTTGGTCGTCATTTTCGCCACTCTCCTCCCCTCGGTGTCGCTTGAGAACCGACAGACTGCTCGGTAAACGCACGCGTCCCTTCCTTCTCCGCGCTACCACAGCAGCCAAACAGGCTGTGGGAGAGGTTGTTGCAATATCGTGCAGAACCCCGCCCTCCTCTATCTGGTACCCAATCGTGGATGTAGAGAGGTTTCCTAGGATCTTGTCCATATCATCAATATTGCATGCAGCTTCCATAATTAATGCTGTTCAAACTTCTCACTCATATGTTTGAAACATTCATTGTTCAACATCTAGACGTGTGTAAGGGAATAAGACTGTGTCATGCTTCCTATCCATGCATCATTGTGTGATATTATCAGCTTATCACCTTTTAGCAACATTGCTACACCAACCTCCACAGCAGCTTCTTATCTAGTGTTTTCAATTTGATAGAGGTCTAGAAGGCCTGGCAACTGAAACCTCAATCCCATTGCCTTTGTTTTTCTACATGGCCCCTCAAATGCTCATCATCATACCTGTGAACAAAGCACTCCTACTAGAAAAGTGTAGAAAAGTTGAAACACTACAAAAAAAAGGTCTCAAGCACAGTTAGGTTAATACAGTTTCCCAAATTAAGTCCTAAGGAGTGCACGTTTTGTTTTTTTCCCTAGCACTACAAAGCTGATTCAAATAATTAAAGCTTGATGAGTTGATTATTTAAATCAGCTGTGTAGTGCTAGGGCAAAAACCAAAACATGCACCCATTGGGGTCCCCAGGACCGAGTTTGGGAAAGACTTGGTTATTGCCTCTAGGGTTCACATATACAAATCTGTTGCTGAACACAGAGAAGCGTTAGTGTGTTCACTGTATGACAGTCAGTAGCCTAGAAAGTGGGCTGGCAGACATAGTGAATCAGAATAGTTAGGAATTCAGAGAATGGAATTCTGTTCAATACTGTAAGTTCCATGGAGCTAGCCAATATCAGAAGTGTAACGCCTGTGCATACAGTAAATCATTGTGATAAAATGAAAACCCCCTTTAGGAAAACCCAAAAGAACATGACCAAATAAACAAAAACACACAGATATCTACACTAAGACTGCTCATGGTGTAATGTAACTAATAAAGACAAAAGGTGATGTAAGGTTTTGTAGTGCACGTCTTAGGAGATACAAAAAGCATATTAACCAACACATGGTTGTGCATGGTTTGAAAACACTTGAATTAACATGATCACTTAACAAGCATTTCATCAGTTGCATCTTGAATGCACCAACATCTATTCCATACAGTATGTCCACCCATTTGACACATATATATTTTAGCTATCAAGTCATTTCAGAGCATTCCTCAAACACAAGGACAAATATTCCCTCTATAATAACACCACCAACAGCCTTCTGCTGTTGATACTTGAGTTATAAGATTACATGGTGAGGAATTCAGCTCAGTAAAACCTTGTCTGAGGAGACTGACCCAGAGAGACCAAGGCAAACTGTCTCCATCGGTGGAGGCTGGTGGGAGGAGCTATAGGAGGATGGGCTCATTGTAATGGCTGGAATGGAATAAATGGAACTATATCAAACACATCAAACATATGGAAACCATGTTTGACTCAGTTCCATTAATTCCATTCCAGCCATTACAATGAGCCCGTCCTCCTATAGCTCCTCCCTCCAGCCTCCACTGGTCTCCATCCAATACAACAGAGGCACAGACAAAGTTAAGTTACAGACAAAGTTAAGTTACTCTCCCGAGTAGCTGTGCCACTAGAGATCCTGGTTCGAATCCAGGCTCTGTCGTAGCCGACTGCGACCGGGAGACCCATGGGGCAGCGCACAATTGGCCCAGGGTAGGGGAGGGAATGGCCGGCAGGGATGTAGCTCAGTTGGTAGAGCATGGCGTTTGCGACGCCAGGGTTGTGGGTTCGATTCCCACGGGGGTCCAGTATGAAAAATAAAAAATGTATGCACTCAGTTGCTCTGGATAAGTCTGCTAAATGACACAAAAAAAACATACATATTTTATAATATAGACCAAATGTGATATAAAAAGTGAGACTGTGGGATACTTCCACACATGCCTATATTACCCTTATAGTTATTTTCCAAGTGTTGTGCTGTTGAACATAGACTACAGCGCCACCTGAGGGTCACTCTTATTACTACACCTACAGCTTGGACTGACGTCCTCAGCTGTGCTCCAAATGTGAAGACAAAGACAGGTTGCAAATGGCACAAACACAACATCCAGCCCTCAACAAACCTTCCCTTAAAGGTGCAATCAGCAGTTGCTACTGCCATTTTTGGACTTATAAATTCCTCATGAGCAAAGCTCAACTGTTATACCCCATCAGAAACCAAAATATTACTTTTTTTTACTCCAATGTTTGTAAACAAAGTAAATGTAAACACTGTATAGCCAAAAAACATGGTTAAAACTATAATTTTTATATAATGGATGGTCAGTCCTTGCATCCATAGCTCTGTCTTTGAATTTGAGTGGTTACATTTCTCCAGTCCTATCCCCTAGCTTTTTACCGTAACAATGGTGGGGTGAAAGCTTTGCTATTGTTTCAACTTCTGATAGCCACTTGAAGATACTCAAAACATTCCCCTAATATTTCATAAACACTGAAGTCTTATTGTTGTCTAATCACTGAGATGTATTAGTACTGTTATCAATGCAAGATCTACATTGTACATGAGACAGAATACTAGTACTGATGAAAACAAATAGACATAATCTTTAGTCACCTATTGGGAGAACATGGAATTATTGTCTTTACAGTATGCCTTAACATTATATCATAACCCATATCATAACATTACACAATAAAGGATAACACTCCGGACAAACATATCTCAGTATGAAACGTGTTACAACGTGAGTAACAGTTCCCAAAACACAGACTCGCAGATCAGTGGATCTCAGTACCATGGTGAAATAGAGGCCATATTGAAGATTTTATCATTAAAATGAGGTTAGTGAGGAGAACTTCCAATTGGTTGGTTGATTGATTGCTTGACTGACACACTGAGGGATAGGGGGTGATGTGTGTGTCCAGCAGTACGTCCATGATGGAGATGCAGATGCATCTCTTCGCCCACTCCCTCTTTCAATCCCTCTCTTTTCACTCGTCTCCCTTCATCTTCATCTGTGCCTGCATCTGGGAAATCATCTCCTGCATACGCCTCAGCTACAGAGAGAAGTGAAGGAAACAGACAGAAAGAGGGAAAGAGATAGTTGAGTAAAACAAATACCAGAGGCTGTCAGCCTTTCCAAACATGACAAATTGTATCCATTGTAAAAAGATAATACAATGAGCCACAAATCAAATTTTTTCTATCTCTATCTAGTGGTCCTGGATAGGACTTCAAGTGGATTGTTTGACTTCACCCAATTGGTGTCAAATGGACACCTACTCATTTTCACACTTGGGTAGTGGCGTGTGACTGAATAATAGATTTACATTCATATTTAAATCTACACTAAATCAGGATTGTACTCTATAGAACTCTGTGTGTTGCAAACTGAAGGAATGCAATCAAACGTAACACTTTGCTAAACTGATCTGGTATCCCAAGCTGCTTTGCTATAGGAATGTGGGTCTGTGACTCTGCCTAAAGGGTTACATCCCCAATTTGGGATTAGTGTTAATAACTACACCCCTATATACAAGTACAAACACTTTAAGGGTCTTCAGAATTCAGCAAACAATGTTCGAATCTCTAAATAATATTTTTCTGTTTGACTGAAAACCTCTTGATAAAAATACCAAAAATAACATCAGTTATTGAACATAAACGTTATACACATAGTGTACAAAACTAGGGTTGAATATTTGTGGTATTTTACAAATGTTCCATCCCGAGAATAAATCACTTTCCTCCCGGGTAACCTGGTATTTCCCGCAAAGCCGGAAGTGTCATTCAAAAGCATTATAAAGCATATAAATAGGCCTGGATTTGATTAGAGCTTTGATCGAAAATTCAAGCCTGATGCTACCTGAGCCATACATGAAATACATTTAATGAGCCCAAGCCCAGAAAAGCCCAAATGATTGTGCTGTTATCCAAAACGTATATGATATAGGCTACTGCACATAATGCACGACAGAAAAACATAAAAGCCCATAGATGTAGCTAGCAGTATTAATTTGATCCATTAGATGGCACTGTCCCTTTAAGATATCCATAAATAATGTGTGCAAGCAGTTATGGGATTGTGCATGCTCAGTGTGTAAGAGTGAGAGCAAGCAATTACACTGGAGAGCTGTTGAAATCCATCGTGGGTCCAACGTTACTTTAGATGGATTGACATGAGGATGTTAGCCTCTTGCTAGCTGAATACCAGTGCTCTCAGAACCACGTTGAAGTTGATAACATTATTTGAAGCTGCTGTATGGGTGAGATGAGGATCTACTGTTCCATGTGGGGTTAGGGTATCACGTGCACAGTGTGTTTAAAGCAGAGCCACTACCGTTTATGCATTATACTTTGTACTTATTGTATTCAGATTGTTTTTATGCACTTTACTAACAGATTTATTTCACTTGATTGTGATTTAGACTGAACTTTACTTTATGGTAAAGTGTATTTCCCTCCTACATTATCCTATTTTAAATTTAAGCTTTGACAGAATAAACAACCCCAAATTAGTTTGTGTACTGTGCTGGGTTTACTTTTGCCAGGCTACATATATCCTCTCTTGGGTAAATAAATGAAACTAGCTCCAGTAGGCTAATCTTTATTAGTGTGAACTGTATTACTGTACTGTATTGTATTATACGGACTGTAATTACGCACATCGTTCAAACCATGATAAAGCACGGAGAGAACATGTGATTCTGGTGCTGCACATGCGGCCTACATAGTTACAAGTATAGGCTAGTGAATTTGATTAGAATTTTGAAATATAATAGGGCCTATTTGTATAATTAGTAGGCTGACGCATATATACCTTTCATAATATTTCCCCTAATGTTATTAGCCTACCTCCTCTTTCTCTCTCTATTGTTGCTTCATTCCTTCCTCGCTTTCAACAGTTAAATGAAATAAGTTTTGTTGTCCTTATCTTCATCATTCTAATGACATCCTTGAATAATATAGGACTAGAATTAGATGCAGAAGGCTTTCACTTCTATTCACAAAGATTTAATGGTTATGGGTCTGAATAAATAACTACTATAGCCTAACGCCATCGCGCATTCGCTCTTCTTTCAATCTACCAGTGAGTTCTATTGGCTGCTGTATTTAACATTCAGCAAACAAGAGCTTGCGTCCCTCTTCGAATAGTCTGTTGGTATAACAAATCCTAAAAAAATCATGTCCAGCAACCTACTCTAGTCTAGCTTTTCCTGCATGGGACTCCAAGAGTTGAGGAGTGTTTTTTAAGGAGAGAAGCCAGCGGAGCACAGGTGCGTGGGTATTGCGCAAGAGACAGAGGCTATAAGTTAGAAGCTTATCATGCATAACCCATCATTAATTAGCTAAATACAAACTAATTATGCATTGAATTTATTTCCTGAAAGAGGTTGGTTAGGGCTATATATCAATCTAGAACAGGATTATCTATTTTGGATGCAATTTGCATGGAGCTGATGGAGAGAGAGATTTAAAGCAACGATATTCGAGCGACAGGCTGTTTTAAAACTCTGCAGCTGCAAAAAAAAATATTTTTCTTTACAATTAAAAAATAAGGGGACCCACGAAAGCCAGATGGAGATGGGCAAATTAGACGCTGTAGCATAGACTATGCTGCAGCAAATGCAGGCCTACCTGTCACAAGAAAAAAAGTTACCATGATGAGATGATACAGTGGGGAAAAAAAGTATTTAGTCAGCCACCAATTGTGCAAGTTCTCCCACTTAAAAAGATGAGAGAGGCCTGTAATTTTCATCATAGGCACACGTCAACTATGACAGACAAAATGAGAAAAAAAATCCAGAAAATCACATTGTAGGATTCTTTATGAATTTATTTGCAAATTATGGTGGAAAATAAGTATTTGGTCGATAACAAAAGTTTCTCAATACTTTGTTATATACCCTTTGTTGGCAATGACACAGGTCAAACGTTTTCTGTAAGTCTTCACAAGGTTTTCACACACTGTTGCTGGTATTTTGGCCCATTCCTCCATGCAGATCTCCTCTAGAGCAGTGATGTTTTGGGGCTGTCGCTGGGCAACACGGACTTTCAACTCCCTCTAAAGATTTTCTATGGGGTTGAGATCTGGAGACTGGCTAGGCCACTCCAGGACCTTGAAATGCTTCTTACGAAGCCACTCCTTCGTTGCCTGGGCGGTGTGTTTGGGATCATTGTCATGCTGAAAGACCCAGCCACGTTTCATCTTCAATGCCCTTGCTGATGGAAGGAGGTTTTCACTCAAAATCTCACGATACATGGCCCCATTCATTCTTTCCTTTACACGGATCAGTCGTCCTGGTCACTTTGCAGAAAAACAGCCCCAAAGCATGATGTTTCTACCCCCATGCTTCACAGTAGGTATGGTGTTCTTTGGATGCAACTCAGCATTCTTTGTCCTCCAAACACGACCGAGTTGAGTTTTTACCAAAAAGTTATATTTTGGTTTCATCTGACCATATGACATTCTCCCAATCCTCTTCTGGATCATCCAAATGCACTCTAGCAAACTTCAGACGGGCCTGGACATGTACTGGCTTAAGCAGGGGGGACACGTCTGGCACTGCAGGATTTGAGTCCCTAGCGGCGTAGTGTGTTACTGATGGTAGGCTTTGTTACTTTGGTCCCAGCTCTCTGCAGGTCATTCACTAGGTCCCCCCGTGTGGTTCTGGGATTTTTGCTCACTGTTCTTGTGATCATTTTGACCCCACGGGGTGAGATCTTGCGTGGAGCCCCAGATCGAGGGAGATTATCAGTGGTCTTGTATGTCTTCCATTTCCTAATAATTGCTCCCACAGTTGATTTCTTCAAACCAAGCTGCTTACCTATTGCAGATTCAGTCTTCCCAGCCTGGTGCAGGTCTACAATTGTGTTTCTGGTGTCCTTTGACAGCTCTTTGGTATTGGCCATAGTGGAGTTTGGAGTGTGACTGTTTGAGGTTGTGGACAGGTGTCTTTTATACTGATAACAAGTTCAAACAGGTGCCATTAATACAGGTAACGAGTGGAGGACAGAGGAGCCTCTTAAAGAAGAAGTTACAGGTCTGTGAGAGCCAGAAATCTTGCTTGTTTGTAGGTGACCAAATACTTATTTTCCACCATAATTTGCAAATAAATTCTATAAAAATCCTACAATGTGATTTTCTGGATTTTTTTCTTCTCAATTTGTCTGTCATAGTTGACGTGTACCTATGATGAAAATGACAGGCCTCTCTCATCTTTTTAAGTGGGAGAACTTGCACAATTGGTGGCTGACTAAATACTTTTTTCCCCCACTGTAGGTCTACATGCATTGTGAACTGCGCTCCATACTGAGATGGGCTTTCTGTCCCCACCCTGAGCTTTGATGATTCATCATGCAGAGAGCAGAGAGAAGGCCGTAGAGAAGCCAGATTTAGACATTGCATGTACGGGCTCCCGAGTGGCGCAGCGGTCTAGGGCACTTCATCTCAGTGCTTGAGGCGTCACTACAGACCCCCTGGTTCGATTCCAGGCTGTATCACAACCGGCCGTGATTGGGAGTCCCATAGGGCGGCGCACAATTGGCCCAGCGTCGTCCGGGTTTGGCGGTGTAGGCCGCCATTGTAAATAAGAATTTGTTCTTAACTGACTTGCCTAGTTAAATAAAGGTTAAATAAAAAATACATAAATAAACATTTAACAGTACCATTTCACGCCATGCTGTTCATATAAATAATTTATTATAATTTACCAGTTTCTCGCATTTATTTATCCCAGGAAAAGGGAGTGGTTTTGGGTGGTAAATCCCGGTAAATTTCAGTAACCGGGTTCCCGCCATTCAACCCTATACAAAACCAAACTGATCTTACATAAGGACACAGCACCCACCAGCAGCCCAGCCAGTATACACCCTGTATACAATACTCTATACGTCGCCTGGCCTGGCTTATTCCCACCACTTAACTGGACAGGAAGTCAGATATTATGTAATATCCTGTCCAGACATACAGTGCCTTCGGAAAGTATTCAGACCCCTTGACCTTTTCCACATTTTGTTACGTTACAGCCTTTTTTTATGTTCCTCATCAATCTACACACAATACCCCATAATGACAAAGCAAAAACAGGTTTTTAGAAATTGTTGTTAATTTATTAAAAAATAAAAAACTGAAATATCACATTTACATCAGTATTCAGACCCTTTACTCAGTACTTTGTTGAAGCACCTTTGGCAGCGATTACAGCCTCAAGTCTTCTTGGGTATGAAGCTTGGCACACCTGTATTTGTGGAGTTTCTCCCATTCTTCTCTGCAGATCCTCTCAAGCTCTGTCAGGTTGGAAGGGGAGCGTTGCTGCACAGCTATTTTCAGGTCTCTCCAGAGATGTTCGATCGGGTTCAAGTCCGGGCTCTGGCTGGGCCACTCAAGGACATTCAGAGGCTTGTTCCGAAGCCACACCTGCCTTGTCTTGGCTGTGTGCTTAGGGTCATTGTCCTGTTGGAAGGTGAACCTTCGCCCTAGTCTGAGGTCCTGAGCGCTCTGGAGCAGGTTTTCATCAAGGATCTCTCTGTACTTTGCTCCGTTCATCTTTCCCTCGATCCTGACTAGTCTCCCAGTCCCTTGTCGCTGAAAAACATACCCACAGCATGATGCTGCCACCACCATGCTTCACCGTAAGGATGGTGCCAGGTTTCCTCCAGACATGATGCTTTGCATTCAGGCCAAAGAGTTGAATCTGGTTTCATCAGACCAGAGAATCTGGTTTCTCATGGTCTGAGAGTCTTTAGGTGCCTGTTGGAAAACTACAAGCAGGCTGTCATGTGCCTTTTACTGAGGAGTGGCTTCCGTCTGGCCACTCTACTATAAAGGCCTGATTGGTGGAGTGCTGCAGAGATGGTTGTCCTTCTGGAAGGTTCTCCCATCTCCACAGAGGAACTCTAGAGCTCTGTCAGTGTGACCATCGGGTTCTTGGTCACCTCCCTGACCAAGGCCTTTCTCCCCCGATTGCTCAGTTTGGCTGGGCGGCCAGCTCTAGGAAGAGTCTTGGTGGTTCCAAACTTCTTCAATTTAAGAACGATGGAGGCCACTGTGTTCTTGGGAACCTTCAATGCTGCAACACATTTTTTGGTACCCTTCCCAGATCTGTGCCTCAACACAATCCTGTCTTGGAGCTCTAAGGACAATTCCTTCGACCTCATGGCTTGTTTTTTTCTCTGACATGCACTGTCAACTGTAGGACCTTACATAGACAGGTGTGTGCCTTTCCAAATCATGTCCAATCAATTTAATTTACCACAGGTGTACTCCAATCAAGTTGTATAAACATCTCAAGGATGATCAATGGAAACAGGATGCACCTGAGCTCAATTTCGAGTCTCATAGAAAAGGGTCTAAATACTTACGTAAATAAGGTATATGTTTTTTATTTGTTATACATTTGCTAAAAAATCTAAAAACCTGTTTTCGCTTTGTCATTATGGGGTATTGTGTGTAGATTACTGAGGATTTTGATTTATTTAATACATTTTAGAATAAGGCTGTAACGTCATAAAATGTGGAAAAAGTCAAGGGGTCTGAATACTTTCCGAAGGCACTGTACATGTTTACTAACAACTCTAATTGCACCCAACCCCACCCCACCCTGATCTCTCTATACATCACCATGGGAATACAAACAGGCCAATCAGAGGCAATCAGGAAGAAGAGGGTCATTTATTATTTTCTGACAAATTACTGGCTCCACAGTTTAGAATGTAAACAATGTAAACCAAGATGGCCAAAAAGGGTAGAGGCCAGGGGTGAAAGTAAGCCAGTACGGTCCCAGCAAAATAAATAGTGGGGGTACGCCATACCGGTAAAACATCAGATTATCACAATAATTAAAATGAAATGCCAAGAAAACTGTAGGCTATTACACCATTATTTATCATTACCATGTCAGAGGCATGAAAAATGTGCAAATTGTCTTGAAAATGGGTGGTATACGCTCCAAAATGCGATGTGGTTTGACGCGAACACTGATATTTTGCCAAGGCAGAGATGAGTGGCCGACACAGACAGCAGTGGACGCCTAATGACAATAGCTGAATGTTATTACACTTTTTGTTGTTTTGTATAACGGATCTCTCTTTCCATTCTCCAAGTTTGGAGGCTGGAAATATGTTGCGAGTGGATGAACATGCTCAGGTAGCCTAGTATGGGAGAGTGGGGTAAGTTAAGCCAAAGGAGTAAGTTGAGCCCCCCTTGTTTCTAGGAAACCATACACAAAATGTATAATTTGACCAAATATTTAAGTAGATCATTTAAAGATTGTTCTATACATCAGTTGGGGTCTCTATAATCTTTAATATGAGGTCCTAAACCTAGCATGAAAGTGCATCTTTGTAGCTGTGTGTGCTAATTTAGTCAAAATGTTTGCCTTGGGGTAAATTGAGCCAATGGCAAGTTGAGCAAATTGAAGTGTTTTCTTGCAAGGCATCATCGCTGGGATATGAAGTAAAAACAGGCCCTGGCCTATGTTATGAGTGTTTAAAAAAGTACAAAGTGTTTGTTAGGTGTTAAGCCTGTTTAAAATATGCTTTAAATGGTTAAAAGACAAAAAAGCGATTGTGATTGTTTGGGAAATAAGGATAGACATGGTTTTAAAAAGGTAGTGGTAATATTTCATTCCGTACAGAAATTTGTAGGCGGCTTAACCTGGGTAAGTTGTGCCAAGAGACCACTTTTTTTGTACAAGCTATGTTTTCTAAACTGTAATGTTGACATGAATTCTGATTATTTCCAGGGATTCACAACATCCTGAAATATATGTAGATATCTTTGTTAGAAAGAATACTATATTCCCTTGACGGAGTTGATGCTGAATATTTTTTTTAAATCGCTCAACTTACCCCACTCTCCCCTAAAGGAGCCCTTTGAAATGATTGTTTGACAATCAGATGACAACATCAAGACTGGTTGTGTTTATGCCACAATAAAAGGTCATACATTTTAAAAGTGAAATGACAAATCTGTACGACTAGGCCCACAGAGATCCTATTGAATTAATAGGGATTCTATGTAATTCTATGATTAGGCCCATAAAATGTTTTCACATAGGAGGTCCCTTACCAGGAAGAAATTAAATCTACTTTCATCCCTGGTAGAGACTAACGCCATTGCCCTTCATTTATTACCTAGGACCTAGTTAACACTATGAGAGCATCCAGTGCTGCAGTAGCTACTCACCTCAGCCTCCTTCTGCAGGAGAATCTGGTCTTTGTCCATCACATCCTCCTCCCCAGCTCTGTAGGGAACGTATAAGGGAACATTAACTACTGTAAAATGTCTGAGTAGTCTCAGCCCAGATAGAGTGTGTGTGTGTGTGTTTGTGTGTGTGTGTGTGTGAGAAACACACTGCAGACAGGAGACTGACCTGCCAGCTCTCTTCAGTCTCTCTGAGCGGAAGTTCTCATAGTGCAGGTCCTGAGTGACCTCCTGGAGGTCCTGCATGTGGGTGCTGGAAACAGACAACCATCACACATTTCAATATCACTATTCGGCTTGTGCAAATCCCCATAACAGCCACTAGACTAGACTACTAGACTAAGCAACAGGTGGACAGACTTGGAGTTCTCTATTCAACCACTAGGTGGCAGTATAGTAATACATATCCAAGGGAAGTATGGGATAAGAGCATGCATAGATTACTATTACATTTACTCTAAGTAGTAGTAGAGCTGTTAAAGGCTAGCTTTTCTTACATTTGATTAATTGGTTTGTTAACAAAAGTTGCATTGCGTTGTCATGGTTACTTACACAAGCATGGTGCGTAGTTTGAGGAAGTCGTTGTGATCGGGGTTCTCCACCTCTACGACCCCCCAGGGGTAGAGACGACCTCTGATCTTCTTTCCTTTCACCTCAATCAGCTGGTTTGAACCAATCACAGCAAACGGAATGCTCGCCTGATAGAGGGAGACAGAGGGGGAGGAGTAGAGAGACATGGATGCAAGGGTAAGGAAGACAAGGGGAGAGAAAGAGGATACAGAGGTGGGTGGAGTGTGAAAACAGAGGGATGTAGAGATATAGGGATCAGGGAAGGAGAGATAGGTGGAGAAGAGAACAGGATATTGATGGTTATTGAAGATGAGGAGTGGAATCTACTAGAGCAGGGGTGTCAAACTCATTCCATGGAGGGCCTAGTGTCTGCTGCTTTTAGTTTTTTTCCTTTCAATTAAGACCTCGACAACCAGGTGAGGGGAGTTCTTTACTAATCAGTGACCTTAATTAATCAATCAAGTACAAGGGAGGAACAAAAAGCCACAGACACTCGGCCAACCATGGAATGAGTTTGACACGTGTACTAGAGTAAGGAAAAATGACCGGATCTTCATGTTTGACATAAAGCTAGCCCATTCAAAAGACCAACGGGTTAGTTTCAATAGTATGACTCTCACCCATGCTAAAACCCAGTGGTTAAGAGAGAAATGACATAACAAGAGTGGTTCTATGTCACTCCCAGTCCCTTTCAGTAGTGGTGTTTCTCCTTGAGTTTCTTTCTCTTAGTTGGTGTTAGTATTCTTACGTCCCAAATTCCCTTTATAGTGCACTACTTTGTTTTGACTAGGGCCCTTAGAACTCTGGTCAAAAGTTGTGGATTATATAGGGAGTAGGGTGCCATTTGGGAGGTAGACTTTCAGTGTGTGTTAGATTTGGTGGGGACTCAGGCGCAGAGACGGACACACGGACAACGAGGGTGAATATGATGTTGTTTTATTCAGGGGGTTTTGGCAGAGAGGAGTAGTGCAGGGTGGAGCAGCTACAGACCGGGGTAGGAGCTGCGTGGTGAGGAGAGCCAGTAGCACCGAGAGCTGGATGCCGAGGATAACAGACAACTGGTGAGCGGGTTGCGGCGTGGGAGTGGCAGGCAGGCAGGAATCGACGGGATCTGGTCGAAGGAGAAAACAGGTTACAAACTTGGCAGAGACAACTATAAAGCTAAGAGAGTAACAACTAAACTGAGACTCCTGTACGGAGCCAAGTTACCACAGGTGGTGAAGGAACGAACTGGCGCTGGAGAGGTGTCCAGCCCGGGTAGATAACTGCTTGTTGATTGGTGACAATGAGCTGCAGCTGGATGTAACTGATCTTGTGAGAGAATGGACACGCCCCCTGACCTAGATCCTCTGACTGGGCTGCACAGCAGGGGGAGACAGACACAAACAACACACACACAGGGAAAAAGGGAAACAGAAAACAAGAGGGAACAAGAACAACAGTGCCGAACCGTAACAGTACCCCCCCCCTCAACGGGCGCCACCCGGCGACCCCCCCGGCTTGTCAGGGTGGTCCCTATGGAAGTCAGCCACCAGCTGCGGGTCCAGTATAAACCGCCGGGGAATCCAGGACCTCTCCTCGGGACCATATCCCTCCCAGTCCACCAGGTACTGAAAACCTCTACCACGCCTCCGGACGTCCAGCAGTCTCCGCACCGTGTAGGCTGGATGGTCGTCAATATCCGCGGTGGCGGAGGGGGATCCACCGGCGGACACAAAGGGCTGGAGGAGACCAGTTTAAGCTGGGACACGTGAAATGTAGGATGGACTCTCATGGCCTGGGGAAGCTTCAACCGAACAGCCGAAGGGTTGATGATGGAGTCGATCACGAAAGGACCCAAATACCGGGGCGACAGCTTACGGGAGTCAGTGCGTAGAGGGATGTTGCTGGAGGAGAGCCAGACTCGCTGACCAGGCTGGAACTGGGGAGCGACTATCCGGTGTCTGTCCGCCACTCTCTTGTTGCGCTCTGCTGTCCGTAGAAGGGCCTCACGGGTGTCCACCCACACCTTGCGGCAGCGACGAAGGTTATCCTGAACTGATGGGACGGCTAACTCCTTTTCCTGAGACGGGAACAATGGCGGTTGGTATCCCAAAGCCGCCTCAAATGGTGAGAGACCAGTGGCAGATGAGGTGAGGGAATTGTGGGCATATTCGACCCACGGGAGGTGTTTGGCCCAGGTGGACGGGTTCTGGGATGTCACACAGCGTAGAGCAGCCTCCAGGTCCTGATTGGTCCTCTCAGTCTGGCCATTGGACTGGGGATGGAAACCTGATGAGAGACTGACAGAGGCACCCAGAGCAGAACAAAACTCCTTCCATACCCGAGAAATGAACTGTGGACCTCTATCGGACACTATGTCCACAGGTATTCCATGGGGACGGAATACATGTAGGACAAAGAGGTCGGCCGTCTCACTGGCAGACGGTAATTTTGGTAATGCAACAAAATGGGCAGATTTAGAGAATCTGTCCACGATGGTGAGTATGGTGTCATTACCTTCCGACATAGGAAGTCCAGTGACGAAGTCCAAGGCCACGTGAGACCAAGGACGACTCGGGACTGGGAGAGGCCGCAGCAGGCCCGAAGGAGCCCGGTGGGAAGCCTTATTTTGGGCACAGATGGAACAGGCCGCCACGTACTCCCGGACGTCAGCCTCAACAGATGGCCACCAAAAGTGCCTCTTCAGTAGCGACAGTGTACGGTTCATACCAGGGTGGCAGGAGAAGCTCGAGGTGTGGATCCAGTTGAGCACTTGCGGCCGCACGGCTGCGGGAACATAGAGAAGGTCGGAGGGACCATCGGCCGGTCCAGGTTCCGACTCTTGAGCCGATCGGACGAGGGACTCGATTTCCCAGTGAACAGCCGCCACCAAACAGGAAGCGGGCAGAATAGGTTCAGGATTGCTGGAGTCTTCATTGTCTGTAAACTGGCGAGAGAGAGCATCAGGCTTGACATTGCGTGTGCCAGGACGGTATGTTAAAGTAAACTTGAACCTGCTGAAAAACAGGGCCCATCTGGCCTGACGGGAGTTTAGCCTCTTGGATGACTGGATGTAAGCCAGGTTCTTGTGGTCTGTCCAGACTATGAAGGGTTGCTCTGCTCCGTCTAGCCAGTGCCTCCACTCCTCCAATGCCAACTTAACAGCAAGCAACTCCCGGTTACCCACGTCGTAGTTCTTCTCCGCAGGGGTCAACCTCCTGGAGAAAAAGGCCACAGGATGGATCTTCTGGTCCGTGGGGGAACGTTGTGACAGGACAGCCCCCACCCCCGAATCAGAGGCGTCCACTTCCACAATAAACTGCAAACTAGCATCTGGATGAATAAGAACAGGTGAGGTGGTGAACAGTTCCTTCAGTGTACTCACGGCTGACTCGGCCTCCGGTGTCCACAGGAATGGCACCTTAGGGGAGGTGAGCTTGGTCAGGGGGGCAACCACTTGGCTGAAACCCCTGATGAAGCGTCGGTAGAAGTTGGCGAAGCCCAGGAAGCGTTAGCTGCTTCCGGGACGTGGGTGTGGGCCACTCCGCAACTGCTCTGATCTTGTCAGGGTCTGGTGACACTTGTCCCCGCTCGATAATAAAACCCAAAAAGGGGACGGACTGCCGGTGGAACTCACACTTTTCTGCCTTCACATACAGTTTATTTTCCATGAGGCGTTGGAGAACCAGACGGACGTGGGAGACGTGTTCATCCTGTGACTTAGAGAATATAAGAATGTCATCCAAATAGACAAACACAAAACGGTGTAGAAAATCCCTCAACACATCGTTAACCATGGCCTGAAACACTGCTGGGGCGTTAGTGAGACCGAATGGCATGACTAGGTATTCAAAGTGTCCGAGAGGGGTATTGAACGCAGTTTTCCATTCGTCTCCCTGCTTGATCCTAACGAGGTGGTAAGCGTTACGCAGGTCGAGTTTGGTAAACACGGTAGCTCCATGAAGGGGTTCAAAAGCTGAGTTGATGAGAGGCAGGGGGTACGTATTTCTGACTGTGATGTTATTAAGTCCTCTGTAGTCAATGCAGGGGGCGTAATGTTTTGTCCTTCTTCTCAACAAAAAAGAACCCCGCCCCAACAGCGGAAGATGAGGGACGAATGAGGCCAGAGGCTAGAGAGTCGCCTATGTAGGTTTCCATAGCTTCTCTCTCAGTACGGGACAGATTGAAAAGCCGACTGGACGGCAAAGGGGCTCCAGGCAGTAACTCAATGGCGCAATCGTATGGCCTATGAGGTGGTAGTGAAAGTGCTTTGGACTTGCTGAATACCTCGGCCAGGTCCAGGTACTCGTCAGGGACTGAAGAGAGGTCTGGGGGTTTGACAGGGGATGCAGGGGAACCTACAGAGGGCGGAATAGCCGACCCAAGGCAAGCATAATGGCAGTGAGTGCTCCAACTGTGTATCTTGTGGTTTTGCCAGTCAATATGGGGGTTGTGAAGGCTAAGCCAAGGGAAACCGAGGATAAGAGGGGAGGCAGAGGAGGAGACTACTTTAAACTGGATGGTTTCTTTGTGATTGCCTGACAGTATGAGAGAAACGGGGACAGTTTGGTGGGTGATGTTGGCAAACTGATGACCGTCAATAGCGGTTACTGTAATAGGCTTAGGCAGGGGCTTAACAGGGATCTCAGCCTGAGTAACCAGGTTAACGTCCAGGAAACTATCCTCAGCACCAGAGTCAATGAGAGCAGCTAAAGGGAGAGACAGATTCCTGAACTGGACTGTAGCTGGGATAACTAGACGGGGTGCTGTGGGCATGGAGTCAGGTGTAACACTTGCAAGTACGCCCACGTTTACCTGCAAGCTTTGTCTTTTGGGGCGAACCGGACAGTTAACCAGAAAATGAGTGCGGTCCCCACAGTACACGCACTCACCAGCCCGCATGCGCCGTTCCTTTTCGGCAGGGGACAGACGAGCACGGCCCAGCTGCATGGGCTCGTCTAGTTCCGTGGAGGGATCCGCTGAGGTGTATGGGCGGTGTCCGAGTGGTGGTGTTGCTCGGGTTGCAGAAAGCGAGGGCCCCCCGCCTGCAGTGCGGACCCGACCGCTCCTCTCCTGTCTCCTCTCCCGTAGCCTGTTGTCTATACGGGTAGCAAGAGAAACGAGAGAATGAAGGTTAGCAGGCTCCTCACGAACAGCTAGTTCATCCTTAATTGTGTCACTCAAACCGTTAACAAACGCTCCCTGAAGAGCGTCGTCATTCCACTTGGAATCGGCTGCCAAGGTCCAAAAATCAATGGCGTATTCAGCCACGCTACCCATGCCCTGTCGTAGCTTCAATAGTCTCTTTGTGGCGGTCCCGGCATGGTCCGGGTGATCAAACACAATCTCCAATTGAGAGGAAAAATCGTCAAACGACAGGCTGGCAATCTGCTGAGTAGAACAAGCCGCTTCTGCCCAAATCAAAGCTTTGCCCCTTAGTAACCCCAGAGCGTAATGTACCTTTGAGGATTCCGTGGAGAACGACAGGGGCTTCTGTTTGAACACCAAGCGGCACTGAAGCAGGAAACCACGGCATTTGTTCAGGTCCCCGGTGAAAGGTTCGGGTGAGGTCGTAGGGGGGTTCCCGAAGGGCAGGAGCGAAAACCGAGCCTGGAGCAACTGTAGGAGGAACAGGCGGAGGAGAAGCAGAGGGAGGAAGAGTAGTGAGTGTTACCAGGTTAGCTACCTGAGAGGTGAGCTGAGATACTTGATCCAACAACCGCTGGTTGTTATCCAATAGAGACCCGATGAGTTGGTCGTGTTGTCCCAATAACATTCCCTGTGAATGGAGGCGCGTTGTACGCCATCACCCGTTGTTTCATGTGGCGTCTCTGCTGAGTCCATGTATGGCCAGTTCGTTCTGTTAGATTTGGTGGGGACTCAGGCGCAGAGACGGACACACGGACAACGAGGGTGAATATGATGTTGTTTTATTCAGGGGGTTTTGGCAGAGAGGAGTAGTGCAGGGTGGAGCAGCTACAGACCGGGGTAGGAGCTGCGTGGTGAGGAGAGCCAGTAGCACCGAGAGCTGGATGCCGAGGATAACAGACAACTGGTGAGCGGGTTGCGGCGTGGGAGTGGCAGGCAGGCAGGCAGCAGGAATCGACGGGATCTGGTCGAAGGAGAAAACAGGTTACAAACTTGGCAGAGACAACTATAAAGCTAAGAGAGTAACAACTAAACTGAGACTCCTGTACGGAGCCAAGTTACCACAGGTGGTGAAGGAACGAACTGGCGCTGGAGAGGTGTCCAGCCCGGGTAGATAACTGCTTGTTGATTGGTGACAATGAGCTGCAGCTGGATGTAACTGATCTTGTGAGAGAATGGCCACGCCCCCTGACCTAGATCCTCTGACTGGGCTGCACAGCAGGGGGAGACAGACACAAACAACACACACACAGGGAAAAAGGGAAACAGAAAACAAGAGGGAACAAGAACAACAGTGCCGAACCGTAACAGTGTGTGTCGTACCTTGAGTATTCGTGTCTGCTCCTTGAACTCTTCATCCTCATCTGAGTCAGCGTCTGGCAGTTGGTAGATCCTGATGCCATGCTCTGCAATCTCATCCAGGATCTACGAATACAGAAACACACAGAGTCACAACCCCGACGTGACCTTCTGACCTCTCACACTTCCTCAGGTCAATCCCCATCCGCTTCCCCAAGGAAGAAGTTGTCCCTAGGCGCTGATCTATGGTCAGTTTTGCAATCTGTGCCCAAGGACAACCTGTACCCGGAGGCCGGAGCCGCCCCAACCCAGCAGCAATCCCTCTCATCTGAACCAGGCAGTCTGCCATTTTGGATGGCTGTCATGTTGGGCTGAGAGCCAATCAATCCCACAGTAGGACATTAACATGCTCCCTCTGCAACATAATGAGACTGTCACTGCTGTCTGTCTGCTAGTCAGGCCTCTCTTCCCTCTGTTCTCGCTCTCCTCTCTTCTGTGTCACTGTTTCAGACATGGCCCAGCCTCCATGACAGGAGTGGGATTCTGGACACACCATTTCGCTCTCCCTCTTCTTACATTAAGAAAATGTAAAAAAACTAATCGGCCTATATTGAATCTCCCATTCCTCTCAATTTTTTGGGAAAAAGCTGTTGTGCAGCAACTCACTGTCTTCCTGAAGACAAATTATGTATACGAAACGCTTCAGTCTGCTTTTAGACCCCATCATAGCACTGAGACTGCACTTGTGAAGGTGGTAAATTATATTTTAATGACGTCAGACCAAGGCACTGCATCTGTCCTCGTGCTCCTAGACCTTAATGCTGCTTTTGAAACCATCGATAACAACATTCTTTTGGAGAGATTGGAAACCTTAATTGGCCTACGCGGACAAGTTCTTGCCTGGTTTAGATCTTATCTGTCGGAAAGATATCAGTTTGTCTCTGTGGACGGTTTGTCCTCTGACAAATCAATTGTACGTTTCGGTGTTCCTCAAGGTTCCGTTTTTGGATCACTATTGTTTTCACTATATATTTTACCTCTTGGTGATGTCATTCGGAAACACAATGTTAACTTTCATTGCTATGCGGACGACACACAGCTGTACACGTCGATGAAACATGGTGAAGCCCCAAAATTGCCTACCCTGGAAGCCTGTGTTTCAGACATAAGGAAGTGGATGGCGGAATTTTTTTAACTTATAAACTTTTAAACAAAACAGAGATGCTAGTTCTAGTGTCCCAAGAAACAATGAGATCTTCTGTTGGATCTGACAATTAATCTTGATAGTTGTACAGTAGTCAAAAAAAAAAGAAACTGAAGGACCTCGGCGTTACTCTGGACCCTGATCTCTCTTTTGACGAACATATCAATAATATTTCAAGGACAGCTTCTTTCCATCTTTGTAACATTGCAAAAATCAGAAACATTTTGTCCAAAAATGACGCAGAAAAGCTAATCCATGCTTTTGTCACTTCTAGATGAGACTACTGCGATGCTCTACTCTCCAGCTACCCGGATAAAGCACTAAATAAACTTCAGTTAGTGCTAAACACGGCTGCTAGAATCTTGACTAGAACCCATAAATTGGATCATATTACTCAAGTGCTAGCCTCTCTAGATATAATAGACTGACCTGTTAAGGCTAACCTACAAAGCATTACATGGGCTTGCTCCTCCCTATCTCTCCGATTTGGTCCTGCCGTACATACCTAAACGTACGCTACGGTCACAAGACGCAGGCCTCCTTATTGTCCCTAGAATTTCTAAGCAAACAGCTGGAGGCAGGGCTTTCTCCTATAGAGCTACATTTTTATGGAATGGTCTCAACCTTTCATTATTTACTGAAGACTCATCTCTACAGTAGGTCCTATGATTGAGTGTAGTCTGGCCCAGGGGTGCGAAGGTGAACGGAAAGGCACTAGAGCGACAAACCGCCCTTGCTGTCTCTGCCTGGCCGGTTCCCGTCTCTCCATTGGGATTCTCTGCCTCTGACCCTATTACGGGGGCTGAGTCACTGGCTTACTGGTGCTTTCCATGCCGTCCCTAGGAGGGGTGCGTCACTTTAGTGGGTTGAGTCACTGATCTTCCTGTCCGGTTTGTCGCCCCCTCAGGCTCGTGCAGTGGAGGAGATCTTCGTGGGCTATACTCAGCCTTGTCTCAGGGTAGTAGGTTGGTGGTCTGTTGATATCCCTATGGTGGTGTGGGGGCTGTGCTTTGGCAAAGTGGGTGGGGTTATATCCTGCCTGGTTGGCCCTGTCCAGGGGTATCGTCGGACGGGGCCAAAGTGTCTCCCGACCCTCCCTGTCTCAGTCTCCAGTATCTATGCTGCAATAGTCTATGTGCCGGGGGGCTAGGGTCAGTCTGTTATATCTGGTGTTATTCTCCTGTCTTATCTGGTGTCCTGTGTGAATTTAAGTATGGTCCCTCTAATTCTCTCGCTCTTCCTCCCTCCCCTCCCGGAGGACCTGAGCCCTAGGACCATGCCTCAGGACTACCTAGTCTGATGACTCCTTGCTGTCCCCAGTCCACCTGGTCGTGCTGCTGCTCAGGTTTCAACTCTTCTGCCTGCGGCTATGGAACCCTGACCTGTTCACCGGACGTGCTACCTTGTCCCAGACCTGCTGTTTTCAACTCTCTCTTTCTACCGCACCTGCTATTTCAACCGCTATTTCAACCTCTAAATGCCCGGCTATGAAAAGCCATGTGACATATACTCCTGATGTACTGACCTGTTGCAACCTCTACAACCACTGTGATTATTATTTGACCCTGCTGGTCATCTATGAACGTTTGAAGATCTTGGAGAAAAATGTACTGTTATAATCTCCACCCGGCACAGCCAGAAGGGGACTGGCCACCCCTCAGTGTCTAACAGAGTCATAAGGAAAGTTCTCCCCCCTCCTTTGTTCAACCCCCAGCAGTGAAGCAACAACACAAAGGCCTTTCTTCACCAGTATCTAGGGGACAGATGGAAATATTTATTATTTTATACATCAAAGGTGTATTTCTCTCTGTTTTCTCAAGAGCAAAATTGAATTAACAATGCATGAGTGTTGCATAAAGTGTTGTTTTCCGGACATTTTGGGGACTTTCATGTAATCTATAAAGGACAGTATGGAGAGAGGCAGGAGCCCAGGATGTGAGAGCACTTTTTTCCTATAGAGCAGGCCACTGTTCCAGCTCCTGTTATGGCTGTGGGTTGTTTTCTCAGCTCGCTCATAGCAGAGTGTGTGTGTGATAGGGTCTGTGTGGGGAGTGGAGGGTATTGTTAAGGACCACATCTGAAAACAAACAGACTTACGGAACTCGGAGGAGAACGTGGCACAGGACCAGACCAGACCCTCTCCCTATCGCACACACATTAATAACACACACATGCAAGTTCCCACACAGAACGGTCAAGCATCAGTTTGTTGGGGTAAGACTGGGAGTTTTGGGGAACTTGACACAGAGGGGAAAATAAACAGATTACACACAACAGCAGGAAAAAAGTAACAAACAAAACTGGTTATGTAAATACACAGTTATGAGTAAAATGAAGAAACATGCAGAAAAACATGTTTTTGAATGTATAAGAGATGGAAGGGATACAGAAGTAGCCTCCTGCAAAGCCACAGCGACCAACAATACACTCAACAACCAATTATCATAACACAGGGAGTGATATCAGTGGGAGATTTACGAGAGGGCTGGAGTCGCATCTCAAGTTAGGAACTGGCCTAAAAACAGAATGTTTAGTCATGGAATCCAACCTGCTAAACCTAATAACTATTTACCTGGATTCACCTGGAATTTACACTCACCACATCTATTTACAGCAGCCTGACTTAACCAACCACACCTGTAATCACCAGCTTCAGGGGTGATGAGGTGTTTATACCACTGCCTGGTCTAAATACGTCTAAATTAGACAAATATAGCACACACAACCGATGCCAAGTCAATTCTAGTTTTTATCCTATTTATTAATCTTGAATCTTCACACTTTAAAGCAGGATCATCAACTAGATTCAGCCGCGGGACGATTTTTTCTTGAGCAGATTGTCAGGGGGCCGGAACATAATTACAAGTAATTTGTAGACTGCAAATTGACTGCAAACAGATATAATATTTGACTAAAACATAACAATTTCAAACCTTGCTTACATTTGTATACGATCACATACACTGAGTGTACAAAACATTAGGAACACCTGCTCTTTCCATGACATAGACTGACCAGGTGAAAGCTATGATCCCTTATTGATGTCACCTGTTACATCCACTTTAAATCAGTGTAGATGAAAGGGAGGAGACAGGTTAAAGAAGGAATTTTAAGCCTTGAGATAATTGAGATATGGATTGTGTATGTGTGTCATTCAGAGGATGAATGGGCAAGAAAATAAAATGTAAGTGCCTTTGAACGGGGTATGGTAGTATGTGCCAGGCACACCGGTTTGAGTGTGTCCAGAACTGCACCGCTGCTGGGTTTTTCACGCTCAACAGTTTCCCGCCTGTATCAAGAATGGTCCACCATCCAAAGGACATCCAGCGAACTTGACAACAGTGGGAAGCATTGGAGTCAACATAGGCCAACATCCCTGTGGAACGCTTTCTAGTCCATGCCCCGACAAATTGAGGTTGTTCTGAGGGCAAAAGGGGGTGCAACTCAATATTTGGAAGGTGTTCCTAATGTTTTGTACACTCAGTGTATATCGCTCTATTATGCGTGGGAATACTTTGGAACAGATTTCCTAAATTAAAATCACTTGGAGCTGATTTGCTGGTGTTTTCACAGTCTCATGTCCAACAATAAAAAATACAAATAAATATTTACAGTGCCTTCAGAAAGTATTCATACCCCTTGACGTATTACACATTTTGTTGTGTTACAGCCTGAATTCAAAATGGATTAAATATATTTTTTTCTCATCCATCTACACACAGTACCCCATAATGACAAAGTGAAAACATGTCTTTAGAAATTTTAGCAAATGTATTGAAAATGAAATACAAAAATATCTCATTTACATTAGTATTCACACCCCTGAGTCAATACATGTTCGAATTACATTTGGCAGCGATTACAGCTAAGAGTCTTTCTGGGTAAGTCTCTAAGAGCTTTGCAGACCTGGATTGTACAATATTTGCACATTATTATTTTTACAATTCTTCAAGCTCTGTCAAGTTGGTTGTTGATCATTGCTAGACAGCCATTTTCAAGTCTTGCCATAGACTTTCAAGCCGATTCACAGTACCAGACAAAGGTTTGGACACACCTACTCATTCAAGGGTTTTTCTTTATTTTTAGTATTTTCTACATTGTAGAATAATAGTGAAGACATCAAAACTATGAAATAACACATATGGAATCATGTTGTAACCAAAACAGTGTTAAACAAATCAAAATATAGTTTAGATTTGAGATAATTCAAAGTAGCCACCCTTTGCCTTGGTAACAACTTTGCACACTCTTGGCATTCTCTCAACCAGCTTCACCTGGAATGCTTTTCCAAACCTTGAAGGAGTTCCCACATATGCTGAGCACTTGTTGGCTGCTTTTCCTTCACTCTGCGGTCAAACTCATCCCAAACCATCTCAATTGGGTTGAGGTCGGGTGATTGTGGAGGCCAGGTCATCTGATGCACCACTCCATCACTCTCCTTCTCGGTCAAAGAAGTAACAGCCATGCTTCACGGTGGGAACCACACATGCGGAGATCATCCGTTCACCTACTCGGCGTCTCACAAAGACATGGCGGTTGGAACAAAAAAATCTCAAATTTGGACTCATCAGACCAAAGAACAGATTTCCACCGGTCTAATGTCCATTGATCGTGTTTCTTGGCCCAAGCAGGTCTCTTCTTCTTATTGGTGTCCTTTAGTAGTGGTTTCTTTGCAGCAATTCGACCAGAAAGGCCTGATTCACGCAGTCTCCTCTGAACAGTTGATGTTGAGATGTGTCGGTTACTTGAACTCTGTGAAGCATTTATTTGGGCTGCAATCTGAGGTGCAGTTAACTCTAATGAACTTATCCTCTGCAAATCAAATCAAATTGTATTGGTCACATACACATGCGGGTGTAGCGAAACGCTTGTGTTTCTAGCTCCAACAGTGCAGTAATATCTAACAATTCACAACAATACACACAATCTAAAAGTAAAAGAATGGAATTAAGAAATATATAAATATTAGGACGAGCAATGTCGGAGTGGAATAGACTAAATTACAGTAGAATAGAATACAGTATATACATATGAGAAGAGTAAAGCAAAAATATGTAAACATTACTAAAGTGACTAGTAGCAGAGGTAACTCTAGGTCTTCCTTTCCTGTGGCGGTCCTCATGAAAGCAAGTTTCATCATAGCGCTTGATGGTTTTTGCAACTGCACTTGATGACATTTTCCGGATTGACTGACCTTCATGTCTTAAAGTAATGATGGACTGTCGTTTCGCTTTGCTTATTTGAGCTGTTCTTGCCATCATATGGACTTGGTATTTTACCAAATAGGGCTATCTTCTGTATACCACCCCTACCTTGTCAAAACACAACAAAATGGCTCAAACGCATTAAGAAGGAAAGACATTCCACAAATTAACTTTTAACAAGGCACACCTTTTAATTTAAATGCATTCCAGGTGACTACCTTGTGAAGCTGGTTGAGAGAATGCCAAGTGTGCAACGCTGTCATCAAGGCAAAGGGTGGCTACTTTGAAGAATATCAAAAATAAAATATATTTTGATTTCTTTAACACTTTTTTGGCTACTACATGATTCCATATGTGTTATTTCATAGTGTTGATGTCTTCATTATTATTATACAATGTAGAAAATAGTAAAAATAAAGAAAAACCCTGGAATGAGTAGGTGTGTCCAAACTTTTGACTGGTACTGTAATTAAAAAATGTAATTAGGCCACTCAGGAACAATCAATGTCGTCTTGGTAAGCAACTCCAGTGTATTTCTGGCCTTGTGTTTTAGGTTATTGTCCTGCTGAAAGGTGAATTTGTCTCTCAGTGCCTGTTAGAAAGCAGACTGAACCACGTTTTCCATTTATTTTTATCCTAAAAAACTCCCTAGTCCTTGTCAATGACAAGCATACCCATAACATGATGCAACCATACCCATAGCATGATGTGTTGTGTTGGATTTGCCCCAAACTTAACGCTTTGTATTCAGGACATAAAGTACATTTCTTTGCCACATTTTTTGCAGTTTTACTTTAATGCCTTATTGCAAACAGGATGCATGTTTGGAATATTGTTCTTCTGTACAGGCTTCCTTCTTTCCATTTAGGTTAGTATTGTGGTGTAACTCCAATGTTGTTGATCCATCCTCAGTTTTCTCCCATCACAGCCATTAAACTCTAATAGTTTTAAGGTCACCATTGGCCTAATGGTGAAATCACTGAGCGGTTTCCTTCCTCTCCGTCAACTGGGTTAGGAAGGACGCCTGTATCTGTGTAGTGACTGGGTGTATTGATACACCATCCAAAGTGTAATTAATAACTTTACCATGCTCAAAGGGATATTCAATGTCTGCTTTTTTTTACCGATCTATCAATCGGTGCCTTCTTTGCGAGGCACTGGAAAACCTACCTGGTTTTTGTGGTTGAATCTGTGTTTGAAATTCAGTGCTTGTCTGAGGGACCTTACAGATAATTGTATGCGTGGGGTACAGCGATGAGGTAGTGATAAAAAAAATAACTATTATTGCACAGAGTCAGTCCATGCAACTTATTATGTGACTTGTTTAGCAAATTTGTACTCCTGAACTTATTAAGGCTTGCCATAACAACGGGATTGAATACTTCTTGACTCAAGACATTTCAACTTTTTATTTTTAATTAATTTGTAAAACTTCCTAAAAACATAATTCCACCTTGACATTATGGGATATTGTGTGTAGGCCAGTGACAACATCTTGACCATGCTCTTACACCATCCTCTCTCCTTACTGTCTAGCTAGCCTGCTGATTACAGTCCTGTGTTGTAATTGGCAAAAGAGAAAGGGAATATGGGGGCCATTCTTTGACCCTCCGCCTCGCGCTCTTTGTCTTTCTCTCTCTGCCTCTCCTTCTGTCTCTGTTTCTCTGCCTCTCTCTCCCTCTCTGACCCCCCCCCTCTCGCTCTCTCTCTCTCTCTTGCTGTGTTTGAGTTGGCAGGTCAGGTCTCTGGTAACAATGGCACAAAGGGCTCTTCCTCAGTATTAATTAGAAAAGTGAGCGCCTCTGATTTAAAGGCTTAATTTGTTTTGATACGTGTTATCTAATATGACTGTGTGTTAGTGAAGGCTAGTGAAGGCGGAGGAGGTGGAAAAATTCCCCTTGGGGGTAATAAACGGTAAGGGTGGGGAGAGACATTCTTACTTTATGGGGTATTATGGAGGCAGTGGATATGAGAAGTTTGAAAACAATGGTTGTGTCCCAAATGGCACCCTATTCCCTATATAGTGCACAACTTCTGACCAGAGCCTTATATGCAATATGCAACCATACAATACAAAATACTTTAGTTCCTTTAGCATATCTTCTATATTTAATATAGGGGGGAACATTGAGTCATTAAGGTCATGTAGGCCTCCAACTACACTAACAGAAGCAATACACCTGTTTCTCACTACAAACCCCTTATTACAAGGGGTTACACCAGCAAATAACACAATACAATAATATTTTCATATGGTTTACTCATAAACATCACCACAACGTAAACCCAGTAAGAAAACATCCACAATAGAGTATGACTATCATAGCCACAAACCAGTAGAAAAACAGCCACAAACACACAGCTGAGTTAAGTCCCACTCCAAGACATTACACTTAGCTACAGTACGAGTACAAATGGCCACAGACCATAATGGTATTTGTAGCTAAACAGTCCCACACTCTGTGGCTGTTACCCAAATGGCACCATATTCCCTATGGGCTCTGGTCAAAAGTAGTGCACTATAAAGGGAATAGGATACCATTTGGGAGACATCCTGTGTAATCAGTTACAGACCACAGCCCTGTCTGTCCACCTGGTACTGCTCCTGGCCTGACTCAGCAGAAACAGCATGTTTAGGTCTGTCATCATGTACTGTTTGTCCCAACTAAACAACTAGTCCACCAGGGAACAATACTTGGAAGTGAAAATATGCACTGAAGCAAAGTCTTATGAAATCAACAATGCAGAGCGAAAAAGCTCAATGAGAAAAACAATCGAATGGCATCTCTAAACTCTTATCGACCCGGGGTGAGGAGGGCAAGGCAATGGGAGCCCAGAGATCTCACCAAGTCTATGCTGGGAAAACCTTGATGTAAGCTTTATGTAACATTACAGACCAAAGCCTCTGGAGCCACTGTAAAAAAAAGCTATCCAATAAACAATGAAGTTGACAACATAATAATAACATATTAATAATAACAACAACAAATGGATTATTGTTTTGCTTTACCACTGACTGGGCTCACACACATGCTCCTGCTGACTGGGCTCACACACATGCTCCTGCTGACTGGGCTCACACACATTACACAACTAATGAGGAAGTCAGTGGTGGAAAAAACGCTGACTCCTCGTTAGATTCCTCTAGGTCCCTCACTCAAAACCAACTTTAATTCAAAACTTAATTTGTTAACTTTAAGCCCAAAATGATTTTGTCTTTCCAGGAAATGTCTTGAGACTACCCCTCCTGCTGCCCCCATGGAGTCAGCGGGGGTGACAGAGCCCCAACAATACTCACTCTGAGGGGGGCAGACTGAGGGTATTAGACCCCAACACCACTCCCTCCACACACACACACACACACACACGTCTCTCTCTCTGCAGCCTCAGTTCTTGGGCTGAAATAATCTGGCGTCAAATGGACAGCAGGAGAGTGTGTGTGTGTGTGTGTGTGTGTGTGTGTGTGGAGAGGAGAGGAGAGGTGGAGCTTCGGAGCTCCAGGGGAGATGGCCAGGGAGAGGATGCACCACCCTTTCAGCATTACACAACTAGCCTCTCTGACTCCCTGTTCCTGCTTCATCTATAGCCCCCATGGACCCTTACCCCTGGGCCTAGGAAGCTCCATGTAATGCTGTAGGAGTCAGAAGTAGTGCACTATATAGGGAATAGGGTGCCATCTGGGATGCATCCTCATACAGACATCCTGATGCCTGCACCATGCTCTAGCTTCCCAGACAGTAATGTACTGTAGCATGCAGGTGTACAGGTGCCCAGGCTAACAGAGCTCCTCACAGCTCTGCATGGGAAAACAAAGTAGCTTTCTTCTTTCTTTCAGATTAGAAATGAAATGGGTGAAGCAACGAGTGACTCGTTCTGAAAGAGCACTTACACAAAGACATCAAATCGACATTCCAGACCCATTCACTGGACGATTAGAGCAGAGGTCCTTCCTGTAATTACTGTACCAGGCAGACTGGACTGGCCCTGCTGGGTCTGCCCAGCCAGGGGGCATGGGAGTGGAGGGGTGGGGGGCTGAAAGTTACCAAGGTAACTGGTGGGATTAACACTTAATATAAAAAAGGCAATGGAATGAAAGTACACCCCCACCCCTTCTCGACTGATCCACAGACCACCCACCTCAACCTATGATCACAGAGAGTGAAGGAGAGTACAATACACACAGTACTAATTAAGCCATGTAGTAATGTACTGTATATAAGCTATTAAAACCAAGGAACATGTCAGTTTAAGAGTTTGAAAGGGGTTGATGAAAATACCTCTGTTAGGTTCTGGTTGTCACAGTGCAGTTTCACAGTTTAAAAAGAGGCTGAACATAAATGTGTTACAATCAAAGAAGAAACTAATACAGAGGTGCCCAAACTAGGGGTCGCAACCACATGTGGGGGTCGCGACCCCATGTGGGTGGTCGCCTGATATTAAAATGGGGTCGCGGGAGAATTTCTAAAATCCTGAGAATAACAATATATACAGTAGCAGCCAAAAGTTTGGACACACCTACTCATTCAAGAGTTTTTCTTTATTTTTACTATTTTCTACATTGTAGAATAATAGTTAAGACATCAAAACTATGAAATAACACATATGGAATCATGTAGTACCCATATTTTTAAAAACAAATCCAAATTTTTTTTGTTTTCAATTGACTGCCATTGCACCAAATAAAAAAGGTTAACAAATCCGCTGTTAATTACATAACTTTTTTCACATGGTTGGGGTCGCGAGAATTTCCATGGACCAAATATTTTTGTGAACAGCTGAACTAATATGTCTATTAAACTAATATCATTACTTATATTATTAGTTTATTAAACTAATAAATAGATTATATGTCTTTCTTTAGAAGGGGTGTCGGGCAGGTCACTTCAGGGGGTGACCGGTAGCTTAGTGGTTAAGAGCATTGTGCCAGTAACCGAAAGGTCGCTGGTTCTAATCCCCGAGCCGACTAGGTGAAAAATCTGTCGATGTGCCCTTGAGCAAGGCACTTAACCCTAATTGCTCCTGTAAGTCGCTCTGGATAAGAGCGTCTGCTAAATGACGTAAATGTAAGATGTTCCAAATGCAAGGAAACTGGCTGTTATCTCACAGTAAAAGGCCTGTTCCTAATCCACTCTGAAGAGGTATTTATGTGTTAAAGTAATTCTCTCCATGGAGAGAAATGTGTATTTATTGTTTTAAATCCTGCAGAAGCGCAGGCATGCCCTGGCACAATGACTGCCACAGGGAAGAATAATAAATACACCTGCGTGTTCGAGTCCCAGGCAGGAAAGGGACTGGGCAACGACCACACCGACACGGACAAGGACACGGACACACACACACACAGCAGAGAGGGATGAGTAAGGATGAGGTCATCATCACTGTTCACCGAGTGTTTGTGTTGGAAAATACCCATTAGAAGCTTAGAGGATGAAAGAGAAACAGTGCAGGACTTGAGGAGGCAATACAAGGTCTTTGGCTAACTCCACCACTGAATGCTAGTATCCTGGTCATTGAGGCTAATGCTAGGCTAAGTCAACTACAGTGTATGTAGGACTGACTGGCTAGCTATGCCTTAGCAGCTCGCTAACTAGCTAACTGTACTCCACCACAACTGTATGAGCCTGGAGATTGAGGTACAGCTACCAGCATAGGTGCCTGACCAATGGAGCAAATGGAGAAGCTGCACCCGCACTTTCAAAATAGGGGTGCAAACATATGTTTTTGCAACCCCACTTTTTTACCAGAAAATTATCATGATCCATTGAGTAATTTGTGAATGTTTTGAGCTACTCTGTATTAAAATATTAACTCACTGGACAGTTTATTAGGTACACCCATCTAGTACCGGGTCAGACCCCCCTTTTCCTCCACAACTACCTGAATTATTTGGGGCATTTTACAAGGTGTCGGAAAGGTTACACAGGGATGTTGGTCCATGCTGACGCAATGGCATCACACAGTTGCTGCAGATTGGAAAGCGGTACATTCATGCTGCGAACAGCCTCTTCCATCTAATCCCAAAGATGCTCTATTGGGTTGAGGTCTGGGGACTGAACATTTTCCAAGCTATGTTTTTCCACTCCTCAATTGTCCAGTGTTGGTGATCGCGTGCCAACTGGAGCCGCTTCTTCTTGTTTTTAGCTGATAGGAGTGGAACCCAGTGTGGTCGTCTGCTGCAATAGCCCATCCGTGACAAGGATCGACACGTTGTGCGTTCCAAGATGCCTTCCTGCACATCACATAATTCCAATGCAAGAACCCAAATGGGTATAGCTACATTTCAGTATGTATCATCATACAGTGAGGGGAAAAAGTATTTGATCCCCTGCTGATTTTGTACGTTTGCCCACTGACAAAGACATGATCAGTCTATCATTTTAATGGTAGGTTTATTTGAACAGTGAGAGACAGAATAACAACAACAAAATCCAGAGAAACGCATGTCAAAAATGTTTTAAATTGATTTGGATTTTAATGAGGGAAATAAGTATTTGACCCCTCTGCAAAACATGACTTAGTACTTGGTGGCAAAACCCTTGTTGGCAATCACAGAGGTCAGACGTTTCTTGTAATTGGCCACCAGGTTTGCACACATCTCAGGAGGGATTTTGTTCCACTCCTCTTTGCAGATCTTCTCCAAGTCATTAAGGTTTCGAGGCTGACGTTTGGCAACTCGAACCTTCAGCTCCCTCCACAGATTTTCTATGGGATTAAGGTCTGGAGACTGGCTAGGCCACTCCAGGACCTTAATATGCTTCTTCTTGAGCCACTCCTTTGTTGCCTTGGCCGTGTGTTTTGGATCATTGTCATGCTGGAATACCCATCCACTACCCATTGTCAATGCCCTGGTTGAGGGAAGGAGGTTCTCACCCAAGATTTGACGGTACATGGCCCCATCCATCATAATAATAATAATAATAATAATAATATGCCATTTAGCAGACGCTTTTATCCAAAGCGACTTACAGTCGTGCGTGCATACATTTTTGTGTATGGGTGGTCCCGGGGATCGAACCCACTACCTTGGCGTTACAAGCGCCGTGCTCTACCAGCTGAGCTACAGAGGACCATCATCCCTTTGAGGCGGTGAAGTTGTCCTGTCCCCTTAGCAGAAAAACACCCCCAAAGCATAATGTTTCCACATCCATGTTTGACAGTGGGGATGGTGTTCTTGGGGTCATAGGCAGCATTCCTCCTCCTCCAAACACGGCAAGTTGAGTTGATGCCAAAGAGCTCGATTTTGGTCTCATCTGACCACAACACTTTCACCCAGTTCTCCTCTGAATCATTCAGATGTTCATTGGCAAACTTCAGAAGGCCCTGTATATGTGCTTTCTTGAGCAGGGGGACCTTGCGGGCGCTGCAGGATTTCAGTCCTTCACGGCGTAGTGTGTTACCAATTATTTTCTTGGTGACTATGGTCCCAGCTGCCTTGAGATCATTGACAAGATCCTCCCGTATAGTTCTAGGCTGATTCCTCACCGTTCTCATGATCATTGCAACTCCACGAGGTGAGATCTTGCATGGAGCCCCAGGCCGAGGGAGATTGACAGTTCTTTTGTGTTTCTTCCATTTGCGAATAATCGCACCAACTGTTGTCACCTTCTCACCAAGCTGCTTGGCGATGGTCTTGTAGCCCATTCCAGCCTTGTGTAGGTCTACAATCTTGTCCCTGACATCCTTGGAGAGCTCTTTGGTCTTGGCCATGGTGGAGAGTTTGGAATCTGATTGATTGATTGCTTCTGTGGACAGGTGTCTTTTATACAGGTAACAAGCTGAGATTAGGTGCACTCCCTTTAAGAGTGTGCTCCTAATCTCAGCTCATTACCTGTATAAAAGACACCTGGGAGCCAGAAATCTTTCTGATTGAGAGGGGGTCAAATACTTATTTGCCTCATTAAAACGCAAATCAATTTATAACATTTTTTACATGCGTTTTTCTGGATTTTTTTGTTGTTATTCTGTCTCTCACTGTTCAAATAAACCTACCATTAAAATTATAGACTGATCATTTCTTTGTCAGTGGGCAAACGTACAAAATCAGCAGGGGATCAAATACTTTTTTCCCTCACTGTAGAAGTAAATAACCATAGAAATAGAATGTAGGCTCTTGGTAGCTTATTGCTTTTCTTGGTTGTAAATGGAACTGTACGTATTGGAAAAGTGTTTATGGTAGGCCGGCATTACTTAATTGAATATTTGGGCGAGTCGAATTTGATCCACAGAAGTGTATTGTGCCATATCGCAACGTGTTGCTGAACTCATGAGCTGAATGATTTTCCATGTTTGAAGCGGGCCTATAAGCCTGTTTATTTGGCAAGACAGCTTGTTGCATCTCAATGTAGTAGGCTGTAGGCTGTAGTCCCGTGTAGCTCAGTTGGTAGAGCATGGCGTTTGCAACGCCAGGGTTGTGGGTTCGATTCCCACGGGGGACCAGTATGAAAAAAAAAAAATGTATGCACTAACTGTAAGTCGCTCTGTATAAGAGCGTCTGCTAAATGACTAAAATGTAAAAAAAAAAAAGAATGTAGGCTATGTTTGAGTTATTTGCATTCACCATTTGTTTACTGTTTATGTAATTAGCCTAGATTGTGTCATGCCTTTATTGATCTGATATTTTGTTTATAAGCCTAGTAAGCCTACCGCTGTTTTGTTCTGTTCACATTCATTCGATCGCATTCGAATGAAAGATTTTGCGCCAACCTGTCACTTCAAAAGCACTCAATGGTCTCGGAATTTGAACTTTGTTTATTGTGGTATAGCATGATAAGCAGAATTCAACATGATTCCAATGGAAGAACAACCCAAAATTGTGCCACCTCGCCAATTTCAACTGCCCCCTTAGTCACTTTAGTCCTATCCTCTTTGCATCAAATATGTATGCTGCTGAGAAAAGTTAATCTTAAACATTTCCATGGGGACAGCGCTTCAACACAACGGCGGCCCTGTGGGGCTATAGTCGAGCTAGTTCACACAGTAGCAGCAGGACTGAGGATTCCTGGGGGAGTCGACAGGAGCGAGACAATGACGGGAAAGCTGTGACAGCACCGCAGGCCGTGGCCTGGGTGAAATATGGCAGCTGCATGGCCAAACTGCCTTCCGTGAGAACAGGAGTGGACGGGGGAGAGAGAAGGGGAGAGGGCTGAACAATTGGTTGTCCCCCGGCTCGGCACGAGAATAGAACTCCTCCTGAGCTCTCTAGCCCTCTCTGACCTCTGCCTCCCTTCAAACTACAGTGGCCATGTACTGTCTCAGATTACTAAACTACTAGTAGCAATTGCAGTAAAATACCCAACTCAAGTGCTACTATACCGATAGAGCAGGTTAGTGGGTACATACAGTACAGTGTACTAGCACTACATGCCCTCCCTCATCAAGATCATTTAAAACCCATTGTTGAATAAACTCAGGCTCCCGAGTGGCGCAGCAGTCTAAGGCACTGCATCTCAGTGTTTGAGGCGTCACTGCAGACTCCCTGGTTCGATTCCAGGCTGTATCACAACCGGCCGTGATTGGGAGTCCCATCGGGCGGCGCACAATTGGCCCAGCGTCGTCCGGGTTTGGCTGGTGTTCTTAACTGACTTGCCTAGTTAAATAAAGGTTAAATAAAAATTTAACAGTACCAATTCACGCCATGCTGTTCATATAAATAATTTACCCGTTTCTCGCAGTTATTTATCCCGGGAAAAGGGAGTGGTTGTGGGTGGTATATCCCAGTAAATTTCGGTAACCGGGTTCCCGCCGTTCAACCCTATACAAAACCAAACTGATCTTACATAAGGACACAGCCCCCACCAGCAGCCCAACCAGTATACACCCTGTATACAATACTCTATAAAATGCTAGAAATACTAAATGTCCATTATAGCTGATGCAGGATATGCCAGAATTCTGTTTTCTCATCTTATTTCAGTACCATTGTCCTTGACAGGATCCAGTCTAAACCAGTTCCTGTATAAAGTCTGATCAGATAGAGAAGCAGTAGTGAGGTGGTTTATGAGTAAAGCCCCACACAGGATATGACTGCAGGGTCACAGTAAGTAAGTAGCCTTGCATGAGCGAGCCGGAACGGCTCATAGGGCAGGAGCCTATCTCCTGTTTCTGTAGCGTGAGGCAGCTTGATGTACAAGTACACCCCCTGGACAGGATGCTAGTCTATCACAGGGCCTTACCCCCAATCGATCTCTCTAATGCTGAGTGCCAAGAGGAGACGCATCACGTCCCATTTTTACAGCCTTTGGTATGACTCGGCCAGGGATTGAACTCACAACCTTCCAATCTGAGGGCGGACACTAACCACAAGGCCACTGAGTTGCAGTGTCAAAGACACAAAGGATAAACTCTCCAATATATCCTGCTCAGGGCTACTTAGGAGTTACAGACCACTGTGCCCTCAGCCAGGGAAACGTAGGGTTACTTGCTTAACCCCGGTTCTATGAGAATATGAGTGAAATATGTCACTTATGGGATACGCCTTAGGGCGGGTCACAAGCTTGAAGAATCCAAACACACAGAGTCTGTTGGAGACAGACAGGTCGAGTTGCGAATGAGGTGAGCTCCTTTCCTCAATAAAGGGAGCCACTCGCCTGCCAACTGGTCATTCTCAAGCATGCCTCTCTCTTCTTTGTGCTCTTGCGAGCAGGGAAAAGCAGTGACACATCTCACTCATATTCTCATAGACCCTATATTTCTAATACTCGTTTTGATGTGTCATATATGGGATATGGCCAACTCCCGTAACGCAGACATGTTTACCGAAGCAAGGGTAGTTCCAACAGCATCACCCCTCAGAGGCTCCAATACCGAGGACAGTATGCGCCAATAAAGGTGCAGTGACATCCAGTCAAAACCTCAAATGTATGAGGGATGGCCCAACATGCCGCCTCGCAAATCTCTTGTAAAGAGATGCCTTTGAACAGTGCCCAAGAGGTAGCCATACCACTGGTGGAATGAGCCTTCAGGCCCTCCGGGGGCTGTAAACCCCTGCTCCGCTAGGCTACCTGCCACCCCATATTCAGTGCATTCGGAAAGTATTCCGACCCCTTCCCTTTTTCCACTTTGTTACGTTACAGCCTTATTCTAAAATGAATTAAATACATTTTTCCTCATCAATTTACACACAATACCCCATAATGACAAAGCGAAAACAGGTTTAGACATTTTTGCTAATTTATAAAATAAAATAAACAGAAATTATTTACATAAGTATTCAAACCCTTTGCTATGAGACTCGAAATTGAGCTCAGGTGCGTCCTGTTTCCATTGATCATCCTTGAGATGTTTCTACAACTTGACTGGAGTCCACCTGTGATAAATTAAATTGATTGGACATGATTTGGAAAGGCACACACCTGTCTATGTAAGGTCCTACAGTTGACAGTGCATGTCAGAGCAAAAACCAAGCCATGAGGTCGAAGGAATTGTCCTTAGAGCTCCAAGACAGGATTGTGTCGAGGCACAGATCTGGGAAGGGTACCAAAAAATGTGTTGCAGCATTGAAGGTCCCCAAGAACACAGTGGCCTCCATCGTTATTAAATTGAAGAAGTTTGGAACCACCAAGACTCTTCCTAGAGCTGGCCGCCCAGCCAAACTGAGCAATCGGGGGAGAAAGGCCTTGGTCAGGGAGGTGACCTAGAACCCGATGGTCACTCTGACAGAGCTCTAGAGTTCCTCTGTGGAGATGGGAGAACCTTCCAGAAGGACAACCATCTCTGCAGCACTCCACCAATCAGGCCTTTATGGTAGAGTGGCCAGACGGAAGCCTCTCCTCAGTAAAAGGCACATGACAGTTTGCCAAAAGGCACCTAAAGGACTCTCAGACCATGAAAAACAAGATTCTCTGGTCTGATGAAACCAAGATTGAACTCTTTGGCCTGAATGCCAAGCGTCACGTCTGGAGAGAAACCAGGCACCGCTCATCACCTGGTCAATACCACTTGAACCCGATCTAACATCTCTGGAGAGACCTGAAAATAGCTGTGCAGCGACGCTCCCCATCCAACCTGACAGAGCTTGAGAGGATCTGCAGAGAAAAATGGGAGAAACTCCCCAAAACACAGGTGTGCCAAGTTTGTAGCGTCATACCCAAGAAGACTCAAGTCTGTAATCGCTGCTTCAAGAAAGTACTGAGTAAAGGATCTGAATACTTACAGTGGGGAGAACAAGTATTTGATACACTGCCGATTTTGCAGGTTTTCCTACTTACAAAGCATGTAGAGGTTTGTAATTCTTATCATAGGTACACTTCAACTGTGAGAGACGGAATCTAAAACAAAAATCCAGAAAATCACATTGTATGATTTTTAAGTAATTAATTTGCATTTTATTGCATGACATAAGTATTTGATACATCAGAAAAGCAGAACTTAATATTTAGTACAGAAACCTTTGTTTGCAATTACAGAGATAATGCGTTTCCTGTAGGTCTTGACCAGGTTTGCACACACTGCAGCAGGGATTTTGGCCCACTCCTCCATACAGACCTTCTCCAGATCCTTCAGGTTTCGGAGCTGTCGCTGGGCAATACGGACCTTCAGCTCCCTCCAAAGATTTTCTATTGGGTTCAGGTCTGGAGACTGGCTAGGCCACTCCAGGACCTTGAGATGCTTCTTACGGAGCCACTCCTTAGTTGCCCTGGCTGTGTGTTTCGGGTCGTTGTCATGCTGGAAGACTCAGCCACGACCCATCTTCAATGCTCTTACTGAGGGAAGGAGGTTGTTGGCCAAGATCTCGCGATACATGGCCCCATCCATCCTCCCCTCAATACGGTGCAGTCGTCCTGTCCCCTTTGCAGAAAAGCATCCCCAAAGAATGATGATTCCACCTCCATGCTTCACGTTGGGATGATGTTCTTGGGGTTGTACTCATCCTTCTTCTTCCTCCAAACACGGCGAGTGGAGTTTAGACCAAAAAGCTCTATTTTTGTCTCATCAGACCACATGACCTTCTCCCATTCCTCCTCTGGATCATCCAGATGGTCTTTGGCAAACTTCAGACGGGCCTGGACATGCGCTGGCTTGAGCAGGGGGAGTTCTGGGCTGATCCCTCACCTTCCTCATGATCATTGATGCCCCACGAGGTGAGATCTTGCATGGAGCCCCAGACCGAGGGTGATTGACCGTCATCTTGAACTTCTTCCATTTTCTAATAATTGCGCCAACAGTTGTTGCCTTCTCACCAAGCTGCTTGCCTATTGTCCTGTAGCCCATCCCAGCCTTGTGCAGGTCTACAATTTTATCCCTGATGTTCTTACACAGCTCTCTGGTCTTGGCCATTGTGGAGAGGTTGGAGTCTGTTTGATTGAGTGTGTGGACAGGTGTCTTTTATACAGGTAACGAGTTCAAACAGGTGCAGTTAATACAGGTAATGAGTGGAGAACAGGAGGGCTTCTTAAAGAAAAACTAACAGGTCTGTGAGAGCCGGAATTCTTATTGGTTGGTAGGTGATCAAATACTTATGTCTTGCAATAAAATGCAAATTAATTACTTAAAAATCATACAATGTGATTTTCTGGATTTTTGTTTTAGATTCCGTCTCTCACAGTTGAAGTGTACCTATGATAAAAATTACAGACCTCTACATGCTTTGTAAGTAGGAAAACCTGGCAAAATCGGCAGTGTATCAAATACTTGTTCTCCCCACTGTATGTTACCCCTTGGCAGCGTTATCAGAAAGCACAGCATTGATTTTCACTGCTACGCAGACGTTACACAACTTTACATTTCTGTGTCACCAGAGGATTTTAGCTCCATGGATAAATTATTAGACTGTATTAGTGATTTAAATACTTGGATGGCTCACAACTTCTTCCAGCTAAATCAAGACAAGACCGAGGTACTTATTGTTGGACCCAAAGCACAGAGAGAATCACGGGCAATAAAGATAAAACACCAGGTAAAAAACCTAGGTGTTATTTTATATATTCTGAACAAAATTTCGAATCACACATTAGGAATGTGACCAAAATAGCTTTTTACCACCTGAGGAACATTGCCAAGGTGCGGCCGTTTCTCTCTCAGGCTGATACAGAGAGACTCATCCATACTTTTATTACAAGCAGGCTTGACTACTGTAATGCTCTCCTGTCTGGTCTACCAAAGAAAGCCATACTTATAGAATGCTGCAGCACAGGTACTGACCAAGACCAGACAGAGAGCAAGCACACATTCCACCGGTTTTAAGGTCTCTGTACTGGCTGCCTGTGAGTTTTAGAATACATTTTAAGATTATTCTATTGGTTTTTAAATCAATCCACGATCGTGCACCCCAATACATGTCAGACATGCTTTTAAGTTATGTACCCAGTAGGTTCCTCAGGTCCTCTGGCACTGGCCTTTTAACTATCCCAAAGCCTAGGACAAAGAGGAATGGAGAGGCAGCCTTTAGTTACTATGCCCCTAGCCTCTGGAATAACCTGCTTTGCTTTTCCTTAGGGTGCTTTTTAGTTCAGTTTGTGTCATTCTTTAGTTTTTTATCTTATGTTTGTTGTGTAGTAAATATTTCAGCTTTTATTTTCATTGTTATTTATTTGTTTTTTCCTGTAAAGTACATTGTATGGCATTCCATGTCTGAAATGTGCTGTATAAATAAAGCTTGATTTGGTTTGGGCCTTGCTGGACAGGGGCTTGTCCCAGTTAAGTTTGGCTTCCGCCACGCATGCTGGAACCGTTAGGAGTCGTCGTTTCCCCGGGATGGTGCGAGAGGGGAGTTTCCTCCCGTCTAACCAGTCCCTTTCAGCGCAGCAACCCCCCACAGGTGTGGACCAGTCGATACCGAGCCTGGTCGCTGCCTCTTTAGACGTCGATAAGCCCAACATTTTCATTGGGTGCTGATGCTGCACTGAGGGCAGAGCCGTGGGCTTGAGTTTTCTTCTCCTCAACGATTTGGAGTATTTCTTCTTCATCGACATCGAGTTTCTCATCCTCCTCGCCCGCTGTTTCGTTTTGATACAGTGATATGAGGGCCCCGTATTTAATGAACCTCCTCCAAGGAGGGAAGGGTTTGTGGGTTAGCCTCATTGCCCGAAGGCTGTGAGGGCGACGAGTCTTGTTTGGAGGTTGCTCTGCGCACTTGCTGATGAAGGCAGTTTGCAGGCAGTGCCCTACAATGCAAGCAGAACTCAGGGTTAGCGAGTGATGCCGTAGCGTGCTCAAAACCTAAGCAGGCGATACATACAGTGAGGGAAAAAAGTATTTGATCCCCTGCTGATTTTGTACATTTGCCCACTGACAAAGAAATGATCAGTCTATCATTTTAATGGTAGGTTTATTTGAACAGTGAGAGACAGAATAACAACAACAACAACAAAAAAGAAAGATTTCTGGCTCCCAGGTGTCTTTTATACAGGTAACAAGCTGAGATTAGGAGCACTCCCTTTGAGTGTGCTCCTAATCTCAGCTTGTTACCTGTATAAAAGACACCTGGGAGCCAGAAATCTTTCTGATTGAGAGGGGGTCAAATACTTATTTCCCTCATTAAAATGCAAATCAATTTATAAAATTTTTTACATGTGTTTTTCTGGATTCTTTTGTTGTTATTCTGTCTCTCATTGTTCAAATAAACCTACCATTAAAATTATAGACTGATCATTTATTTGTCAGTGGGAAAATGTACAAAATCAGCAGGGGGTCAAATTCTTTTTTCCCCTCACTGTATGGGGTGTGTATCCCTGCCTGCTATCATCGCGCCGCATGGGCATGGGTGTGCCGGTGCTGGGGCAGGAGGCCTGCTAGGTTCTCCCTGTGTAGGGGTAGTAGGCTCCATGGATGCAATAAATACTATTCCTCAAGCAAAGTGTGAGCTAGCTAGCATTCACCTCATGGTTAACAGCCTAGCTAGTTAGCACACTGCTAGCCAGAGAACGAGCATGCTATCTTTGTCTTTCGGCGAACCATGCGTGTCTCTCGACCGTCGAGCTGTGAAGCTAGGGCGGTCAGTCCAGTCAACACGGTCCGTGAGTGTGTTGTGCTAAACGTGAGAGGAAAGCCAGCAATTCTACCCTTTCCTGGTAGAAAAGCTAGTTTAGTGTAGCTAGACTTGCGGCGAGTTACACGGGTTAGCTAAGCCTTGCGGCGACAGCTAGCCCTTTGTGTGGTTAACTAGCCTTGTAGCTAGCTAGCCAAGTTAGATAAAGCCTTGAGGCGAGGGCTAACCAAGTCTCGATAACTAGCCATGTGACGTTAGCTAAACAGACTTTGCTGATAGCTACTTTAGTGAGGAAAAATGTACTTACTATGACAGATATGTGGTTGTCCCACCTAGCTACAGTATCTTAAGATGAATGCACTAACTGTAAGTTGCTCTGGATAAGAGCGTCTGCTAAATTACTAAAATAGAAATGTAAACGACAGGAGCTGAGGTCCTATGTTCGGCAGTGTTAACCTCACGGTTCGCCTGAGAACAGTTCAGTTGCAAGACATGAATCTATTCGTGCTGATGAGAGCTTTTAGTGAGCACAGTTACTACCGCAAGGAAGAAAGGCGAGAATGACCAGTTGGCGGGCGGATGGTTCCCTTTATTGAGGAGAGGGGCTCACCTCATTCGCCACCCGACTTGTCTGTCTCCAACAGACACTGTGTGATTGGATTCTTCGAGCTTGTGACCCTCCATAAGGCATATCCCATAAGTGACACATCGAAAGAGTATTATAAATAGAACTGGCATTACAAAGAATAAAGAAGGGGGGTGGAGAGAGAAGGGGGATAGGGAGAGAGAAAGCGGGGAGACCAAAGGAACAAAGTCTGAGGGGAGAGAAGGAGAGAACAAAAGAGAGGGATGGTGAGCGAGGGCGAGAGCGAGGTTTGTTCAAAGGTTGATAAGGTTATATTGCGCAGGGTGGCAGGCTGCGTCTTGTCGGCGGAATAGTCTTGAGATTGCAGGAAACGTATATTGTTCTCTACAAGCTGTTTCCCCCTAATAATACAGAGAGAGTAGGACTGGGGATGAAGGGAGGGCAACACATTTAGCTGATGGACAAACAACGTAAAAATGGTGAGAAAGTGGCCAGTGAAAAACAAATAAACAAATAAATATCTGGGGGAAAACACTAGTCATTAATCATTCTACAGCCGAAGTCTTTTTCTGGTAGCTTCTTGGCTGCTGCCTCTCTGACCTCAATAGAAAGACTGGTACTCAACTACCCTAGTATGGCAGGAGAGGGGTATTCTACTACCCTAGTCTAACAGGGGAGGGGTATTGTACTATCCCAGTCTAACAGGGGATGAGTATCCTACTACCCTAGTCTAACAGGGGCGGGGCACCCAACTACCCTAGTCTGGCAGGGGGCAATTCCACGGAGTGACACAGACTCCGATTTTTCACTTTAAAATGTATGTCAAACAAAAACCAATGATTGCAAAGTTCAACAAACCATACATCTCTGCACAAGGACTACTTTAACAATTTCCACAGAAAATGTGACAAAAATAAATGTACTTGAAGAACAGTGCAGATGGAAAGTTTGGTAACAGAATGACGCCATAAACAGCATAACGTTACCAAACTTTGCATCTGCACTGTTCTTCAAGTAAATGTGTTTTTGTATAAATGTTTGTGGAAATTGTTAAAAGTTATTGTGGAATTGACCAGGGGAGGGGCACCCAACTACCCTAGTTTGGCAGGGGACTGGTACTCAACTAAGGTGCTCGGCAGGGCCCACGGAAGCACGTACTGTATATCTAATTACTTATCTGATTAAACTGGGAAAGAAACCTAGTGCAAAGGACAACAAGTAAACCCAAGATGAGTAAATCATCAGATTGTATACTTTCTCTTATACTGTAGATGAATACAGTGCTATGAAAAAGTATTTGCCCCCTTTCTAATTTTCTCTACTTTTGCATATTTGTGATACTGAATGTTATCAGATCTTCAACCAAAACCTAATATTAGATAAAGGGAACATAAGTGAACAAATAACACAACAATTACATATTAATTTAATTTATTTCAAAAACAAAGTTATGCAACACCCAATTCCCCTGTGTGAAAAAGTAATTGCCCCCTTACACTCAATAACTGGTTGTGCCACCTTTAGCTGCAATGACTCCAACCAAATGCTTCCTGTAGTTGTTGATCAGTCCCTCACGTCGCTGTGGAGGAATTTTGGCCCACTCTTCCATGCAGAACTGCTTTAACTCAGTGAAGTGTGGGTTTTCAAGCATGAACTGCTCGTTTCAAGTCCTGCCACAACATCACAATTGGGATTAGGTCTGGACTTTGACTAGGCCATTCCAAAACTTCCAATTTGTTGCTTTTTAGCTATTTTCATGTAGACTTGATTGTGTGTTTTGGATTATTGTCTTGCTGCATGACCCAGCTGCGCTTCAGCTTCAGCTCACAGACGGATGGTCTGACATTCTCCTGTATAATTCTCTGATACAGAGCAGAATTCATGGTTCCTTCTATTAAGGCAAGTCGTCCAGATCCTGAGGCAGCAAAGCATCCCCAAACCATCACACCACCACCACCTTTGGTATGATGTTCTTACTGTGGAATGCAGAGTTTGGTTTTCACGAGGCATTACTGGAACCATGTCGTCCAAAAATGTATACTTTTAAATAATCTGTCCATAGAACGTTCTTCCAAGAGTCTTGATGATCATCCAGGTGCTTTTTGGCAAACTTGAGTCAACTTTTTGGACGAGATGGGTCCCATTATGCCTGCATTCCACAGTAAGAACATCATACCAAAGGTCAAGCATGGTTGTGGTGGTGTGATGGTTTGGGGATGCTTTGCGAAGTGGGTTGTGGGCAGGAGTTAGACAATAAGATATTCACAAATTATTATACTGGATGGATGTTACACACACACACAAGTGCACGCACACACACGCCAGCCCTGTCCGGATCTGGTTGCTATCCCTCTCACCACAGAGAAAAAGGCACTGTTGAAACAATTGAAACAAACTGACTCAAACACAAGAATCAAAAGTAGCAGAAACCAAAACATCTATATTATCAGGCAGTGGAGCCATTGTTGGGTGGGCTGGGTGGGTGGAGGGAGGGAGTAGAGGAGATAAGTAGGGGGGATGCAGGAAATCTTATTTACACAGCCTCATTCTCCTCTGCCTAGCGTGGGCTATTTCAGCTTAACAAACCTCTCATGGTGTGTGTGTGTGTGACATCAGACCAGACATCAGGAAACCAGGAGCATGCAGGTCTGCTCCAATAGGAAGCATCTGGAAGGAGGGGACACTGACCAAGATATGTGTATGCTCTCTCTCCCTCTTTTTTCTCTCTGCACTTCTAAATAAGCCTGCTATTGTCCAGCATCATTAAAAATGTACACACATACACACACACAGCCACACATAGGCAAACGTGTGCGTATTCACACACAATCACGGATGTTCGACTTGCATAGTTGCCTCTGAGCCAGCGTGCCACTGTGCTGATAAGAATCCAATTTCTCTATTATTATTATTATTATTATTATATAATCTACTTTCTAATGACAGTACCATATGGCTCAGGACACAAACAACACAGAACAGCTACTGATGATAATGCAGCCCTCAACATTCTGGCAACTACCTCATCACAAATTCCATTGATCTCAGTAAGGGGCAATGCTATGTTTTTACACCTGTGTTTAAAAATAAATACCTAGGGGAATGAGGGAAAACTCTTGAATGTCTGACATGCTTGTCGCATGCTTGTGTATGCACGTGCCCCACTCACCCTCCTCTTAAGGCGATCTCTCTCTTTCAGTGTGAGTGTGTCAGCTTTAGCGATGACAGGTACAATGTTGACCTTGCTGTGGATGGCCTTCATAAACTCCACATCCAGAGGCTTCAGACTGGACAGGTAGAAATACAATAGATAGATAAATAATAGTAGCTAAATAAAAAATATAAAGTGATTATGTTCCCCCTACCTAGCCTAAATGGTGGTATGAACTAGAAGTAGCAGTGAGAGTGTGTGTGTGTGTGTGTGTGTGTGTGTGTGTGTGTGTGTGTGCTTGCGCATGTGTGTGTGTTCTTACCCGTGTCCAAAGGGAGAGATAAAGTAGAAGCAGCAGTGGACTCGGTTGTCTACGATGTGTCTGCGGTTCAGGCCACTCTCGTCATGAAGGTAACGCTCAAACTGGTTATCAATGTACTGGATGATGGTCTTAAAGCTGAGGACACACAGGACAGAAACACACACACATATCAAACAAAAAACAACCAGAGACATAGTCTGCACTAGAAGACCACCTCCAGAAATAGATTGTGGGTTTTTGGAGCCTTGTGAGTATATGTACTGTATATATTTTCACGAAGGGGTGCATCTCAAAAGCATAAACTGGCTATATCTCCTCACATCTTCTACCTCATCTGCACTGATTTGAAAACCAGGGATAAGAGAACAAAAAGACCAGAAAAGGAAGCCGTTTCAGAGTATTGAAATGCAGCCTATCATCTCTGAGAGTCCAACATGGAGAAAAGGAGACCAGAAAAGGAAGCTGTTACAGAGTATTGAGATGCAGCCTATCATCTCTGAGAGACCAACATGGCGTAAAAGAGACCAGAAAAGGAAGCCGTATCAGAGTATTGAGATGCAGCCTATCATCTCTGCCATCTGACCTGCTTTCTCTGATGACTTCCTGCAGGGCCAGTAGGCATGGTAACATGGTCATTAGCAGGGCGCCTACAGCTTCCCTCCCAGCCAGAACTAACATTAACACAAAGTCTGCATCCCAAATGGCACCCTATTCCGTGTTTAGTGCGCTATTCTGGTCAATATTAGTGCACTACAGTTGAAGTCAGAAGTTTACATACACCTTAGCCAAATACATTTAAACTCAGTTTTTCACAATTCTTGACATTTAATCCTAGTAAAAAATTCCCTGTCTTAGGTCAGTTAGGTTCACCACTTTATTTTAAGAATGTGAAATGTCAGAATAATAGTAGAGAGAATTATTTCTTTCAGCTTTTATTTCTTTCATCACATTCCCAGTGGGTCAGAAGTTTACATACACTCAATTAGTATTTGGTAGCATTGCCTTTAAATTGTTTAGCTTGGGTCAAACATTTCGGGTAGCCTTCCACAAGCTTGAATTTTGGCCCATTCCTCCTGACAGAGCTGGTGTAACTGAGTCATGTTTGTAGGTCTCCTTGCTCGCACACACTTTTTCAGTTCTGCCCACACATTTTCTATAGGATTGAGGTCAGGGCTTTGTGATGGCCACTCCAATACCTTGACTTTGTTGTCCTTAAGCCATTTTGCCACAACTTTGGAAGTATGCTTCGGGTCATTATCCATTTGGAAGATCCATTTGCGACCAATCTGTAAGTTCCTGACTGATGTCTTGAGATGTTTCTTCAATATATCCACATAATTTTCCTTCCTCATGATGCCATCTATTTTGTGAAGTGCACCAGTCCCTCCTGCAGCAAAGCACCCCCACAGCATGATGCTGCCACCCCGTGCTTCACGGTTGGGATGGTGTTCTTTGGCTTGCAAGCATCCCCCTTTTTCCTCCAAACATAACGATGGTCATTATGGCCAAACAGTTATATTTTGTTTTGTCAGACCAGAGGACATTTCTCCAAAAAGTACGATCTTTGTCCCCATGTGCAGATGCAAACCGTAATCTGTCTTTTTTATGGCGGTTTTGGAGCAGTGGCTTCTTCCTTGCTGAGCGGCCTTTCAGGTTATGTCGATATAGGACTCGTTTAACTGTGGATATAGATACTTTTGTACCTGTTTCCTCCAGCATCTTCACAAGGTCCTTTGCTGTTGTTCTGGGATTGATTTACACTTTTCGCACCAAAGTACGTTCATCTCTAGGAGACAGAACGCGTCTCCTTCCTGAGCGGTATGACGGCTGCGTGGTCCCATGGTGTTTCTACTTGCGTACTATCGTTTGTACAGATGAACGTGGTACCTTCAGGCGTTTGGAAATTACTCCCAAGGATGAACCAGACTTGTGGAAGTCTACAATTTCTTTTCTGAGATCTTGGCTGATTTCTTTTGATTTTCCCATGATGTCAAGCAAAGAGGCACTGAGTTTGAAGGTAGGCCTTGAAATACATCCACAGGTACACCTCCAATTGACTCGATTTATGTCCAAGCTGTTTAAAGGCACCGTCAACTTAGTGTATGTAAACGTCTGACCCACTGGAATTGTGATACAGTGAATTATAAGTGAAATAATCTGTCTATAAACAATTGTTGGAAAAATTACTTGTGTCATGCACAAAGTAGATGTCCTAACCAACTTCCCAAAACTATAGTTTGTTAACAAGAAATGTGTGGAGTGGTTGAAAAACGAGTTTTAAGTGTATGCTAGCTGAATAAACTAAGTTAGAGTCTATTCCTAGAAAACATTGAACCGCTGTAGTTTACAACAATTATAATTTCTAAAGTGAAAGTTGGGAGAGTTATATTTGAGTGTTTCAGTGAAACTTAAGTGAGGGAGGCCCCGCTCTCTCGCTTTCCCAGATGTTTAGTTCATTTGATTCCGATCTCCTTTGCATTATTGTAGACTTTTTCTGTAGCCTGTCAACTATGTGTCTGTCTATCCCTGTTCTCTCCACTCTGCACAGGCCATACAAACGCTTCACACCGCGTGGCTGCTGCCACTCTAATCTGGTGGTCCCTGCTTGCACGACCCACGTGGAGTTCCAGGTCTCCGGCAGCCTCTGGAACTGCCGTTCTGCGGCCAACAAGGCAGAGTTCATCTCAGCCTATGTTACCCTCCAGTCCCTCGACTTTTTGGCGCTGACGGAAACATGGATTACCACAGAAAACACTGCTACTCCTACTGCTCTTTCCTCGTCTGACCATGTGTTCTCGCATACCCCGAGAGCATCTGGTCAGCGCGGCGGTGGCACAGGAATCCTCATCTCTCCCAAGTGGACATTCTCTCTTTTTCCCCTGACCCATCTGTCTATCTCCTCATTGGAATTCCATGCTGTCACAGTCACTAGCCCATTCAAGCTTAACATCCTTGTCATTTATCGCCCTCCAGGTTCCCTTGGAGAGTTCATCAATGAGCTTGACGCCTTGATAAGTTCCCGGCTCACCCCTCACAGTTCTGGGTGACTTTAACCTCCCTACATCTGCCTTTGACTCATTTCTCTCTGCCTCCTTCTTTCCACTCCTTTCCTCTTTTGACCTCACCCTCTCACCGTCCCCCCTACTCACAAGGCAGGCAATACGCTTGACCTCATCTTTACTAGATGCTGTTCTTCTACTAATCTCACTGCAACTCCCCTCCAAGTCTCCGACCACTACTTTGTATCCTTTTCTCTCTCGCTCTCCTCCAACACTACTCACTCTGCCCCTACTCAGATGGTAATGTGCCGTCGCAACCTTCGCTCTCTCTCTCCCGCTACTCTCTCCTCTTCCATCCTATCATCTCTTCCCTCTGCTAAATCCTTCTCCCTCCGATCTCCTGATTCTGCCTCCTCAACCCTCCTCTCCTCCCTTTCTGCATCTTTTGACTCTCTATGTCCCCTATCCTCCCGGCCGGCTCGGTCCTCCCCTCCTGCTCCGTGGCTTGACGACTCATTGCGAGCTCACAGAAGAGGGCTCCGGGCAGCCGAGCGGAAATGGAGGAAAACTAGACTCCCTGCGGACCTGTCATCTATTCACTCCCTCCTCTCTACATTATCTTCCTCTGTTTCCGCTGCTAAAGCCACATTCTACCACTCTAAATTTCAAGCCTCTGCCTCTAACCCTAGGAAGCACTTTGCCACCTTCTCCTCCCTGCGGAATCCTCCTCCTCCTCCCCTCCCTCCTCCCTCTCTGTGGATGACTTCGTCAACCATTTTGAAAAGAAGGTTGACGACATCCGATCCTCATTTATTAAGTCAAATGACACCGTTGGTCCTGCTCACACTGCCCTACCCTATGCTTTGACTTCTTTCTCCCCTCTCTCTCCAGATGAAATCTTGCGACGGCCGGCCGCCCAACAACCTGCCCGCTTGACCCTATCCCCTCCTCTCTTCTCCAGACCATTTCTGGAGACCTTCTCCCTTACCTCGCTCATCAACTCATCCTTGACCGCTGGCCATGTCCCTTCCGTCTTCAAGAGAGCGAGAGTTGCACCCCTCCTCAAAAAACCTACACTCGATCCCGCCGATGTCAACAACTACAGACCAGTATCCCTTTCTTTTCTCTCCAAAACTCTTGAGCGTGCCGTCTCTAGCCAACTCTCCTGCTATCTCTCTCAGAATGACCTTCTTGATCCAAACCAGTCAGGTTTCAAGACTGGTCATTCAACTGAGACTGCTCTTCTCTGTGTCACGGAGGCTCTCCACACTGCTAAAGCTAACTCTCTCTCCTCTGCTCTTATCCTTCTAGACCTATCCGTTGCCTTTGATACTGTGAACCATCAGATCCTCCTCTCCACCCTCTCCGAGTTGGGCATCTCCGGCGCTGCTCACTCTTGGATTGCGTCCTACCTGACAGGTCGCTCCTACCAGGTGGCGTGGCGAGAATCTGTCTCCGCATCACGTGCTCTCACCACTGGTGTCCCCCAGGGCTCAGTTCTAGGCCCTCTCCTATTCTCTCTATACACCAAGTCACTTGGCTCTGTCATATCCTCACATGGTCTCTCCTATCATTGCTATGCAGACGACACACAATTAATTTTCTCCTTTCCCCCTTCTGATAACCAGGTGGCGAATCGCATCTCTGCATGTCTGGCAGACATATCAGTGTGGATGTCGGATCACCACCTCAAGCTGAACCTCGGCAAGACGGAGCTGCTCTTCCTCCCGGGAAGGACTGCCCGCTTCATGATCTCGCCATCACGGTTGACAACTCCATTGTGTCCTCCTCCCAGAGTGCAAAGAACCTTGGCGTGACCCTGGACAACACCCTGTCGTTCTCCGCTAACATCAAACCGGTGACCCGATCCTGCAGGTTCATGCTCTACAACATTCGCAGAGTACGACCCTACCTTACACAGAAAGCGGCACAGGTCCTAATCCAGGCACTTGTCATCTCCCGTCTGGATTACTGCAACTCGCTGTTGGCTGGGCTCCCTGCCATTGTCAGGGCGGAGAGTAGGCATGCCATTAAACCCCTATAACTTATCCAGAACGCTGCAGCTCGTCTGATGTTCAACCTTCCCAAGTTCTCTCATGTCACCCCGCTCCTCCGCACACTCCACTGGCTTCCAGTTGAGGCTCACATCTACTACAAGACCATGGTGCTTGCCTACGGAGCTGTGAGTGGGACGGCACCTCCTTACCTTCAGGTTCTGATCAGACCCTACACCCAAACGAGGGCACTACGTTCATCCACCTCTGGCCTGCTAGCCCCCCTACCTCTACGGAAGCACAGTTCCCGTTCAGCCAAGTAAAAGCTATTCGCTGCTCTGGCACCCCAATGGTGGAACAAGCTCCCCTACGACGCCAGGACAGCGGAGTCACTGACCACCTTCCGGAGACACTTGAAACCCTACCTCTTTAAGGAATACCTGGAATAGTATAAAGTAATCCTTCTTCCCCCACCCCCCATATAAAAAAAAGGTGGTTGTCCCACTGGCTATCATAAGTTGAATGCACCAATTTGTAAGTCGCTCTGGATAAGAGTGTCTGCTAAATGATGTAAATGTAAATGTAAACTTCCGACTTCAACTGTATATAGGAAATAGGGTGCCATTTGGGATGCAGTTTACCTCTGACATAAATTCACCTAACCCTATTGGACCCAGGTAGTGTTGGGGTCCATTCCATAACAACTCCAGATAACTCCGGCCACTACTGTGAAAAAATGCCTTGTCTAATTCTGAGAGGAATGGAATTGAAATGGAATGATCCCAACTCTGGATGTAAGCATATCCTTAACACCTGCTACTGGGGCGGCAGGTAGCCTAGCTGTTAACAGTGTAACCGAAAGGTCGCTGGTTCGAATCCCCGAGCTGACTAGGTAAAAAAATCTGTTGATGTGCCCTTAAGCAAGAAACGTAACCCTAATTGCTCCTGTAAGTTGCTCTGGATAAGAGTGTCTGCTAAATGGCTAAAATGTCAACTGTAAATGTACTGTTGCCCCTTCGTTGTCACCAACACCACTGAGCTTCTAACCTGCTCTATTGCACTCAGCCTAGCCCTTAGACCACTGCCTGTTGTCACCAACCCTGAGTTGCAGGTCAAACCAGCAGGCCCCAACACAGATATGTCAGGAAAATCAAAAGGAAACAGAGCTGAGAGGGAGGAGGGGGATGGAGAGAGGGAGAGAGCCCACACAGCAGCTGATTGGGGCAAGGGCACAGGAAGAATAACTGCTCCTGCCATCACCAACCATTGTAAATACACACACACACACACACACACACCAGTCCTGGCTGTTGATGGCATCTCCGTATCCGGGGGTGTCGACCACAGTAAGACGGAGCTTCACTCCTCTCTCTTCAATCTCCACCGTACTGGCTTCTATCTGCACCGTCCGCTCAATCTTCTCTACAGAGGAGGAGACAAAAGGAAATACTTTTTTATTGTGTGTAACACACCAGGTTAAGCTTAGAGGGATCCCGGGGACACGGTTTATTAATATGTAGTTTCATTACTTTTCACATCAAAGTTTCTGTTCCTTGTGACTCTAGAGCTTAAATAACAAAGTCTGCCTAAGCCAAGCCTCTGGACACAATATCCTTATGCAGATCTTCAGGCACTGGACAGGTGTAAGCAGTATGGCAGAAGTTGGTACTATAAGTTATCCCCATATTGCTTACACCTATCCCATCCCTTCAGAACTACAAACACAAAAGTGGTAGGAGCTGGAGGTTGTTTTTCAGACTGGCCAATAATCTAAGTCATAAGGAGGGGATGGGCCTTTTAAAGACTAATACAAAATAAACATTCTTAACATTCCACCCCAGGCAATACTATGCTGGAGACAGCGGAACAGACATTTCTCTATTATTACAGTGTGTGTGTGTGTGTGTGTGTGTGTGTGTGCGCACTGTCTGGTCTGAGAGCAGAACTCATTCTTCCTTGCTTATTTCCTGTGTGTGGGTGTGTGTCTGTGTGTGTGTGAGAGTGCGTTTGTGTTTACCTGCGGCCCCAGGGATGTATCTCTCTGGGTAGAGGTCTGTCAGAAACAGGCTGTTGATCAGCGTAGACTTGCCCAAACCAGACTCTCCTGCAGGAGGAATACAGACAAGGCCTAGTACTCTAGGATCTATGCATATCTACAAGGTTACTGTAGTGCACTACTTTTGGCCAGGGCCCAGGGCTTTGGTCAAAAGTAGAGCTCTATATACAGTGGGGAGAACAAATATTTGATACACTGCCGATTTTGCAGGTTTTCCTACTTACAAAGCATGTAGAGGTCTGTAATTTTTATCATAGGTACACTTCAACTGTGAGAGACGGAACCTAAAACAAAAATCCAGAAAATCACATTGTATGATTTTTAAGTAATTAATTTGCATTTTATTGCATGACATAAGTATTTGATCACCTACCAACCAATAAGAATTCCGTCTCTCACAGATATGTTCGTTTTTCTTTAAGAGGCCCTACTATTCTCCACTCATTACCTGTATTAACTGCACCTGTTTGAACTCGTTACCTGTATAAAAGACATCTGTCCACACACTCAATCAAACAGACTCCAACCTCTCCACAATGGCCAAGACCAGAGAGCTGTGTAAGGACATCAGGGATAAAATTGTAGACCTGCACAAGGCTGGGATGGGCTACAGGACAATAGGCAAGCAGCTTGGTGAGAAGGCAACAACTGTTGGCGCAATTATTAGAAAATGGAAGAAGTTCAAGATGACGGTCAATCACCCTCGGTCTGGGGCTCCATGCAAGATCTCACCTTGTGGGGCATCAATGATCATGAGGAAGGTGAGGGATCAGTCCAGAACTACACGGCAGGACCTGGTCAATGACCTGAAGAGAGCTGGGACCACAGTCTCAAAGAAAACCATTAGTAACACACTACGCCGTCATGGATTAAAATCCTGCAGCGCACGCAAGGTCCCCCTGCTCAAGCCAGCGCATGTCCAGGCCCGTCTGAAGTTTGCCAATGACCATCTGGATGATCCAGAGGAGGAATGGGAGAAGGTCATGTGGTCTGATGAGACAAAAATATAGCTTTTTGGTCTAAACTCCACTCGCCGTGTTTGGAGGAAGAAGAAGGATGAGTACAACCCCAAGAACACCATCCCAACCGTGAAGCATGGAGGTGGAAACATCATTCTTTGGGGATGCTTTTCTGCAAAGGGGACAGGACGACTGCACCGTATTGAGGGGAGGATGGATGGGGCCATGTATCGCGAGATCTTGGCCAACAACCTCCTTCCCTCAGTAAGAGCATTGAAGATGGGTCGTGGCTGGGTCTTCCAGCATGACAACGACCCGAAACACACAGCCAGGGCAACTAAGGAGTGGCTCTGTAAGAAGCATCTCAAGGTCCTGGAGTGGCCTAGCCAGTCTCCAGACCTGAACCCAATAGAAAATCTTGAAAGTCCGTATTGCCCAGCGACAGCCCCGAAACCTGAAGGATCTGGAGAAGGTCTGTATGGAGGAGTGGGCCAAAATACCTGCTGCAGTGTGTGCAAACCTGGTCAAGACCTACAGGAAATGTATGATCTCTGTAATTGCAAACAAAGTTTTCTGTACCAAATATTAAGTTCTGTTTTTCTGATGTATCAAATACTTATGTCATGCAATAAAATGCAAATTAATTACTTAAAAATCATACAATGTGATTTTCTGGATTTTTGTTTTAGATTCCGTCTCTCACAGTTGAAGTGTACCTATGATAAAAATTACAGACCTCTACATGCTTTGTAAGTAGGAAAACCTGTAAAATCGGCAGTGTATCAAATACTTGTTCTCCCCACTGTAGGGAATAGGGTGCCATTTGGGACTCAGCCCTCAACTAGACAGCATTCTGGCACAAAATAACTACTGTGTAGGTGTAGGTAAGCTTCTCTTGAATTGAATCAAAATAGTTGTATAATAAGTCATACTCACCAACGACCATGAGGGTGAACTCAAATCCCTTCTTCACAGACTTCCTGTGTACCTGGTTGGGCAGGTTGGCAAAACCCACATATCCCGCCGCCTCAGGGAACTGACAAACACAAACACATAGTTATAGAGGTAATGTACTCAATAGGATTAGCATTGGAAGAGGGGTCTTGAATAGTTTCTTTCCCTCCCTCTCTCCGCCCTGACATTCTTCATCTCCAGTGTTTAGGAGATGTGTGTGCCAAATGGCTTGTGGTAATTGAGATTAAATTGAGAAGAAAATCCCAAAAGCAATAAGGCTGCCGATGAAACGGCAGCGTTTATACAGGATGTCCTCTCTGAGTGTCTGGGCTAGGGTGTGTGCTCTGTGTGTATGTGTGTGTGTGTGTGTGTGTGTGTGTGTGTGTGTGTGTGTGTGTGTGTGTGTGTACTGAAGTGGTAAGGGCACACTCGCCTTCCCTTTCTCTCCAGACTGAGACATGGTCACTGTTGCTGGTCACCTAAACCTGCAACCAGAAACAAGACATTAGATAAGTCACACTGTAACATAAACCTGGGTGCTAGTCTGTTTCTGCTTTACTCAACTTGTTGTCTTGTTGGAATGGCAACAATGTAGCATTAAGTCCCCTGTAGCTCAGTTGGTAGAGCATGGCACTTGCAACGCCAGGGTTGTGGGTTCGTTTCCCACAGGGGGCCAATATGAAAATGTATGCACTCACTAACTGTAAGTCGCTCTGGATAAGAGCGTCTGCTAAATGACTAAAATGTAAAAATGTTGTAAGCAGTAGACTGGCATCCAGGCTGTCTCACCATCTCATAGATGGACAACTATATAATCACGTAGCACCAGGCCTACACTTAGCACCAGGCCTACAGTCAAAACTCTTACTACAGTACTACCATTAACTTGCAGTAGTCACTCAACAGCTTTCTGACTAATGACACTGACAGCATCCACACTAGGGCACTCTAAGCCTGCACTCACATCCAGTCACTCACTCACTGCAATCCCCATTAACTCTGTATCACAGTCAGTGGATGGAGCAGAAACAGGGCGGGCATCAAGTTGGTTCCCAGACGTCCATGATACAGTAAGGGCCTGGTTTGTTTAGTTAGACTCCTGCTGTCCTACCCTATGGTACTACTCAATGACAGAGCAATGAGCCTGAATGAAAAATGTTCACATAATGGCCACCAACTGGTGCCCTGCGCTGCGTAAAAATACCCCTCCATTTGATCACTAATGCACTGGGCACTGACTGACAGGTCGTGTGTGATAAGGCGAATCGGGGAGAGATGGTGAGCGCAGCCAGAGACGACTGAACCCTGTTATGTAACCTTATTAGAAAAACAAACAAAAGAAACTTAACAAAATAATTTTGAGGAGTGTCCCGTATCTGCCACTTTAATATTGTCTGGCAACCATTAAAGAGTGATGAAGATTGATTTATTCTACATGGTGCCAGGACCTATCTCCGCAGCAGGCGGCATGGCCAGATATCCCTCTCTGTTTCATCGAGCTCTCAAGAGAACAATGGCTGTTTAGCACCCAGGTTCCTGAGGCCTTTCATCTTTCCACATTCCCGAGGCCTTTTGGATCACCACTCCGCTGGAGTAGGAGAGGAAACAAGCGCCGGCCCGCGGTCCCGACCACGGTCCTGCTGGCCTGCAATCACACACACTATCAGGAGCTGAAGCACAGAGGTGGTTAGCTTGCGATATGGACCTTAGCAAGCAGGACAAAGCAGGCTAGCGCGGGGTGAGATAGTCTGAGTGGGAATTATGCATCCGAGTGATATCCTACATTTAATTCACAGCAGTATTATTATTATTAATCTGTTACCTAGCTCTACATTCTGGGGCCTTCATACTGTACATGTTACAACACAATTATTGAATATTCGAAAGCAATTTTTGTGATATGTTTTATGTCTGTATTTAAACAAGCTATTTTATCCGCAACTAAATAAGTTTCCCCTACACACACACACAAACCGAGAAATGTGTTATTCCTGGGCGGTCTCTGTGGGAACCAGCAGTAGATTAATTAAGCTGTTCCATTATCACTTTGGTAATAACACAAAGGCAATACTACGGGGGATACAGGCAGGAGGCAGGCAGCAATAATACCCACTTAATAAGGCAAAGGGAAAGGGGGGGATATGTAGTCAGTTGCACAACAATGCTTTCAACCTAAATGTGTCTTCCGCATTTAACCCAACCCCTCTGAATCAGAGAGGTGCGGGGGGCTGCCTTAATCGATGTCCACGTCATCGGCGCCCGGGGAGCAGTTGTTGCTGGGGGTTAACTGCCTTGCTCAAGGGCAGACCTTTCGGTTAATGGCCTAACGCTCTTAACCGCTAGGCTACCTGACCGGCTTCTGTAAGCTGTTACGAACACACACATACACCCACACACAATCAGAAGGCCCGATCTGAGGGAGATTAAACGGTTTGGAAAAGAAGGAAAAATGCCACCTTAGTTAAGCCAAAGTCCTGGCATGTGAGGTCTACACTTGATTTATTAGCTGGATTAAAGCCATGAAAGGCTGTGGTGGGAGTGAAGCTATTCACTTCACCTCTGCCACACAGAAACTTAAAACAAAGCATTTACACCATACAGAATTATTTAGACCTATAAGCAAATATATATTTGTTATTATTATTTTGAATTCTATTAAGCTTAACTGGGTCTCTTGGTTAAGAACCTCTTCAAGAAACGGCAGCTAAAGTCCACCCTGATCTGAGCTATTCTATGACAGTAGTGAACGGATAAACTGAAATACCATGATAAAAGAGAAAGTTGGCAGACACACGTATACACATACCAATACCTATACACATACACAGAGGGGAGTTTGAGGCTCAACTGTAATAAAGTGGTCCTTTGGGGGTTGGGAGGTGATGGTGGGCAACAATAATAAAGCTGATACTCTGTTTCAGGAGCTCTCTACAGTCTGAGCCATAAGTAGAAAAACCACAACAAATGGGCAGAATGAGAAGGCCTTTCAAGCAGACAAAAACCAGCAAAGCTACTCCTAATACACCATTTAGAAAAAGCACAGGATGGCCCTTTTATGATGATGGGGACAGAACGAGAAATAGCCAAGCAACATAAATGTTGGATGGCAGGTAGTGATGGGGGAAGAAATCGATACAGTTACTTATTGGAATATTATTTTTGACGATATATGGTATCATACCATTTTGACAATATCACTATATTATTTTTTGCGCTAGTTGGCTGTACCTGCACCAAAACTCCAGTATTTTTCCTTCATAGCTTGTTCTCCATCTTCTTTTTAAATAGGGAGCCAATTTGTTTTTAGCACTTATTTCTATGACTGATCAAAACTCATGGCTATCTCTTGTCCCTCTGCAGCAGACATGGTGAGCAATATGTTTGGAACATCGAATCGCAATAAAATCACAGTATCAAATCGCAATACATATCGTATTGGCATCTAGGTATCGTGATAATATAATATCGTGAGGTCCCTGGCAATTCCCAGCCCTAACGGCAAGGCAAGAAAACGTTATCATAACGTTACGCTTCACTATTCACAAAGGCCTAGCTACTGTATGACTAGCATGGGATGATCACATGGTTAAATGGCAGAGCATTATCAATACAATGTCACGTTTTACTATCTTTTCATGCTGTGACATCATAAAGCTATGCACACCTACAATGTATACACATGTATGTCAAACAAAAACCAATGATTGCAAATTTAAACAAACCATACAACTCTATGCAAAAGGACTACTTATAACAATTTCCACAGAAATTTTGACAAAAACACATTTGAAAAACAGTGCAGATGCAAAGTTTGGTAACAGAATGACGATGTGTGCTGTTTGTGCCGCCATTCTCTTACCAAACTTTGCATCTGCACTGTTCTTCAAGTAAATGTGTTTTTGTCAAATTTCCTGTGGAAATTGTTCAAAGTAGTTGTATGGTTTGTTTATTTTTGCAATCATTGGTTTTTGTTTGACATACACTACCAGTCAAAAGTTTGGACACACCTACTCATTCAAGGGTTTTTCTTTATTTGTACTATTTTATACACTGTAGAATAATAGTGAAGACATCAACACTATGAAATAACACATGGAATCATGTAGTAACCAGAAAAGTGTTAAATATATTTGAGATTCTTCAAATAGCCACCCTTTGCCTTGATGACAGCTTTGCACACTCTTGGCATTCTCTCAACCAGCTTCATGAGGTAGTCACCTGGAATGATTGTCAATTAACAGGTGTGCCTTCTTAAAAGTTAATTTGTGGAATTTCTTTCCATCTTAATGCGTTTGAGCCAATCAGTTATGTTGTGACAAGGTGTATACAGAAGATAGCCCTATTTGTTAAAAGACCAAGACCATATTATGGCAAGAACAGCTCAAATAAGAAAAGAGAAATGACAGTCCACCATTACTTTAAGACATGAAGGTCAGTCAAAACGGAAAATTTCAGTCGCAAAACCATCAAGCGCTATGATGAAACTGGCTCTCATGAGGACCACCACAGGAATGAAAGACCCAGAGTTAGCTCTGCTGCAGAGGATAAGTTCATTAGAGTTACCAGCCTCAGAAATTGCAGCCCAAATAAATGCTTCAGAGTTCAAGTCACAGACACATCTCAACATCAACTGTTCAGAGGGGACTGTGTGAATCAGGCCTTCATGGTCGAATTGCTGCAAATAAACCACTACTAAAGAACACCAATAAGAAGAAGAGACCTGCTTGGGCCAAGAAACACGAGCAATGGACATTAGACCGGTGGAAATGTGTCCTTTGGTCTGGAGTCCAAATTGGAGATTTTTTGTTCCAACCGCCGTGTCTTTGTGAGACGCGGTGTTGGTGAACGAATGATCTCTGCATGTGTAGTTCCCACCGTAAAGCATGGAGGTGTTATGGTGTGTGGGGGTGTTTTTCTGGTGACACCGTCTATGATTTATTTAGAATTCAAGGCACACTTAACCAGCATGTCTACCGCAGCATTCTGCAGCGATACGCCATCCCATCTGGTTTGGGCTTAGTCGGACTATCATTTGTTTTTCAACAGGACAATGACCCAGCACACCTCCAGGCTGTGTAAAGGCTATTTTACCAAGAAGGCAAGTGATGGAGTGCTGCATCAGATGACCTGGCCTCCACAATCCCCTGACCTCAACCCAATTGAGATGGTTTAAGATGAGTCGGACGGCAGAGTGAAGGAAAAGCAGCCAACAAGTGCTAAGCATGTGGGAACTCCTTCAAGACTGTTGGAAAAGCATTCCAGGTGAAGCTGGTTGAGAGAATGCCAAGTGTGTGCAAAGCTGTCATCAAGGCAAAGGGTGGCTATTTGAAGAATTTCAAATATAAAATATATTTTGATTTGTTTAACACTTTTCTGGTTACTACATGATTCCATGTGTTATTTCATAGAGTTGATGTCTTCACTATTATTCTACAATGTAGAAAATAGTAAAAATAAAGAAAAACCCTTGAATGAGTAGGTGTGTCCAAACTTTTGACTGGTACTGTATATTTTAAAGAAAGGGTAGGATGCATGAGTTTTTACTCACCAAAGTAACAACACAGTGTGGTCAAGACTTAGTAACTTACAGTGCTATGAAAAAGTATTTGCCCCCTTTCTAATTTTCTCTACTTTTGCATATTTGTGATACTGAATGTTATCAGATCTTCAACCAAAACCTAATATTAGATAAAGGGAACATAAGTGAACAAATAACACAACAATTACATACAGTGGGGAGAACAAGTATTTGATACACTGCCGATTTTGCAGGTTTTCCTACTTACAAAGCATGTAGAGGTCTCTAATTTTTATCATAGGTACACTTCAACTGTGAGAGACGGAATCTAAAATCCAGAAAATCACATTGCAACACCCAATTCCCCTGTGTGAAAAAGTAATTGCCCCCTTACACTCAATAACTGGTTGTGCCACCTTTAGCTGCAATGACTCCAACCAAATGCTTCCTGTAGTTGTTGATCAGTCTCTCACATCGCTGTGGAGGAATTTTGGCCCACTCTTCCATGCAGAACTGCTTTAACTCAGTGACGTGTGGGTTTTCAAGTTTTCAAGCATGAACTGCAACAACATCTCAATTGGGATTAGGTCTGGACTTTGACTAGGCCATTCCAAAACTTCAAATTTGTTGCTTTTTAGCAATTTTCATGTAGACTTGATTGTGTGTTTTGGATCATTGTCTTGCTGCATGACCCAGCTGCGCTTCAGCATCAGCTCACAGACGGATGGTCTTACATGTTCTTACTGTGGAATGCAGTGTTTGGTTTTCGCCAGGCATAATGGGACCCATCTCGTCCAAAAAGTTGACTCAAGTTTGCCAAAAGCACCTGGATGATCATCAAGACTCTTGGAAGAACGTTCTATGGACAGATGATTCAAAAGTATAACTTTTTGGACGACATGGTTCCAGTAATGCCTGGCGAAAACCAAACTCTGCATTCCACAGTAAGAACATCATACCAAAGGTCAAGCATGGTGGTGGTGTTGTGATGGTTTGGGGATGCTTTGCTGCCTCAGGACCTGGACGACTTGCCTTAATAGAAGGAACCATGAATTCTGCTCTGTATCAGAGAATTCTACAGGAGAATGTCAGACCATCCGTCTGAAGCTGAAGCGCAGCTGGGTCATGCAGCAAGACAATGATCCAAAACACACAATCAAGTCTACATGAAAATTGCTAAAAAGCAACAAATTGGAAGTTTTGGAATGGCCTAGTCAAAGTGCAGACCTAATCCCAATTGAGATGTTGTGGCAGGACTTGAAACGAGCAGTTCATGCTTGAAAACCCACATGTCACTGAGTTAAAGCAGTTCTGCATGGAAGAGTGGGCCAAAATTCCTCCACAGCGACGTGAGAGACTGATCAACAACTACAGGAAGCATTTGGTTGGAGTCATTGCAGCTAAAGGTGGCACAACCAGTTATTGAGTGTAAGGGGGCAATTACTTTTTCACACAGGGGAATTGGGTGTTGCATAACTTTGTTTATGAAATAAATGAAATAAATATGTAATTGTTGTGTTATTTGTTCACTTATGTTCCCTTTATCTAATATTAGGTTTTGGTTGAAGATCTGATAACATTCAGTATCACAAATATGCAAAAGTAGAGAAAATTAGAAAGGGGGCAAATACTTTTTCATAGCACTGTAGTTGTAGTCACGATTATGTTATGATTATTATGTTACGATTATTATGTTAAATTATGTAGTTATGTTTTAGCATTTTTACATATTTATTAACTTATTTCTAGATATCTTCTGAACTACCCACAATGCACTATTTCTCAACGTCATATGGAGAACCGGTGCTACCTAGCTATGTTCCAGCTGGCTAACGTTAGCTACCAGCCATGCTAGCATGTAATTACATTCCAAACCAAGTATTGGCACTTGTGAGCTACTATGTACATCCACGAAGAAGAAACCATATGAATTCATCCAAAAAACTGCATCTCCTATTCTCCTGTGCGTTTGGTTGTAGTAGTTTTCTGTCGTTCGTAGCTAGTGCAGTAATACCCACAAGGACAGGGTTACGACTCATTTGTGGCCCAAAAACAAGAAGCTAGCTTTGAAGTGGGACTGGTTTGTCCAGTTGAAGTAAGCGGATTGGAGTATGGGAACAGTGCGCACGTCTACTGTATGCGGTGCTCATTTCACCCCGGAGGACTTTGATGGCTTAGTGGAAGCCAGGATTTGGAGTGAGACTGACTGAAACCAGGTGCTGTGCCAAGCTTGAACGTGAAGCCTGCAACCTCCATTTCCTACCGGCCTACCGGTCGTTACATTGCGAGTTTCAGCAGTGATGGAGATAAACCGGATAAATTCAATGTGGATTTAGCTCACTATTGGATTAACTGACTCTCCCTCGGCTGGTGAAACAGCCTCTCTCTCTGAAGGCCTCTCCTTGGCTCTTCTTTGACTTTGGTAACTAACTCAGCCGTCAATCGGCAAGTCTCCGCTCTCTACACTGGATATCTGCTGGCTTTTTGTTGTTGTATTCTGTGGGTTCCTGCCTGTGCTAGCCAAGTTATTCTCTGGCTTACTGCTTAGCTATGTCGACCGTGGTAGTTGGCTAGCTAGGGTAGTTAGCTGGCTAGGCTAGCTAGCATGCCAAAAATAATTAACTTTAGCTGGCTGGCTTGCTGGCTAAGATAACTGCATATACCAGTAACATTATTTGATAACTGGTTAGATGGCGTTATGTATTTCCAAACTTTGGTTTACTTTAATGTAGCTGTAAGCAAGGTGTTGAATGCACTGGCTGACTCATGTAGCGCTAACGTAACGTTAGCAGTCTGGTAGGGCTAACGTTAGCAGGCTAGTTAGCTAGCAACCTTGCAAGCTGATTTGTAACAATAATTTCATAAAGTATTTGCTTGTAAGTTTGCTGAAAATGTAATTGAAACCAGTAGTCATGGGTGAAAACGATTTGGTTTGATATACACATTTTACATTAAGTTATTTATGTTGGAGTTTAGAATGATAGGAAATAGGCTGGCTCGTCAGGTCCTCCATATTATGTCAAACCCCGCAAATGTTTTTCCTGCATGACTTCTTCATTCTTCGGAATTCTGATCAGTTTTATGTAATAACTCAAAAAATAGAAAAGTGAGGTGTAACTTTGCATTGGGACTTTTGATGTGTATTCTAATGCAAATCCATTTGTTACATGTGGTACATTTATGTTACCTACCCTTTAAAGTGAAAAATCTGACTCTCAGAATCACTGTTATTGTCAATGTCAATATTGTCATAAGTAAAATTTGTGGTTTATCATTTTGTATTATGATTTTGTGTTTTCAATGTTCCTTCCTTGAATGACAAGTTAGGATATTTGTAATGTAGCGGAAATGTTTTGGCCTTGAGTTTTGACGTCCACACCCAGTTTGGGAAAGATTGACATTTTGCAAACACACGAGACTCTATGAAGAATTTAACGCTCAAATGAATAGGAATATGTTAGGCATAATTGCATATACTGTATATGGAAACATTGTATCTGATCTTAAATAGGAAACAGGCCTATCAATTCAACTTGCGAAGCACTATGAAACTATTTGTTTCATGTCAAACTTTAGCATGCAACAGTTTATCCTCCAGTGAGTGGTGTCATGTTGCCAAGTTTCAACTATCGGTGATCTCGCTCAAGACGCTCAATCCCTTTTCTCTTTTAATCAGACTCATTCGGTAGACAAACATTAATATACGAGCGTTTGAGACCTTACCTGTGTGTAATTTATGAAATGGAAATAAACTGAAGTAAATAAACTGAAGTATTTTCCCCTCTTCTTTCTATCCCAGGCTAGGAAAGAGATTTCGGAAACTGCTCAATTGTTCCGCCCCATGATGCCCGTTTGTCTGTTTTCACGGGTGGGAGTCAGTGCCACTGGGTCCATTGCGGCTCAAGCTAGGGTGGAAGCGCAACAATAGGTAGCCTATAGGTAGTTTAACGTCCAAGATGGCAGCCATGCTTCTCAGTTTCTACACAAGGCGGTTATGGTTGTTGATGGATGATGACGTCAGATTGATGTCTTGACACGCTTTGGTCGTTAGGGAGGAGGACACGTTCCTTCTCCTAGCCTACTCCATTTAGCATGCATCGCAACAGTAACAATGTAACAAGCCTTGTCTACTGTACGCAAAGTAGCCTAAATGGCAACATTGTTTTGATGTCATTGCAAACTTAGTAAAAAATAAAACATTGAGTTGGGGAGAGAGTGCATGGGGTGGATGCATTTTTTTCAAGAAAATATATTTCAAGAAATGTTCTATGATAGCCTAGATGTATTGTATAGCCTATAGACTTTATTATGCACTGAACCTAACCTACCATAAGAAAAACACATTTGTAACGTAACTAACGTTACTCCGGCTTACAACTCTGTAGCCAATAAATTACAATGTTACAATATTCTACAAAATAGAAAATTACATTGAATGTCATTTTAATAGGCTATAAATGTTGCAGGTCTGGATAGAGCTATATACAGTCGCCTCTGGGTACAACCAATTCATTTTATGTGCTTAAATTCTACTGAATTGGAGATAAGAGCCCAACAATTATATGTTTGGTTCGAAATTATACAATTTAATTATTGTGTAGGCCTAGACAAGGCTATTCCAGTAATAATCAATTTGGTTAGAACATCTGTTTTATTATAGACTACGGTCAATTGGTCTTACAAGTGCCCTTTACGTTTGTTCCCAACCCTATATTTAACCGAATAACATACTAAACCATCTTCGGAATAACTGTAAACACACACAAAGCGCTCCTCTGGCTTTGTTCATTCTCATCCAACTTCCCTGCCTCCTCATTGGGGCTAAGAGGATGCGTTGTCTTCTGATTGGGTGAAAGTTTTTCCTCTGGCTTTAGCGCTTCTGTAGTCGCCCACACCCACTCAAAATATATCCGTGGTCCAGCAGCTCTATGCTACCAGTTGTTTTTACAGCCAGTCAGTAACATTCTGACTAAAACGACATACTTTTGTAGACTATTTGTAGCGAGTGATGTGCAGAGTCTCAAACAAATCGACGCTGTTCTTAACTCAAGATTATATATCCTAAAGCGCAGCATCCCGATTGATACGCGTTGTTTACGCACAGAGGAGGACAAATATTATAACAACAATCCGTTAAAAAGGAGCGAAGATGGTGTCCGCTGGACTGGAGATCATTGGGCTGGGACTGTGCGTAATTGGCTCGCTCCTGGTGATGGTCGTTTGCGGGCTGCCCATGTGGAAGGTGACGGCGTTCATCGAGGCCAACATTGTGGTGGCTCAGACCATCTGGGATGGGCTCTGGATGTCATGTGTGGTGCAGAGCACGGGCCAGATGCAGTGCAAGGTGCACGACTCGGTCCTTGCGCTCGGCCACGACCTGCAGGCGGCCCGAGCCCTCACCGTCATCTCATGTGTGTTTGGCGTGCTGGGGCTAATGGTGGTGATCGCAGGGGCGCAGTGCACCAACTGCATCCGTGACGAGAACGTCAAAGCCCGGGTGGTGAACGCCGGAGGGGTTATCTACATCATCAGTGGCTTGTTTGTTTTAGTCCCTCTCTGCTGGATGGCCAACAACATAATCTCGGACTTCTACAACCCACAGGTGCCCCCGTCCAAGAAGAGGGAGATCGGGGCGGCGCTCTACATCGGTTGGGCGGCCACGGCGCTCCTGCTGATCGGGGGCGCGCTGCTCTGCTGCTCCTGTCCTTCTGACGGGAATTCTGGTTATTCGGCCAAATATGCCCCGACCAAACGGGCCACACCGAACGGGACCGGGGACTATGACAAAAGGAATTACGTGTAGCCGTGCGTCTCACCCTCAGGATGGGGTGGCTAGGCTGTGCTTAAATGTGGTCTGTGGTTTTTTGAAAAACTATTTTGAAAAACGTATTTTTTTGCACCTGCAGTTTACTCTGAACTTTGAAATCAATGAAAGCATCATTCCCTTTTGTAACACTGACTTCAAACTAAACACAATATTGGAAAACATATTCATTCATCCTTTTTTGCAAACAGAAGAAAATAAACTTTTGGAGACTATGCGTATCCTTCTGGATATAGCCTAAAGTGATGGCCAATGACAAAAAGGAGCGTCTTTGTTTTAGGTACAGTATTTTTTTAAATGTCCTAGGCTATATTTTCTATAATTGTTCATAATCCTTTGCATTGAGAAATGAAATTGTTTTTCTAAAGGAAGTTTTTAGGACTGAATATATCCACTGTCTTTTTACTTCAGTGTAGGCTACAGTGACTTCAGAGTGGTTGCACTCCAAACCACTTAAAAGGTTTTTGGACAATGGATTTTTGCTGCATGTGGGAAGATCGACAAAAACATGTTGGCCTATTTTCAAGCCAAAACACAACTCAGGCATCCTTACATTTGTCTATAACAGCGGAAAATCATATATTTTACACAAATTAGGACCATAGATTTAGATGTCAAATATAGGATGTCCACAACACCTATTCTGGAATCTAAATTATTTTAAAATAAAACGTTAAAATATTTGCTAACTTGTGTTTTATATCTGTACATATTGTGCTGGATGTGTTTCTTGTCACGGAATTTTAGGAATACACTGCTGTTTTACTGACTGGTTTTGATGATAAACTGCTGTTTTATTGAATGGTTTTGTAGATGTTTGATGTAAAGATCCATTATGTATTTGATGCAATATTTTTCTTTCTGTTGTTACACTGACATTAAACTGATATTGTTTAAATTATTTGTTTGAAAGTGTTTCATTTAAACTAATCGAAATGTAGTTGAATTAATACATTAAGGTACCAAAACATCAGAACATGTAGTTTGTAAGTCCTTAATATTATTTCTGGTTGGGCCTGCACGCAATGCGTCGAGTTCCCACCGTGGTTCCCCAAACCCCAGCCTGGCCGCCACAGCAGGATACATTATTTTGGTGAACTATAGAAATCCAGATGACAATACCTATTCAGCTAGAGTGGGGCTCTGCTGTTCAGCGCACAATACTCCCCGACCCCATCCCCCTTTCCGCCAGCTCTCCCTCTCCCCACCGCGCTGTTTAGCAGGCGTGTAAAGTGCTGGAAACGTCTTCCCGCATGTCTGTCTTTCCACCACTATCGCTCGTTCCCGCCAATGGGTGGGTTTGGTTATGTAGGCCTTTGTGTTATTGTGATTACGTGGTTTAAGAGTGGCTGATTGGGGTGGCAAAACAACTTGCCATCCTACAAGAAACATGGTATAGAGGAGATGGACCCACTGGTTGCCCTCTAGGTTACAGAGAGCTGGTAGTCCAATCCACTAAACTACCAGGTGTGAATCAGGGAAGAGACTCAGGGGGTATGTTAATTCGGTATAGAGCAGACAAATTCAATCCCTTTTAGACAACTTCCTGGACAAAAAATGTCACTGTAATAGTGAAGGTGTAAACTTAAGCCTAAACAGTATATTTGACCTTTCAGCTTCCCTATCAAATCAAAAAATGTCAAACAGAAAACCGAAGAAAATTAACAACAATGACAAATGGTTTGATGAAGAATGCAAAAACCTAAGGAAGAAATTGAGAAACCTATCCAACAAAAAACATAGAGACCCAGAAAACCTGAGCCTGCGCCTTCACTATGGTGAATCACTAAAACAATACAGAAATACACTACGGAAAAAGAAGGAACAGCACGTCAGAAATCAGCTCAATATAATTGAAGAATCCATAGAATCTAACCACTTCTGGGAAAATTGGAACACACTAAACAAACAACACAAAGAGTTATCTATCCAAAACAGAGATGTTCTTCTCCAATCTTTTTGGCTCTAAACAAAGAACAAACAGCAAAAACATATACATGATCAACTACAAATCTTAGAATCAGTTATTAAAGGCTACCAGAACCCACTGGATTCTCCAATTACATTGAATGAACTACAGGACAAAATACAAACCCAACCCAAAAAGGCCTGTGGTGTTAATGGTATCCTCAATGAAATTATAAAATATACAGACCACAAATTCCAATTGGCTATACTTAAACTTCATCCTCAGACCATCATCCTCAGCTCTGACATTTTCCCAATTTTTGGAACCAAGGACTGATCACCCCAATCCACAAAAGTGGAGACAAATTTGACCCCAATAACTACCGTGGGATATGTGTCAACAGCAACCTTGGGAAAATCCTCTGCATTATCATTAACAGCAGACTCATACATTTCCTCAGTGAAAACAATGTACTGAGCAAATGTAAAATTGGCTTTTTACAAATTACCATACAACAGACCACATATTCACCCTGCACACCCTAATTGAAAATTAAACAAACCAAAACAAAGGCAAAGTCTTCTCATGCTTTGTTGATTTCAAAAAAGCTTGACTCAATTTGGCATGAGGTTCTACTATACAAATTGATAAAAAGCGGTGTTGAGGGAAAAAAATACAACATTATAAGATCCATGTACACAAAAAACAAGTGTGCGGTTAAAATTTCTTTCCACAGGGCCGTGAGGTGAGACAGGGTTGCAGATTGAGACCCACCCTCTTCAACATATACAGTGGGGAAAAAAAGTATTTAGTCAGCCACCGATTGTGCAAGTTCTCCCACTTAAAAAGATGAGAGAGGCCTGTAATTTTCATCATAGGTACACGTCAACTATGACAGACAAAATGAGAGAAAGAAAATCCAGAAAATCACATTGTAGGATTTTTAATGAATTTATTTGCAAATGATGGTGGAAAATAAGTATTTGGTCAATAACAAAAGTTTCTCAATACTTTCTTATGTACGCTTTGTTGGCAATGACACAGGTCAAACGTTTTCTGTAAGTCTTCACAAGGTTTTCACACACTGTTGCTGGTATTTTGGCCCATTCCTCCATGCAGATCTCCTCTAGAGCAGTGATGTTTTGGGGCTGTCGCTGGGCAACACAGACTTTCAACTCCCTCCAAAGATTTTCTATGGGGTTGAGATCTGGAGACTGGCTAGGCCACTCCAGGACCTTGAAATGCTTCTTACGAAGCCACTCCTTCGTTGCCCGGGCGGTGTGTTTGGGATCATTGTCATGCTGAAAGACCCAGCCACGTTTCATCTTCAATTCCCTTGCTGATGGAAGGAGGTTTTCACTCAAAATCTCACGATACATGGCCCCATTCATTCTTTCCTTTAAACGGATCAGTCGTCCTGGTCCCTTTGCAGAAAAACAGCCCCAAAGCATGATGTTTCCAACCCCATGCTTCACAGTAGGTATGGTGTTCTTTGGATGCAACTCAGCATTCTTTGTCCTCCAAACACAACGAGTTGAGTTTTTACCAAAAGGTTATATTTTGGTTTCATCTGACCATATGACATTCTCCCAATCCTCTTCTGGATCATCCAAATGCACTCTAGCAAACTTCAGACGGGCCTGGACATGTACTGGCTTAAGCAGGGGGACACGTCTGGCACTGCAGGATTTGAGTCCCTGGCGGCGTAGTGTGTTACTGATGGTAGGCTTTGTTACTTTGGTCCCAGCTCTCTGCAGGTCATTCACTAGGTCCCCCCGTGTGGTTCTGGGATTTTTGCTCACCGTTCTTGTGATCATTTTGACCCCACGGGGTGAGATCTTGTGTGGAGCCCCAGATCGAGGGAGATTATCAGTGGTCTTGTATGTCTTCCATTTCCTAATAATTGCTCCCACAGTTGATTTCTTCAAACCAAGCTGCTTACCTATTGCAGATTCAGTCTTCCCAGCCTGGTGCAGGTCTACAATTTTGTTTCTGGTGTCCTTTGACAGCTCTTTGGTCTTGGCCATAGTGGAGTTTGGAGTGTGACTGTTTGAGGTTGTGGACAGGTGTCTTTTATACTGATAACAAGTTCAAACAGGTGCCATTAATACAGGTAATGAGTGGAGGACAGAGGAGCCTCTTAAAGAAGAAGTTACAGGTCGGTGAGAGCCAGAAATCTTGCTTGTTTGTAGGTGACCAAATACTTATTTTCCACCATCATTTGCAAATAAATTCATTAAAAATCCTACAATGTGATTTTCTGGATTTTTTTTCCTCAATTTGTCTGTCATAGTTGACGTGTACCTATGATGAAAATTACAGGCCTCTCTCATCTTTTTAAGTGGGAGAACTTGCACAATTGGTGGCTGACTAAATACTTTTTTCCCTCACTGTATATCAACGAATTGGCGCTGGTACCCGGCCTCACCCTACTAGAATCTGAAGTCAAATGTCTACTGTTTGCTGATGATCTGGTGCTTCTGTCCCCAACCAAGGAGGACATACAGCAGCATCTAGATCTTCTGCACATATTCTGTCAGACCTGGCCTTGACAGTAAATCTTAGTAAGACAAAATAATGGTGTTCCAAAAAAGGTCCAGTTGCCAGGACCACAAATACAAATTCCATCTAGACACCAATGCCCTAGAGCACACAAAAAAACGATACATACCTCGGCCTAAACATCAGCACCACAGGTAACTTCCACAAATCTGTGAACAATCTGAGAGACAAGGCAAGAAGGGCCTTCTACGCCATCAAAAGTTCGACATCCCAATTAGGACCTGGCAAAAAAACCTGAATCAGTTATAGAAACCATTGCCCTTTATGGTTGTGAGGTCTGAGGTCCGCTCACCAGCCAATAATTCACAAAATGGGACAAACACCAAATTGAGACTCTGCATGCAGACGTCTGCAAAAAGATCCTCTGTGTACAATATAAAACACCAAATAATGCATGCAGAGCAGAATTAGGATGATACCCGCTAACTACCAAAATCCAGAAAAGAGCCATTACATTTTACAACCACCTAAAAGGAAGCGGTTCCCAAACTTTCCATAACAAAGCCATCACCTACAGAGAGATTAACCTAGAGAAGAGTCCCCTAAGCAAGCTGGTCCTGGGGCTCTGTTCACACACAAACAGACCCCACAGAGCCCCAGGACAGCAACACAATTAGACCCAAACAAATCATGAGAAAACAAAAAGAGAATTACTTGACACATTGGAAAGAATTAACAAAAAAACAGAGAAAACTGAAATGCTATTTGGCCCTAAACAGAGAGTACACAGTGGCAGAATACCTGACCAATGTGACTGACCCAAAATTAAGGAATGCTTTGAGTATGTACAGACTCAGTGAGCATTGCCTTGCTATTGAGAGGCTGCTGTAGGCAGACCTGGCTCTCATGAGAAGACAGGCTATGTGCACACTGCCCACAAAATGAGGTGGAAACTGAGCTGCACTTCCTAACCTCCTGCCAAACGTATGACCATAGAGACACATATTTCTCCCAGATTACACAGACCCACAAAGAATTTGAAAACAAATCACATTTTCATAAACTCCCATATCTATTAGGAGAAATACCACAGTGTGCAATCACAGCAGCAATATGTGTGACCTGTAGCCACAAGAAAAGGGCAACCAGTGAAGAACAAACACCATTGTAAATACAACCCATATTTATGTTGATTTATTTTCCCTTTGTACTTTAACTATTTGCACATTGTTACAACATTGTAGCATAGCCATAATATGACATTTTACATTTCTCTATTCCTTGGAAACTTTTGTGAGTCTAATGTTTACTGTTCATTTTTATTGTTTATTTCACTTTTGTTTATTATCTATTTCACTTGCTTTGGCAATGTAAACATATGTTTCCAATAGGGTTGAATGGCGAGAACCCAGCTACCAAGACAGCCCATCTCTGATTGGAGCGCAGATCACAATGCATGTAGATCTATCACCTTATCATGGTCACTTTTTTCTTGTGACAGATAGGCCTGCATTTGCTGCAGCATAGCCTATGCAAAAGTAATTTAGAGACCGAATGCCGTTCCACAGACATGTGACTAACAGAAATTGAATAATGTGGCCCTGAACAAAGGGGGGGTCAAAATCTAAAGTAACAGTCAGTATCTGGTGTGGCCACCAGCTGCATTAAGTACTGCAGTGCATCTCCTCCTCATGGACTGCACCAGATTTGCCAGTTCTTGCTGTGAGATGTTACCCCACTCTTCCACCAAGGCACCTGCAAGTTCCCGGACATTTCTGGGGGGAATGGCCGTAGCCCTCACCCTACGATCCAACAGGTCCCAGACGCGCTCAATGGGATTGAGATCCGGGCTCTTCGCTGGCCATGGCAGAACACTGACATTCCTGTCTTGCAGGAAATCACGCACGGAACAAGCAGTATGGCTGGTGGCATTGTCATGCTGGAGGGTCATGTCAGGATGAGCCTGCAGGAAGGGTACCACATGAGGGAGGAGGATGTCTTCCCTGTAACGCACAACGTTGAGATTGCCTGCAATGACAACAATCTCAGTCCGATGATGCTGTGACACACTGCCCCAGACCATGACGGACCCTCCACCTCCAAATCGATCCCGCTCATTCCTTCGACGATAAACGTGAATCCGACCATCACCCCTGGTGAGACAAAACCGCGACTCGTCAGTGAAGAGCACTTTTTGCCAGTCCTGTCTGGTCCAGTGACGGTGGGTTTGTGCCCATAGGCGACGTTGTTGCCGGTGATGTCGGGTGAGGACCTGCCTTACAACAGGCCTACAAGCCCTCAGTCCAGCCTCTCTCAGCCTATTGCGGACAGTCTGAGCAGTGATGGAGGGATTGTGCGTTCCTGGTGTAACTCGGGCAGTTGTTGTTGCCATCCTGTACCTGTCCCGCAGGTGTGATGTTCAGATGTACCGATCCTGTGCATGGGTTGTTACACGTGGTCTGCCACTGCGAGGACGATCAGCTGTCCGTCCTGTCTCCCTGTAGTGCTGTCTTAGGCGTCTCACAGTACGGACATTGCAATTTATTGCCCTGGCCACATTTGCAGTCCTCTTGCCTCCTTGCAGCATGCCTAAGGCATGTTCACACAGATGAGCAGGGACCCTGGGCATCTTTCTTTTGGTGTTTTTCAGAGTCAGTAGAAAGGCCTCTTTAGTGTCCTAAGTTTTCATAACTGTGACCTTAATTGCCTACCGAAGCTGTTAGTGTCTTAAGGACCATTCCACAGGTGCATGTTCATTAATTGTTTATGGTTAATTGAACAAGCATGGGAAACACTTTACAATGAAGATCTGTGAAGTTATTTTGATTTTTACAAATTATCTTTGAAAGACAGGGTCCTGAAAAAGGGACGTTTCTTTTTTTGCTGAGTTTATGAAGATGTCCTAGCCTACCTCTTTCAGGTAATACATTAAATGCAGTATTAGCCTTGTATTTAGCTCATTATAATATGCCATTTAGCAGACGCTTTTATCCAAAGCGACTTACAGTCACGTGTGCATACATTTTTACGTATGAGCAACAGAGCTACAGAGGACCTCTAATGATTAATGGGTTATGCATGATAAGCTTCTAACTTATAGCCGCTGTCTGTTGCGCAATATGCACGCACCTGTGCTACGCTGGCCTCTCTCCTTAAAAAACACTATCTTTAGCTCTTGGAGTCCTATGCATGAAAAGCTATACTAGAATAGCTTGCTGGACATACTTTTTTAAAACATTTCTTATACCAATAGACTATTCGAAGAGGGACGCAAGCTCTTGTTTGCTGAATGTTAAATATAGCAGCCAATTGAACTCACTGGTAGTTTGAACGAAGAGCAAACGCGCAATGGCGGTAGGCTATAGAAGTTGTTTATTCAGACCCATAACCATTCAATCTTCCTGAATAGAAGTGAAAAGCCTTCTGCATCTAATTCTAGTCCTATATTATTCAAGGATGTCATTAGCATGATGAAGATAAGGACAACGAAACTTAATTAATTGACCTGTTGAAAGCGAGGAAGGAATGAAGCAACAATGGAGAAAGAGGAGGTAGGCTTAAAACATTAGGGGAAATATTATGAAAGGTATTATGCGTCAGCCTACTAATTATACAAACAGGCCCTATTATATTTCAAAATTAAAATCAAATTCACTAGCCTATACTTGTAATTTCGTGTGGTCCAATGTAGCTCAGTTGGTAGATCATGGCGCTTGCAACGCCAGGGTTGTGGGTTCGATTCCCACGGGGGGCCAGTATGAAAAAGAAAATGTATGCACTCACTAATTGTAAGTCGCTCTGGATACGAGCGTCTGCTAAATTACTAAAATGTAAATGTAGGCTGCATGTGCAGCACCAGAATCACATGTTCTCTCCCTGCTTTATCATGGTATGAACAATGTGCGTAATTCCACTCATATAATGTAATACAGTCCACACTCAAAAATATTAGCCTACTGGAGCTAGTTTCATTTATTTACCCAAGAGAGGATATAGCTAGCTACATCTATGGGCTTTTATGTTTTTCTGTCGTGCATAATGTACAGCCTATATCATGTATGTATTGGATAAGGCACAATCATTTGGGCTTCTTTGGTCTTGGGCTCATTAAATGTCTTTAATGTAGGGCTCATAACATTTATTTAATGTATGGCTCATCAGGCTTGAATTATTTAAAATTAAAGCTCGAATCAAATCCAGACATAGGCCTATTTATATGCGTTATAATGCTTTTGAATGACACTTCTGGTTTTGGCAGTAAATACCGGGTTACCAGGATGCAGGGAAAATATTAAACCCTACCCCAGACCTATAGCAATACCGCCAGCGCTTAGATTTACCAATGCGTTAGGTTTGTTAAAATAGAGCCCTTACTGGGTCATATGCCCACTTATAACTAGGGAATGTAAAAGCCATTCACAAGAACAGTGTGAGTTGGGCTGATTATCTTTTGGTGAAAAAACACAACTATTAGTAGAGAAAAAGTAGGTCCAACAACTGCATGTATGTCATTGACATTTTAGCCAAATGTGGCCAAGAGCCCACTTGATAGAACTCCATTGTGAATGTGTGCATTGATAAACTTTCAGATGACCATCCACAACTTACATGTTTCGCTATGACGACAAGCTAGGTATTGCATCCCTTCCTCTAACCCCCTCTATTGGCATTCAGACTGTGGTTTGTATTTGGTGTTTGGGCACAAAGAAGCAGTCCCTGGTCTGTTGGAAATGGGCTGGCTCTCTGGGCTGTTATTGTGGGACTGTTGGTTCCACTCCTCCAGCCACCTCACAGAGGGCGACGAAGCCAGGGTGTGTGTGTGTGTGTGTGTGTGTGTGTGTAGAGATGGGGGTGCACCTTTAAAAATACCCCCATTCCAGAGAGAAAAGAGGCAAACAGGGCAAGCAATGTCACTCAATGGGCCCTTGCCATGTAACGGTTTAGGACCTGCAGTTGCCTAGCTACAGGATCTATAATGTGGTGGTATGGATGAGCCTAATAAAGGCCCAGCCTGTGGACATTCCAAGACACACACACACTCATCACTCCCCTGTCTGGGACAGGGAGAAGGGATTTACGAACAGCCAGTGATTCAGCAATGAACAAAGCATGATTAACTATGTGTACAAGTGTAAGAATGTTTCTTTCTGTGTTTATGAACTATCACAAATGGTTTCTCTCTGAAAAGGTTTTCGGAGAGTCTTCACAGAAAAAACAACCCAAACTGATCCAAAATGTTGACAATAAAAACATAGTAGGGAGTAGGGATAAATAATGTTTATTAACTTATGCCTTACCAATATTCTACTCCATCTCAAAACATTTCATTCTCAACCTTATATTATTATTATTATATTATATATTATATATATTATATTATTCTCAACCAGGTGACCAATGTAATACAACGATACAATACACCTATAATAATCTCAATAGCATTAGGAACACCATGGTTTCTGACACATAGAGAAGCCATTTTGGTGACCAGTAAACTTGACCTAGTTGAGGGAGAGAGATTGGGACATGAAGAGGAGGGGTGAGCACAGGGAGCTAAATATTCCTCTGGTTCTTTTTGCTTTCTCCCCCCTAATGGTTAAGGTTAGGATTTGGGGAGGGTAAGCTGATCCAAAATCTGTGCTTAAAGGTAACATTAACCCAGTGCAGTGGTTAGCAGTTTGGCTGGGTTGTTGTTTCTCATGACCTGACCTTTCTCCTCTAACCTTGGCCTATGGTCATAAGTCACTTCCCTATTGACCACGCATGAGCTCATCTCTCTATAATCCCCCACATCACTAAGGTCACAAACCCTCTGACACCTCACACCTGCTGGAGCACTCACAGCATTACGGTCAGATGGTCACTGCACACCTTACAGTGAAAAATAGACAGAAAGCCAGACAGACAGACCGAGAGATACAGGGGGAGAGGGAGAGAAAGAAAGATAAAGAGCACTCACATTCTGAATAACAAAATACTGTACTTTTTTTCATATCAAGCCTCTAAATCCCAGTTAGGAAGTTCCTATAACAGGAGTCTGGTAGGAGCATACTTTCTCTCTTCGTCAGATCTTTGATAAATAAAAGGTTAGGTGATTTACTTTAACAAGGTGATTCAGACGAAGAGAGACATAGTAATAGATGACTCAGACAAAGCAGGTACACCCAGATAAAGAGTCTCCAAAAAAACACAGAGAGTTTCAGTCACTCCATTCCCATGCTTACAGTAAAAGGACAAATGGGAGTTTATCGTCTTAACTGATGAGCAAGTACATAAGCTATTTGTTAGAAGAAGTGGTAAGTGGCATAATTCAGGGCAAGATAGTGGTGGACCCCTGAGGCTTAAGCCAGCCTAGTAGCCCAGTAGCACGATCAGACTTCCTGTCGGACAGCGGAACAGGAATGAACATGTGGGGTGTGGGAGAGAGGGGGCTTACACACTGCTCCATCACACATGTGAAACTCTCCTTGTTATGGGCTCTCTAGTTGTTGACTCACACCACTAGCCCTCAAGCACAAACACACACACATTCACACACACAAACCTGGGCCAGACAAAGGCCTGACAAAGTCACTCATTCCAAATAATTAATCTCATCTACCCCGCACCACACCGTCCTAAAGTAGTTGTGTTGGAGATGTTTTTTACTTGTCAGCAAAAAAAACAGAGGCTACTCACTCTGACATCCCACCCAAGACATTCCTGCTTTTGTCATCTAGATGAAACAACATGTTGTTCCTTTACACTAGAATGAGGAATCGAGTTTCCAGTGAGGAGGCTATCAATTGCATTACAAAACATTAACATAGAGTGAAGAGATTTTGAGAATGGGAGTTTTCTCCCATTTTCCACCCCACCAATCGTCCAGAATAGATGAACAGATTCAAAACACCACTTTGCCTACTGTATAGTACACCAATACAACACCAGTCTGCCTACTGTATAGTACACCAATACAACAACATCAGACCACAACACAAAAAGCAACACCCTTAAATACTGAAACAAACATGTCACAGAACAGACAACACATCCAAGAAACCCCAAAGCGTGTATAAAACACGCAGGCCGGGCCAGACAAAGGCCTGACAGCTCTCTGCTGAGATGAAGGAGAGGGCCTGCAGGTTGTGGAATGTCAGAGACGGCTCAGGAGACATTTCCTGATTTATCATAAGTATTATGGCTCAATGAAAACAATGTGTCGTCAATCTCTCTTCTTGTATGTCTGTCTTAACCTTTTCAGCTAAGAACCCACATTTTGGGGGGGAATTGTATTGACCAATCAAATTAACCAAACTATAACCCAGGAATTACCTAAGGAAAGCTGCTCCTAACCCCTAAGGTGTGAGTGCGTGCCATGCCAGCGGTCCTCTATCTACTCTGTCTAGTCAACTCAAGGTCTTTGTAATTAATGGACGAGGCTGGTTTTAGCATCAGCTGGGCCTGTTGGCCCACAGATTTACATGGGAAATGGCAATCAGTACAAGGGTAAATAAACAAACAAGTTACAACACACACACACAGGATCCAGAGGAGAGCATTGTTTTGACACTAATTGCGTCTTGCAGGAAACTCAGTATTGCTATTCGAGGCACTGCTGTGGATTTTCTCTGTTGACTGATGCTCACGACAGCACAGCTTGGGAAAACTAAACATCAAAATACTTGTTTAGGATTAAATTAGTGTTTAGATAATTCCTATGAGTGTGAGCCCCTATCAAAATGTATCTTGGTACTAAAATAACCTCCCGAGTGGCGTAGTGGTCTAAGGCACTGCATCGCAGTGCTAGCTGTGCCACTAGAGATCCTGGTTCGAATCCAGGCTCTGTCGTAGCCGGCGCACAATTGGCCCAGCGTTGTCCAGGGTAGGGGAGGGAATGGCCGGCAGGGATGTAGTTCAGTTGGTAGAGCATGGCGTTTGCAACGCCAGGGTTGTGGATTCGATTCCCACGGGGGGCCAGTATGAAAAAAAAAATAAAAAAATTAAATGTATGCACTCACTAACTGTAAGTCGCTCTGGATAAGAGTGTCTGCTAAATGACTTAAATGTTAAAAGCAGAAACAGTATGGTTCTGAGCCCTCCCACTGGGCACAGATGTCTAGTTTTGATTTACGTTTGGCTGAGTTGTCAACTAATGTGAAATCTACAAAACAATTCACCATGTCATTGGATTTAGGTTATAGATTGGGTGACTTTTAAAAAATCCAATCAGTTTTCCACATTTATTCAACGTCATCACATTTAATTTTTGATTCAACCAGTTTTTGCCCAGTGGACTCTTTTCTGAACACCCTCAGGACTGGGCACACTGTCTCTCAGGTGTTCAAGAGGACTAGAGTAGTGTAAAGAATGTCCTTCCCTCTCTGTGAGGTTTCCAGGAACTGCAGTGTCCCTTCTCATGAAAGGCTTTAATTGGCCTCAGGTCTGGCCTTCTGTGAGGCTGCCCACTCATCTGAGACACTGGTCTCTCCACGCTGTGTGTGTGTGTGCCTAAGCATTCGGTATAGTCACAGATCCATGACGGTGGGTAGGTGGTTAGACGTTCAGAAAGCAGTGGCAGTGGTAGGTCTTTTGTTCCCAACGTGGTCTGTAGTTCGATGGC